>NC_053402.1:15732823-16095323 GCF_016859285.1 Xiphias gladius | reverse complement strand
ACTGTTTCATTTCAAAGGGTCACAAGAAAAAAAAGTCGCAACTGATTTCCATCATGGTCAGACAAAGCCATCATAATCACGTCATCATTTAGTCAAGCACCTGGTTCGCAGGTGTTGTCCTCTTCCTACTTACACACACACACACACACGCGCGGCACACACACACACACACACACACACGCATACATCGTACCTGTAGCAGGTCCTCGCTCAGCACCTCTGTTTTTTCTGCCCTGTAAAGATAACAGTGTGAAACAGTTAGGGAATCCAAAGGATGAGACAACACGTTAACTGATGCAAGAACTTTAAAACTACAAATAAGCAACAATGCATACATCTCTTTTCTTGTGCATTTCCACATTTAAATTTTCTTTTCTTTTCTTCTTCTCTTTCTTGCTTTCTAATGACACATTCGGGAGAAAACTGAAATATTCTGTAGAACACAGGAAGAATCCCATCTAACATAATACACTTTTTATTAGCTTATGATGACATGTTAGTTGTATTTGGTCACTGTGATTTGAGGCACCCTCTACAAGTCTCATGCATCCAAATGTATTCCATAAGGGTGTGTCTTTGCCAAATTGTTTCTAAGCTGTGAAATAAGGACCCAGCTGTTTGCACAGGGGGTGGACCGGATCCATGCACCTGTGTCTTTGGAGTATCTGTGTGGGCGTGTATGTGAGTGCATGTGTTAGTATGGCTGTCTTGCTAAGTCATAATCTCAACAGCATATTAATTATCTGGCAAACTGTTCATGCTGTAAACCCACTGGAGTGCTATAACATAAGCATGAGTGAAACAAGCAGGACAGCAGTGAGCAAAGGCCGCTGATTCAAATATGCCCGTTCTCACTGAGTAGCATCACATCCCACTGTGAATCCAGCAGATTGGGGACTTAGCCAAAGTCCAAAGGAAATGGCAGAGCTGCGCTGCCAATGCAGCAGATCAAACTACTCATGCGGAGTAGCGATTGAGCCATAAGCTCACAAAAGAGCAAACCACTGCATATTATAAAAAAAATATGGTGTCAGCTCAGTTCAGACAGCTTACATTCAAAGATTTTAGTCCTTTTTTTTGGTGGAGGAGATTTTCCATAAAGAAGTCCCTACGCCTTTCATAACTCTGCAAGAAAAGATAAAATGGTCAACTTGTGTCTTTGGACTTCTTACATTACAAGTGAATTTGAGTTGTTTTCCAGATATCCTTTAAACATATTTGAACACCTACAACACGCAACACAACAATGCACATATCTAAAGCAACAACCCAGGACAATCTGGGAGTACCTAATCAGAGTGGAGGTTAACATGTACTTCCTGCTTAGAAAAAGGGCTGCAGTCTGACAAGGGAGAGACTGCTTGGGCAGACAGTGTGACCTCTTAAAAAGAGTCAAAACCAGACCTGCAGACCCCCAGCAACCACCAAGTGGTGCGCATACTCTCTCAGCACTTCCCCTTCCTGTCTGCACAACCTCTTCCTGCTATTGTGCCCTAACCATGCCAACGCCAAATGCGAATAATAGCTTTTTTGTATCATTTATTTAAAAACAATATCTGAATGTATCTCTCCGTTGACCAAGAGAATGGAAAAGACCTTGTTATGTGCTCTATTATTCATCAGCCAGACTAAAATACATCAGTCTCACATAACTAAAATGCTCTTTTCATGTATGATGCGTCATCACCAAGTCTGCCACCATGTCGGAGAAAATGCAGAGCAGAAACAGACCGCGTCTGTTTAACGTTGACATGCAGTTGTCTACACATATTCCATACATTGTTGCCGACAAAAGAAAGCTGAGCTTTAATGATGTCAGTTATTAGCATCCCTGGTCTCAGTGCCAAGATGTGAGCATGGAGCCATGGGAACTGGGTCAAGCCATGTACCAATGGATCTAATCACAGCTGGCCTCTTGGAAAACTGCTCTGCCCACTGAGCTAGGAGGAAAACACCGGAAATGTGTGTGTGGGTGCACGCCTGGGAGAGAGAGCGAGAGAACGATAGTGGAGCAAGAGATTTCTGGCATGATTTGTAAGGGTAAGTGTGATCGCAGATTGCTGATTACATGACAAAGGGGGACAAAAATAACCCAAGCAGTGCACTAAAGTTTGGCACAGTTTTCATGCAACATTCCAACAGCCTCTAAAAATCCCTAAAACTCCATGTTCTATGAAAAACCTTGTAGGCAAGACTGTCAAACGTATTCCATGCTGAGTGTGTAGCCTGGAGGTCTGCAATGCAGCTGTGAGCACGTCACTGTCTATCTGGCCTCAGATTGGCTGGTCGAGGTGTCCCTTGGGAGACTCTGGCAGTTGAGCCACCCTAATAGGGGCCCAGCAGCACAGATGGGACAGGGGATGCGGAGAAACTTCTCTGTTAGCGATGTCTGTCAGAGATAGATGGCTGTCTGTGTCAGGGGCCCCGCTGAAAAGCTAAGCCATCATACTTTCTCAAGCATATGACAGTTGCATATGCTAGAAAGATTTAATAATGCGGGACCGTCCTATTCCTATCACTCTTTCTGTTCCTCTCCAATGTATGGTCTGTGTGAGTTTGGGAGTGTTTCTCCTAAAGGCTTGTGACCGAGGGAATGTTGGTAATGAAGCTGATCGAGATATATAGTGCTCTCACTGACCACAGCCAATGTGGGCATTATGACCTAGACATCAAACAAACTGGTGCCTATCTTCAAAGGCAACAGACTGTCTTGTTCTTTGAGCTTGTTTGCTCTCAGACAGTGGTATTTCCTCTTAGGAAAGCAATATCGTACACCATCGGCCTGTGAAGAGACAGACACAAAGCAGCATTGCCTAGGCTGGAATACGGGGGTTATTGGAGTTGCTATGCCTTGTAGAGCCTGATATAAAGTTAACCTGAAGGAGATTCTGGAGGTGAGGAGAGAGATTCCTGTCAGCCAATATTGTGCGGAATGAGTCCTTCGGAGGAACGTAAACACGTGGGAGAGTTGGCAGCCACGTGGGCGGTGTGCTCATAGAGGGGGAAGACGACTTTGCCAGGTTTATGCCAACCATCTGCCACTTCACAGGCATCCCTTTACCTGGAACTGCTGATGACTCAATACAAACAGGCACATACTGGGACACACACACACACACACACACACACACACACACAAACACACACACGTGTGTGTGCGTCTGTGTGTCTATAAATATACAGATTAATTAGCCAAAGTCAAAATGCTGAAATTTATCATAAGCTTTCTGGCCAACAAATACAGAATAATTTCAAAAACTCGCTTGTTTTGTGTGATAAGTCAGTGACAAAAACTACATGTCTGCGCAATGCAAACATGGACGACATTTGAGACATTTGAGGACAATGAATTAGTTGAGACAATATTTAAACAGGGAGATCAACTGCCAGACTTTGATTAACTCCCTCTAGACCTTTGGTGGCAACATTAACAAAGTGCTGATAAGAAAGGGGCCTGAATCTGTATTTACAGCTTGCCAAAGAGAAATGTAATTTTATTGTGCATATTTTCCCAGGGATCTTAGACATTCCAAGTCATTGTATTTCCACAAAGTTTGGAGTAAAATATGTAACAAATGCGCAGCTGACCATTTCAGCTGCACATTCCATACACATTTGTCTTATGTAATAAGTGTTTCTATCTCTAGATATGTTAATGTTGGACGCCCGCATGTTCAGCCCCCCCAGCACGGTGCATGGTTAATGAAAGCATGAATAATCCATGTCGACATAATCAAAATGCGAAGAAAGTAACATTCGCCTTCTTGAACATATTGCGTTGGTACCTAGCCAACTGTCTGTCGTAAAGTTTTCAGTCTACAGGTCCATCTGATATCGCTCTGAACAAAAAAAAAAAAAAAAAAAAAATTGGTCATGCTCTGGTTCGCTCACAATACTAGCCTGGCTAACAAAAGCGCTTACTCTAAAGCCTGGAAGAGCTGTGCTAGATGCTAGGTCCTGTAGTGCTAGGGGAGGGTACTGGAGCAGAATGGTGGCCCTGGGCCTCAGCAGGGCATCGCATGGCCTGGAGCGCTGGCATGAGATCCAGAGTCAACCACACACACATATACACACAGCCACGGAAACACGTTCATGCTAGAGACCCTCACTGAATATTTCTCCATTGAATGCTTTTTTTTTTTCCTCCAGACCTTTGCAGTGCGAACGCATCTAGAGGCCAACCCGATCTCCTCACAAATGTAAAGACAGAGGGCTGATGGGATACAAAGTTACTAAAACAGAAAAACCCACTTAATGTAGTTGTCCAGCAAACTAGGTCACAGTTCTGTTAAGTATGCAAGAATAACCGCGAGAGGAGTGCAAACACACACACACACACACACACACACACACACACACACACACACACACACGTCCAGAGAGGGAGTGAACGAGGGAGAGAGAGAGAGAGAGAGAAAGAGAGAGAGAGAGAAAGAGAGAGAGAGAGAGAGAGAGCCCGCAGCAGTCAGCAGCGTTTCACTGGAAACACAAGCAGTGAGTTATCTCTAACATCTTTATTTATGGTGAATAATCTCCACAAGAGGCACTCTGCCCCATGATCTAACTGTGTTTTTACACTTGGCGTTTGCATGAGCACACACACTCACATTGCACCTAGACAACGTGAAATGTCCAGTACAGAGCATCAAGTAGACAAAGAACCTAAACTGAGGCAACGAGGATCAATAAAGTGCTCTGTTTCCATCCAGGCCATGCATGAAAACTCGTTAAAAGCCATCATTCTTTGTTAGTTCTAACATCTTTTTCACTGCCATTTAAGAATATTTAACATTTGGGTTGGCAAAGCCAAACGAATGTGATGGGATAGCTAATATCAAATGAGCATTTCCAGGCAACTAAAGCAAATGAAAGATTTTACATTTACTGTATAGAAAAAAGGATGATGTAGAATTATGTTTTATAATTACAGAGCAAACTAAATTTTGCACGAAAAATGAGAAACTCTAGTAAAGGCAATGAGAAGTAAACAAAACAAGAAACTGTAATTAGTGGATTAGTGCTTCCTGTTTTGAACCTATTGGCATTCCTGAATGGAAGGAAGTGGGCATGTTGACAGGGAGTAACCTGTCTCCTTAGGAGAACTCAGTTATTTCTAACAACAATGCCACTCTACTCTAGCTAACCTCATTTATAGCTGTTTATTACTCAGAATTGTACAGAAAACAACTGTTTATATAGTAGCTCGACTTTGGGCTGTGCACCACAAACTATTCAGAGTACTTATGAGCAGTGTGCTGGACCCCTTGTGAGAAAATCAGTACTTGCTTTCTGAATGTTTTTACAGCAGTAACTTTATACAACACTGCTCTTAACTGGATAAAGATATTTATTTTTAAAAAGACCAAAGATGTGACTACCAGAGCAGAGTGTATTACTTCCATGACCAGGTCAAACAGTTTATTGCAAAAACAATTCAATCTAATAATCATAAATTTAACCTGATAAAATTTTTGAACTAGAGGAGTGTGATATTATGTTACTTCAGGACTCAAATTTGAAAAGTTATTTTTCAGAAGAAAGGCTAACAGTATCCTCAAGTCTGATATTCAATCAGGCCCCAGGGTCACTTCCTGTTGGAGATAAGATCGTGAGCAACAGACGGGGTCAACCCCGACACCCATGACACGTCAAGGCCGTGATCGAACGCACTTCAATATCCACCTGGTCGATAAGGACAAAAAGAAAATCAAAGGAGAGCCTGAGTATGTTGAGATCAAGCAGCTGTCCCTAAAGCCGTTGGTTTGCGGATTCTTTTGAGGGAATCAGCGACACGGAAAGGGGGGAAGCAGCGCTTCTGTCCACTATTACGTCATCTCTCTTTTGATGGCCGAAAAGGTCCGCTGACAAAGACCCTTTATCACTAACTCTCTGAGAGTTTCTGAGAGGCACTGATGGGGTTAGGGGAGGGTTATCCACATCGACCTCTGATGCTAGTACTGATAGGCACTGCACAATTACAGCAATAGCTTATGCTTTAAATAATCATGCACAATCTAGAAACACAAGTAATGACTCATTCCTGATTGTTGATGACTACGAGATAAAACTCGTCATTAAATAATATGCTGAGAGTGTACTTTCCAGTCAAGATTTAACAATGTGATCGGCCAGAAACTATAAGAAATTTAGCCCAGAAGAGCTGTGAATCAAATGGCCTGTGAAGGCAACTTGTGCTAAGATCTTAACTGCCCGGCCATCATCTGCCAAGCCAGCAAATCAGGGCAACGAGGTGGAGGAGGAGAGAGAGGAGAAGAGGAGATGCTGCATTGGCATCCAACGGGTTGCCTCCTACATCTCATGTTACTTGTCAGCTAGAAAATCTATAAGCGTGCAAGCACATCGGTAACGCATTCACCTACTGCGTCACGCTGTCAGGAGGAAGGGAAAGAGAAACCGAGTAAGTGGGACAATGCAGGAAAGAGAAAGCATCTACAACTTATCTGCCAGCTCACAAATGGCTGCCATTTTCTGCAAATTGCATCGTGGAGTGGTGAGCTAAAGCTTACCCTAAAGGCATGAGCAGGAAGAATGCTATGGCCATACAGGTATTGGTCAACATCATACAGGTGAGTGATTCAGAGTGTGAAGATGGGTGGGGGGTGACAGGCTGTTTGTCAGGAGGTTAGGGCTAGAGATAGTGGTGCCCTTTACAGATTTAAGATGGGAAATTTTAAGTTTTTTTTCCTTTTATTTCATGTGTGAAATCCCGTTATTTGTATGGCATGACATATTCTCACAGACGTTTATCATGGAATCTTTTATGAGGCTGTCCTAGACCTAGATAGGGTAGCGAGTTGGGAATAGAGAAATAGGTCAAGAGAAATGGAGGCTGGGAGCTGGCCGAACCAAAGTACTCTTTTCCTGGCTTGCTCAATGCGCGTATGAGGGCATCAAAAAATTACAATTGCTGCTTTTTAGGCAAATACAAATACTCAAGTGAAGTTCACTAGCCTTGCAAATGGATTTTAACACCATGGAAAGAGTTTGAAAAACACTGAGGCCTCAATCAAGGCTGAACTACCAAAATAAATTATGGCTCAAGTTAAAAACATAACAAAATGTAAACAACCAAAAATTCAGGCATAATGTCCCCCACCTCATGGAGCTGTGACACACTGTTCTCTCCCCCCACTGTACCACAACACATTTCTTTAAGCTATAGAGTATGCATGGCTGCACATCCTCCGGTATGAAGTCTTGCTCCGCAGACGTGATTGGTCGAGCCGGCGATCACATGACACGCCTCTCACCCATGCAGCAGCAGCAGCAGCAGCAGCAGCAGCAGCAGCGGCAGCGGCAGCCTTGGAGAGCCAGAGGGATGCTGACACAGCACACCTGATCGCCAACCCCCCACTGAAAGAAGATCTTCAGTCTCCATCACATCCAGTGCAGGACACATATGAGACTTGCAGTAATAATGTCAGTGCAGTGCAGAAAGACTCCATATTTCAGACATGATAATACATGCCAGAAACAGATGAGTAGATTAAATGTCCGCAGTTATAACAGCCCACTCATTAACTCTAAATGAAGATGCACTCCTACTAATACACAAATCCACCCACTCAAACATTCTTGTTACCAAAGTCATACAGTTTCCTACGTGGCCACCTACTTCTTCCGGATTTGTTGAGTTGGTAAGAAGTGACTGAGGATTGGCCAGCGGTATTAACGGCTCCACGGAGACTCCTGAGGTCCAGGAAGGTCAAGCCAACAGAGAAACCCCGTTCCTCTCTGAAGATGGGCGAAGCTTGAGTCAGCAGACTAGTAAATCTGAAGCCTCACTGAGTACAAGATGGAGCATAACTACGATCGGTGAAATCACTAATTAACCGACTTTTTCCTGATATGCTAATGTATTCCCCAACTTTGCTGGATAACATTTATACTGCTAAGAGGAGCCTTGTAATTCCTCGTATGTGGCAAACCAGTGGAAAGACCCTGAAAAGACACTTGGAGTTTATACCCAAAGCATTTCCATTTCAGTCAGCATAGCACAGTTACCAACCATTAAAATCGGGACACCATGCTACATAATATGTATACACACTTACACATGTGTCCTTCGTGGGTTGTGCCGTCACGGGACATCATCACCCTTCATGGTTAGGTTGCGGACATGAGAAAGAGCTGTTCACTAGCCACGTACCGTGGCTAGTGAACTAGTACCGCTAGTACCGTGAACCGTGCCTCGGCACAACACCTCTTTGACTCCCTCAAATTAACAGCGAGGGGCAGCGTGACAAAGTCTTCCAATGCACGCCAAACAAGGTGGCATTAAACAGGAACAGCACGCTGACCTTTAAGGAACAGTTTTGATCAAGACAAAGAAGTGTCAGCTTCAGTCACAGTAAAGTGTTCTTGTCTCTCTTCACTGTCATTCGACTCGCCTAGCTGGCTAAGGTTGCTAGAGATGGCACAGCTTTCCTCTCTCTCCATCTATCCCAGAACTACACAGCCAATGTTTGACAGTGCTCAAGGTCACTACAGGGTCAGAACCTGTTGCTTCTAGATCTGATTCGAAGCTCGAATCAAATGTCTTTCACAATGAGAAACTCTGCTTGCGCCTCGTTTTGAGGGTTCGAGACTGGCAGTCCTGGCTGTGAACACTAGGTACCGTTAGTAGGGGGCCAGGATGGCTCGGGGAGAACACTGTTGCTCGTTGTGGCGCTTTGGTACAGGCGGTCCGCCTCAGCGGGCTGCTGCTGCCACTTTTACACAGACAGCTGCAGAAAACAGCACAATAATGAGAAGGACATTATATTCACAACAGCACCTTTATACAGTCTTATTCAAATAAGACTGTATAACTACACACACACACTCAACTGTCCTCTCTGCTCATATCAAGGCCGACAACCCGCTTACCCACACGGATATCCAGAATCACACCCACACACACACACGATCTAATGAGTCACACAGAAATGATTATAAAAAGACCGGAGCTGGAAAAAGCAGCCTGAACCACAGGGGTATCTGACAATGACAGCAAGAGCGGAGCCTGCAAGGTGTGCCCCCCTTCTGAGTGCATGCCACTCACACAGCCTTGTAATAATAATGCCCCACGCCTCCCGGTCCTAATCCCCCGGTGCTGAGCAGAGAACACCTTCTGGCCCCAGCGCTGCTTGACAAGCCGCCCGGCCTCCCTGTGAGGTGAAGGAACAGGGTGGGGGGAAGAGTGATAGAGCTATGGGACCTGAGTGAAAGGTCACACACAAGCATCTATTCCTGAAGGTGGGAAGGGATTGCAGAACCACCCAGATGCAGGGCAAGTACAGGACGTGGAAAACTGAGGAGAGGAGTGGAAAATCCTTCCTCATAAACCTCGTATTTATTCAATTTATTGGATTTTAGGGGCTGATGTGGCACCATAAAGGTTTTTTAATTTGAAAGATTCAAAATCCGAGAACATTTTTCAAACAAAAATGATGTTAGATAAATGCCAGATGCGGAACACGACCTTCAGGAATCCACGGACTTGATAACCCACGCCTAGGAGGTGCTTCCCTCCTCACAGCTGACATAACTGCGTAATGAAAACATTGCGCCTTTTTTTTTTTTCTCTTCCCATTTCCCCCTCACGTCTCGGCCCACACCGCGTCCGTCTGCATCACGTTCACCTTTTGACAGGTATTGGTGACAGGAGGTAACTTTAGTCGCAACGCGCCCTCGCTGCCTTCGTTTCTTTCCCACTCGTACAGGGCTGATACCTTGTCTTAAACAGAGGGGGTCGTCTCTGTGCGGTGGTCGCTGATACAGCGATTGTGTGCGCGTTTCATGTATTTCCGTGGGCAGGTTGTAATGGGGCAATGCGCCCACACGCTGCCTCTGCGGTAGCTTCTTCCAATGGACATTACGCATAGGGGCACTGAAGGCGTTCCGACCATGGGCTTATTCTTTTGTTCCTCGGAATTTGTCCGACTGCACTGACCACTGTCCATTCCACGTATTCAGCCTAATAACATATAAAAGAAAATCATATTTGCGAGGATATGATTCACATGCAATTGGGAGTTAAAGAGAGGGTTTCTCTTCCCCTTGACTTGGCCCAACGAGAACGGCGCAGGCGAAAGGTCTGCTTACCTTCCCACCGTTTGGTTGGCGAGCTGTCGCATCCGATTGAACTGCTTCTTCATCTTGTATTTTCTGCGTTAACACCTACGGGGGGAAATATTCCGCATTATTTCTCTCAAAATAACGGTCCGTGCTCCACAGCGGCGCAAAACAAAATCCAGGCTGTCATATTTATCTTCCCTCATTGCAAGCTGCCAACGCCGAAAAACTTATTCCGCGATTACAGTTAGGTTTTTTCTTTCTTTCTTTCTTTCTTTTTTTTTTTAATTTTCAAATGAAAATCTGAATCTACATTCGCCCCATTGCCTGCGCAGGGATGCTGGACCAGTTCACCGCGGGCACTCACGGGCAGAGAGCGACAGCAGTGACAAGTAGCGGCTGCGCAGCAAGGCAGTGTGGGAAATGTAGTAAATCGGGGCTGGTCCTCGTTAAAGAATCGCGTTGGTCGTGCCGGCTCCCACAGCCGGCTCGCGGCTGTAAGACGCGATCAAACAGTTTATTTTCTGGTGTGAGTTAATGTGTGTTGAAATACATTTTATCAGTCTAATTGATTAAAAGAAAAAAAACAAAAAACAGAAAATTAGTTTTCTGTTGTCATACATTGTCTCTATGTGGGAAATAATTCAAACAAATTATATTCAATATTCATATTTTCATAGAGGGGCATTTTTCTTTTTACTCGGTTTTTTTCAGCGACTACACTAATTTGTTATTCTATCATATTAAACGGTGGCAGCATTACCATGTTCACGAAGGTGCTTGTAAGTGTCCACTAAAGCCTTCACTAGAGGGACTCAGCCTGGCTAACATCTCCACCTAGTGTCTTTTATGTGCCAATGCAGCTAAAGATGAGCGGAACAAGTTAAGGAACAAATAACATATGATGTTACTGTTGTTGTGGTCATAACTTGATCGTTGATTTTATAGTAAAAATGATACATAAGGTTTTGAAATTCAGGATTTAATCATTTTAATCGAGTGCACATATATCCCTGAAAGTATGCAATATAAATGGGATCTTAGTTTCTTTTTTCTTTTTCTTTAATTTTCATTTTGTGAAAGTTAAAATCGATGCTGTTGTAAGTTCCGACTGCGTTGTGATATATTCCGCGCTGCTCTTAGATTGATGGTCCAGAAGGGAGCAGTCTTGCCTCACCAACCACTTCAGTCATCGTCAGTCTGTGGCACTTCAGCGTGAAGCATCGGCCTCAGCATCATGACTGGGCTGTTTACACGGGATAGCTGTCCCCATGTAATATGGTCACACGCAAATGACATGCAGCATAAGATCTTATGACTAGCTGTGCTTGTCTTGGTGCATTATCGGCTCAGTTCGTCGAATTATTTTCAACAGCTGTGAAATTCTAAGGCCTATTCATTAGTCACATGGCAAATGCTACTGTAACTACTATAGCGGAACTTTTCAAAGCGGCTTAAGAGAAGGATCTTTTTGCTCTGTTTTCTTTATTGAGTGAAGTAGTAGGGGTAGAGCCCCGACAACATAATATCCCCCCGTCTGTGCTGTGAACAGGACAGAGCCATTACCTCCCTCAGTCAGGAGTGATGCCCTCTGTCCCGGTGTCATAAGGCCTTAATAGGCCAACAGGTGGGCCACACACCAATGCTTAAGGGTTCAGAGGCCTCAGGGAGTAAACGATACAGAGAAATGGCTGTTCTGTGCCCTCATTAATCTCCCATGATGGAAATTGAGAGGGGCAGGGGATCCTTCAGCCTTGATCTCAACCTTTTGACCTTGTCAGATCATTTGTTTTCATTAGTTCCCACTCAGACAAACTGGCCAGTCCCAGTCCAGACACTCATCCTGCCCCCCTAAAGCAGGGAGCATTTCTGAAAGCATCTCCAGGGGTCCTCTCGACTCTAAACCCAACCCCCAGAACTTACTGCCCTAATGTGTCTCTGGGCACTTCTAAATCAGTATGGATGATTCTCCACATCCGCTGGCCAGTTTTAAGAAACTCGGTCACCGGTAATCCCTGCCCAATGAACGGTATGGCCTTCGGTATGGAGAAACAGGAAGGACGACCATAACGTCAAACTAAAAGGGAATTGTGAGGTGCATTTTCAACCCGCACATATCATTAAAGAACCCCCATCTTTGTAATCTGTAGTGTACGTCTCAAGAGAGCGCAGCTAGAGCAAAATTTGAACGACAATGCTTCATCTGGTCTCCTGCTGTTCCCGTCAGTGTTTGGAATGACTGAGTGTTCTTCCTCTCACTTTAATGCTCCTCTGCTGGGCAGCTGGGGACTAATTGGCTCCCAGTTTGCCTAATGAAGCCTTCTCTCAGGTCATAACCTCTCCACCTGATGACACATTGCTGCTACTGATATGTGGGCTGCAGTTTGACAGTGACCTGGTCAGACGGATGCCCTGTGGTTCCTTCACTGAGGCGTGGCATTACAGTCACTCCTGCATAGCAGCACTTACGAGTCCTATGCAGTCATTAGATGGGTTAGGTCTTGCTGGAGACAAAACATGGGTGCGTGTTAGCTTTGCTCAAAACAAACAAGGGTAGGGCGTTAGGAAGGATCTAATGGCATGTTATCAGCTCAGGTTAAAAGCTGACCGGTCAACAGAAGAAAAGACTAGTGAGATTGCCATGTACGACATGCTTGTGTTTTATCTTCAGAAACATAGCATCATATTACCCAGATCAATCAGTCTGGGTGTGAGGGGTGGGTTGCCGCAAGCCTTTGGTCTGTCATTAAAGAAAAGTGTGACATGTTCATCATGGAGTGCAAGGCAACAGGCAAGCACTGTGAGTCCAACACCCCCTTTTAATTTTACTCACTTGCTAAATCCACATCCAATATGATCCCATTGATCACTGATTTTAGGATTTGAGTTGAACAACTTGCAAAAAGCAGAGAGGTATGCCTTTCTTTGTCGTCGATGTGGTTCTTGCCTCCTGAAGACTGGGTGTGGAGAGACAGAGCTCACCATAGGCATTAGCGCCAGCCTTTCAGGTAAGCCTGAGCGCTGAGGCCAGACTTTGTGTTGTTTCTTTAAAGGGTTATCTAGGGCCATAATGAGCCCCAGTCAGCCTAGCGCCAGGCCTAATGAAAACGCTGTGACTTCTGAGGGGGAAAGATATTACAGGTCTAAACTGCGGGGGCTGTTTTTACATGCATCAAATGACAGAAAATGATGGTTATCGCAAACACCTTTCAGACACTAAGTGCAGGTCTGGTGGTGAATAAGCCTGGAGGTTAGAGACACGAGCTGAGCACTAAACACTGATGGTGTGTCGGACACTCAGCATTTTGGAATAAACAAACAAGAAATTACAGTAAAACACGAAACTACTTTTTCTCTGAATGAAACAATGACGTTAGTGTCAGGAATTTAACAGCACACTTCAGGGATTCTATTTATACAGTAAGGTGTGGACATAAAATTGAGAGGATGGTGCTTTCGTATCAGCTTCCAAGGTGTTATCTTTCAAGGAACACCTTTCATCACCTAGATCTTCTAGGTTGCACACATACTACAAAAGATGATAATTGTAACTGAGACCTAAGCTTGTAAAAAATGGGGGGGGGCAATTAGATCATTAAGGGCAATTGAGAGCATGCTTTATATTACCTTTTATATTTAAATACTAAGATTACATAATTCACAAATATTCACCAAATCTTTGTCAGAAATCTATTGCAATAAAGTTTGCGTTGAAGGCCGGAATCTGCTGCCACTTGACCACAAGGCAAACACAGATAAACAACCGCATGCACAGACATCAGTGTGAACACTGATACAACCTGTGCGGCTAAAGCCGACCACCGAAGCACTGTGGTGTTGTATCGAAGCGGGTTAATCTGTGGTCAGGTCAAGTTTACTTTTAATGCTTTGAAATACATTGCGACTTCGATACAAAGCGTACTTCACACAATTGGAAGGAAGCAGAACGTGAAACACCAACAGCAATTTTAAAAATGGTAGCCAGGCGCCAACAGCACAGAAATAGCATCACAGCCTCAGTAAAAAGCTATTTTTTAAGAAGCTGTAAAATTTTCAGCTCATTTGACAGATGTGATGATCTTGGGAAGACCATTCTACCCTCTTAGACAATATGCATCATTTACATAATGGTCTAATAGGGTATATCCATGGGCACTGTGAAGCAGTTAACTTCGACCTTTTAATGTTCAGTATGTATTCTCACTAAACTCTTCATTGTGTGAGTTTTATGCCCTGAATGTCAGTTATAACTGCTCAATATTACACAATGGGCCTTCATTATGTTTTATCAGCCTTCAGCCCATTAACAGTAAGTACATCACAATAGTGACAGGTATTAGCCCGTAGCAAACTCACTGATGCATTAAATCTTATGATAATACCATGTTCCTGGCATGCCACCTGTTTTTGAATACCCATTCAATAACTGTTTGTCGGGGTGTGGTGAGCTCCAGCTGCAGTGTCTTGTGAATATATCTATGTTGAGAGACAGTGCATGTATATACATGCAAGCTCACGTCTAATAAACTTTTGCTTGAAAGAGAGGCTGAATATAGAGCAGATGCCTGTGAGAGAAAATAAAAGCTTTTTCTGTCTGGGGGATTAATATGTGGAACTCTGTACCCTGCAGAACATAAAATGGATCATTTTAAACTCAAGCTGATGCAGTTTTAAAGAGGGATCAGTCATGTAGTCATAGATGATCTGGTGTTTGTCATCGAGTTTGATCGAAATTTTTATTGTGTCATTGTTTGTGTTTCATGCTGTTTTGTAGGTATTCTCTGGTTGAGTTTTGTGCATTTTAAAGGTCTATACGGGAACAGGCGTTGCAAACTTTCTAAGGCTATAAATGCTGTGGTATGTGGCATTGATTCATGCTTTATACTTGTCCCTATAGAAATCAACATTAAAGAGAGTAAAACGTAACCCTGTAGGCGCTGGACCATTGTGTGTTACTGTCTTACACTTTTACGGTACCTGTGTGATGCTTGGAGTTTAAGGGGACGCCACTCAACATGGCAAATTAGACCAAGGACTAAAATGAGAAATGAGAATCAGACTAAGATTAGGATTAAGATGAGAAGTGCAATGCAAAGATTAAATATTAATGGCTCACTGCAACACTAATCAGTGTCCCAACAATAAGGGAATTGATCACTCTCAGGGAATTTAAGCGTTTCCTTTTAGGGGTTAATGATATTTTTACTGTATGTGACAGATCTAGCTGTTTAAACCACATCATGGTGGTGTTGCAGGTGTGAGTGGCAAATCTGTCCGACAGAACGGTACTCCAGCAGATGCACACACATCCGCAGACATACAGCACATTTGCTACGAGACCAACACTTGTGGAAACAAAGGCCTTGCGGTAGCCTTGGCATTTCATGGATCTGAAAGAGAGATTGAGCTCAGATGGTCCAGGATTTATGATGTGAGCCAAGCAACCAGAGGGACAAGCCAACTCCTCCCTGGGCCTGCAGCCACTAGTGATAGAGAGATTTATTGGCAGGATATTACAGCTGTTTGCTCATAGACCATGGGAAAAGGAAAATGCACATGGAGCACACAAATACCATATCCCTGCAGCTGGCTTGAAAGCTGAATTGGAGTGCTGGATCCCACAGCACTTGTTCTACCTTAAACCTTCGGAGACTCAGGTCAAGAATGGCTCTGCCAAACTGAACACTGAAGGATCCATAAATCAAATGTTCAGAGAGCTCTGAATCCCTTGGTTAAGACCATTGTAACGTATATTTGGCAAAACCGCTCAAAATCTTGATCATGACTTCAGGAAAGTATGCATAATAATAGTAGTTTATGTGGTTTATGGTATTTACCCACCCTTACTGCTATGTACGTACAGTAAATCTGGAAGAGGTTGAATTTTCAATGGACTGTCATAACCCTTGTGAAATATGCATACACTACGCAGATTTCTAGTGGAGCGTTGTGTTTATCCAATGCTAATGAGCGTGGTTAGCCCTGCAGGGATAGTTCATAATCTTCAAAACACTGTTTGTTTTGGCTTCATACAATTTATTTATGCTTTGTTAATTTGGGAAAGTATATTATCATTAAAAAGAGTGTTCTTTGTGGACGAGATACAGTAAAACTGAGTTGGTCTTCTCAGGATTTTTGTTCAAAAGGTTGAACTTAATATAATAATCAACCTTCTTTCCTTGTTGACATTGGTGCTCAGGAATGTAGGAAGCATCAACGACAGTGTAGGAGCTTCGATGACTGACTGACCTTACTTCCCTCAACCCTGAGCTGAACTCCATTAAGGGCTGCCTGCAGTCTGTAATTTTACCAACAGCCTCTTATCATGTTTGTCTTGTCTCTTCCTCAGGGGGTTGACTACTTACCCACAGACCAGCTTTACCTCATTTCAGCCGGCTCTCCACAGAAAACACAGTCAACGGGTATGACAACTGTGTCACTGACTGAAAATATAACTGGAAGGCTGAGAAATGACTTTGCACATTTCTAATGAGTGCAGTTCAGAGACAAAGAGCATTTGTGTTTGAGCTATATCTGATTTATTTAAGAGGTTTGCTGGGGAACGTCTTGAGTTAGTTACTCTTCAATCAGAGCTGTGATTGCATGTTTACTAAACGTTAAACTTCTTAAAGCTTTGCAAGGCTGAGGAGCCAAGGATCATTTGCAGGTCAGAAGGTATTAGTCAAGCTTCGCTCTGCTATACATATAAATCTGCTCTTTGAATCAAAGAGCTCTCATTGTTAAAATCTGGAACATTATTTTGACAGTGCTATGATTTCAAATAATAGTTCACAGTTTGTCTTATGATTTTATTTGTTCTCATTCCGCTTTCTTAAATAATCGTGCAAGGGTTATACACAATCACCGAAACGTTTGTCAGCAGTTTTGTAGATTTATTCAAACCATGTTTTACAATCTGACTGAAATTAAAGTATAAGCCGTTCATGGAAACACATTTAATGACCTCAAAAAGTATTTTAAAGCAAACACTTCCCTAAACTTGGGGTCTTTAGCCAAAGCCCCCACACTACAGCACCCTGTTATACAGGTAGATCGGAGGTCATGTGATTAGAGGTCTGCCCTCCCCCTGAGTGACCTTGTCATATTTTGCCTGTGGTGACAGAGGAGGCCTGGGGCGCTGGGACCACACAGCCTTGTCATCTCAGCTCAGATCAAAGGGACCCTGCTCCGGTCTGACAGGAGCCAAGGCCCTCGATGAGGGCTGTGGGCGAGCATGGAGTTAGAGAGCAGGGCTTGATCCAAACCATGGGTGGCAAAAGGCAGAGCATCTGTGTAGGTTACCCTGCATGAAGAAGCTTCAGGGGCAATGGTCTCTACTCTGTTCTTCTAGCTTTTCTCAACAGATGCTCAAGGTATCTGAGTAGAGATATGGGATTCATGAATTCATTTAATCTGGAGCGATGAGTGAAATGAAAGAAAAGTGAGAGGAGAAGCACGTCAGGAATGTTGAAACAAAAGCATGGGGAAGCAGAAGTGGTGCAAACGTGAAGTATAATGTGTCTTTAGAGGACCTCCACCCAGAATGAACTTCAGTGAGAAATTTTTTATGGCCGCAGCCCTGCTTTCTTGTGACCTCAGAGTATTCCTGACATGTGGTCTCTCCACTGAAAAATGAAATACTGGCTTAGACTAAAGATCAATTAATTAAGTTACAAAACTGGTAAGTAAAGGGTTTGCGAGACTATAGTACAGTATGTTCAACTTTCTTGGTTTTGTAGATGATATTAGAATTGATCATGTGGATAAAATATTTAAAAAAAATAAAATAATTGGACCATGTTTTATGTGTTTATGACACATGAGAATCAAAAAAACAGTTTGGCCAATGCATACTTTTGAAGTGTGTCCAATTAATCCGCTGTATGCTGGTTAAGAAAACTCTCCTCCATTTCGGTTCAGTTTAGAAGACGCTCTCCTTGTTTCTTGATCTTTATTCTATAAATGGCTTCACTAGTTTGCCTCACAACCCTGGCATCTGATCTGCTTTCCTTTTCAAAAGGCTACATCATAAATTCCTGGACCTTGATATTTTCCCTCATTTCCCACAGGACTATAATGATGCAGGGCTCTTTGTTGAAAGCACCTGTTCTCAGCTCGAATAATGGACTACATTTTCATCCAGGATATACCCCCTAAGGGACGCCCAGCCTCCAAGCCTTAGACTTGAGGGTATCTAGTTGCCGCAGTTGCCAGTGAATGCTCACTGCAACCTTTTGAATGCTAACAGTCAACATGTGCTCTTCGGCTGGTAGGATCTGTTTTTGGAAATGGTCAAATGGCAAGGCTACGTTGTCTGTTGAGTTATTATCTGTGTATATTGTAACAAAGCAGTGGTGGGGTTTGAAAAAACATAGTCACTGTGTGTGAATGATTTTTTTCTAAATAAACTGTAAAGTAAGCCGAAGGGATTAATGAAAGTTACATTATATTCCTATTCATAATAAAACCCCACCGGATATCCTAGACATTTCATATTCCAAACCCGTAGTTGTCCATCGATAACTAGGCCATGTCCGTCAGGGTATGAGTTACTTTGGCAGTGATTAAGTAACCGTCTTTCAGGAGACGTAACACCTGCAGCAGAAGTCTCTCCAACTGGCAGCTGTAAAAGATGATTTGCTTCTATCTCTAGATGAAACTTGCCAGCTTCTGATATTTTTAAAGCTACCTGACTGAGTATTTAGTTATGCTGTAGAACCTTGATCAATGGATAACTACAAACCAATATGATGGTACGAGACAGAATTATTAAAAAATATAAATAAAAACAAAAAACTAATAGTTGAAAATACAAGTCTGTGGCATTAAGTAACTGTTACTCCCATGCTCTGAGATGGACGTCTTTTACAGGATAGGATTATTTGACTAGACAATGCAGATTATTACCATAAAGTTTGCTGTACATATGTGTTTTGTCTAAGTGGCAAAACTGAAACTAAATTTAAATAGACCTGATAATGAGGTGATAAAGCTGCATCATACCTGATATTGCAACCTTAATAATACATTAGTGCACCATATGGATGCTGTGAAAAAGATCCAGACAGCTCATACGATTACAAGAATACACAACTTGTTTAGATACCTTTGAAACAACTTTTGAGACAACTTAAATACTCTCAGCCTTGTACTGGAACAAATCAGAGCTACAAAAATGTATGGTCTGTATACAATGCAAAGAAACTTCCTTATAGGGTAAAAGGATGGCAAAACAAAATAGGCCATTTCAGCATGAAGTAATTTTCTTAAACCAACGCTATTATATGTGTTTGGAAAGCTCTCATTTGTCTAACTGGATAAATGCTTTTATATTGAACTGATGTACCACATTGGGATTGTCATCAGCAGCTTGAGGAAAGGAAGCAGAGCCGGCTTCATGTTTTCAAAGCATTGCAACCAGATGCCGGATGCTTTGATTTCACAAATGCTCATTCATCAGTACGGAAATCAGTGCATCTTTATTTTTGTTAATGTAACAGAGGCACTGTTTTACATTCACCTGAAATGAAAGAGCCAACAGCATAAAGATTTTCTCTTAGCTTTGTGCAAGACTTGGCAGGAACAGCACATCTAAGCCTGCCTGAGCTTTCCAACCTGCCACAGGGCTGCTGCCACGTCCAGGACAACATCAGTGAGGGATAAGACCTTTTCTGTAGGATCAAGGGAGGAAATCTGCTCAGGATACGGCTATTCCCTAAAAGAAGATAAGATGGTCTATAGCTCGGCTCCAGAGAATTTATAGACATTTAAAATGGCCTTAGCTAGAAGCTTGGAAACGTTGAAGGAGGGCTTACGGAGCCAGGGAAGTGTCTAGATCAGCCTCTCAGCTCACCTAATAACCCTGTCATCAGATTGAGGGCTTTGCATGTGTAAGACCTCGGTCGGTCCTACTGTTGTTTGCGTTTGTTTGTTCTTTCTGGGATAAAGCAGCGGATGAGATCATCCATCAGTCCACTTTACCCTCTAATGGGCTCAGATCTCAGACATCTGGAGGGTTGCTCCAACAGTGACGTTAGTGCGACATGATGTGTGTGCGTATGTTTATAAAATGCACACAGGGTTCACATGTCCACTTGATTCCCATTTTATTCTCTCAACTGCATGAATACGGAGAAGTGAATTTTGAAAATATGTTGACAGGACAAGGTGATAAACAAGCTCGGGTTGTTAGCTGCACCACTAAAGCATTGTGCTGGCAGATGCGTGGAATGTCAAATGTCCTTGTCAGGTATTAAGACAAAGCTGGAGGCTTTCTTATCCTGCCAATGAAGCAACAGGATGTTAATCAGGATTTTTTAACTATTCTACATTTAAACTTTTTACACTCACTAAATTAGAAAATGGCACCATAATGGCAGACTGACAACCCATATACACTAAGCTTAGATCAGGTTGCATTTGTTTATACTGTAGCTCCACGGTACAGCAGATGATACACACCGACATTCCTGAATTCAGTATCAGTGTGTGTCCTGATGCAGGGCCTTATTTAACTGTCTGGCTTTTATGTATGAGATGAGTCCTGTTTATGTCATCTGTTTAGGCTGTAGAAGAGGAGCGCGTTAACATGCTTCAGTTAGTGCATTGAGGATGTGTAGAACAAGTCAAGCACTCCCTTTACTGTGTCCGGTTTACTTCTCCTGAAACCTTGTGAGATGACACGGAGTACGCGCGCGCTCGCGTGTGTGTGTGTGTGTGTGTTTGTGTGTGTGTGTGTGCCTGCGTGTGAGGTGTTGTTTCCATGCATCATGAAGCATAACAGATGGAACAAATCAGCACACACAGTTCAACAGAACTCTGGAAAAAGTGTGTCTGCTTGTGTGTTTGTGTGTGCATACACCCTCCCTCAGGTGTCTTTTGTTCTTACTCAAAGCCTCATCCTTCCATGACTGGGCTCCACTTTGAAGTCTGTCAATCCCCTCCATGCAGACAAAAATGAAAGAACAGGAAAAGGCAAACATAATGCCCATGTCCCCTGCATATAGCGTGTTATTCTGTAGTGAATCATTACAAATTAATCTAAAAATGATGCTTATATCATCAATATATACAATATATAATTCGTTTTTACAGGACCTTCATTAAATTCTTACAAGTGATTTAATGATGACTAACTTTTATTTATTAATAATTTGCAAAATAAATTTGTGTTAATGTGCTGTTTATTAAAATATCTTATATAAATAGGAAACTAACTGGAAAGTTTCCACTAAAAGGAAGGTCAGTGGCTTGATACCTTGCTCTTCCAGTTCTCCTCCAGCATCCTTGCCTCTTTACTGAACCCCAAATTGCCCCCGATGGCTGTGCCATCAGTATGTGTGAGTGTGTTTTTGAATGGCTGAATATGGCATGTAGTGTAAAGTGCTCTGCTTGCTCAATAAGACTAGAAAAGCAGTCCATTTGATTCAGTTGTTTTAAAAATACTGGATGAAATAATTTTAAAAGTTAGCAACTGGCTGGTGAATACAATTTGCTAAATTGTCATTGAAAATTGGACTTTCACTTGTCAGGGGGACAGAAACATAATCTAGCTGGATGATAGTAGTACTCTGTGGCAGCTGTAAGCAAAAGACTGGATACTTTTGCACATTTTTTTGTTTAAGTCAGACCTGATATTCAAAATTCTTGTGTCAGCTGCAAAATTTCCAGACATAAGTTTATTTGATCTGTTAAGGAGACATTACTTGTTCATACCACTATTACTATAGTCATCTGGTGCTCCACACCAGTGTTCCAGTGTGTTTACACTTGGCCAGAGCCAACTGAATTGGTTTCTAAAATTTATCTAAAAACTATGGTTGTGACTGGAACTTTGTTATAAAAAGGCCGAGTCAGACAAACACATTGTACCTCTTTCAAAACAGATGGGTAGTAAATTCCTCACAGTCATATTTACAAGTAATTTCCTCATATTGTTAAGCTCTGGATGTGGAATAAAGTGTTTTGAAAGGCAATCTGTAAACGATATGGCCACCTAAACTATAAATGGCTCTATCTTCTATTTGCAGGACAGAGAAATGAGTTTTTTGGACTTCAGAGTAACTATAAAGTTAATACTCTAACAGCTCAACCATTCAGCTTCCACCTAGAAGGTTAGTACACAGTGCAAAGACAAACATGGCCTGTACACAGACGAGAAAGGGCAAACCATGATTGTGTAGCTCTAACCAAATCCCTCGACACACATCTTTCCAAACAGGTTATCTTGTGCTCATGCACTGTGGAAATACAACTATTAGGATTAGAAATCATGCGCGCGCACGCACGCACACACACACACACACACACACACACACACACACACACACACACACACACACACACACACACACACACACACACACACACACACATACAGTATCATATATAGCAGTGTCTGAGAGATGAGATAAGGGGCTTAGATGAAGGGGGCAGGGTTGTCTCTGATGAAACTCTGACTGACATGGCAGCTCTGGGGTAATCCTGCTAATCCTCTGCTAGCTCAGGGGTGCAGTGGGACTGGAGGCCTTTGACCCTGCACCAAGAGGAGGTGCAAACACACACAGACACGAACCCAACTTCCAGTGGCAAAGAATTCACCGTCACACATCTCCATCTTGAATGCAACTTGCAGTGGCTGCACCACCAGACTCCTATAGAGTAAATGATTAACTTTTATGGGTCCATAAAATATGCTGATAAGACTTGTTTATGTAGATCTGCATGTCCACATTGTTTGGTATGATTACAGGGCAATTAGGAAAGATTATGAGACCAATTAACTCCGATTTACTTGACCATTTATCCCCCAACACCAGGAAAAGTGTGAAATTGTTAAAGAACATGCTGATTCATGACATATATTATCAGTTGTGTCACTTGTTTGTAAGAATAATAAATCTGATGTTTTGATGTACTGCTCTTGACAGAACTACACAGGTAAAACAGGCAATACCATGCAATCCGTAGCCATTTCAGAATCACACAGATAAATTGTTCAAAAGTGTTTATGGCAGAGTTTATCATAATTAGTTTGAACGAAATCATCACAATTTTAGGCCCCTGCGTTGTCATGAAACCAAGTACCAGAAATTGGTGAAAGTTGTATAGATGGCAGCCTACCATCCATAGTGACATCATATTCATAATTATATGGAATTAAGGGGTAAGATAAAACAAAGGGGTATATAATAACCAGCTATATTCTCCTACACACACACACACACACACACACACACACACACACACACACACACACACACACACACACACACGTATGCTCGCTTACTTTGCCCGCATCGATTGGTTTACTTTGAAAGGTTCTACCGGAAGTAAGTTTTCCATGTTCTGTCTGTCTTGACGCCGGAGCCTGGTGTAGATTAACTTGGTGCTGCTGTGTGAGCGCTCACACACTGAGAGGAAGTGATGGGAGACTACCTCAGTCCCTGACGCGTGTGTCGCTCACGATATTTTCAATGTGATTTTTTTTTTTTCTCTCTCTCTCTCTCCAGATTTTTTGTTTTTGCTTAGAATAAAACTGTTCCTTTTTTTAATTTCTTTTCTTCAGACAGAACTGGATGTGAAACAGGAGGTGAAAGCGCGCCGTACAATTCAATACCAGTTTCCATATTGGGTAGCAATAATCTGTGTTTGGGAAATTGCGCATCGATTGTCCGCTATCTGAGCCATGGCAGAGGAGTGAGGCGCCTTTGCCAAAATGCCTGCTACCTGGGATATAACTTTTTCACGGTGGTCCTATGGAATATAGTCCAATTTTACACAGTCTACATGTTGTGCCATCATCCCACGTGAAAAACAAACTCTTTGTTTTCTGCATAATGCTGTCCCTTTGGGTGTATATGATTTATTGCTGTGTCGGCTACTGCTCAACTATGCCAAACCCGACGTACGGCACGGTGAGCAGACACCGAAACGATGCAGAGGTTGACAATCGGGAGCCCTCTCTGGGGGCGTCCAGGGACTTACTGAATAACGAAAACGATTTGGACAGCAGAGGAGAAGAGTGGGACGAAATCAGAGGCGAGGCGAAGGCGCCGGATGATAACGCCATCTCAGGTTTCCTCAATGAGTCGGAAAGTAAAAAGTTGCCCCAGGCCATCATCATCGGGGTGAAGAAAGGAGGGACCCGGGCACTGCTGGAGTTTCTGCGCCTGCATCCGGACATCAGAGCGGTGGGAGCCGAGCCGCACTTCTTCGACCGCAACTACGACAGGGGACTGGAGTGGTACAGGTACATCACACCGATGTCCGTCATCTGATATCCGACACTGCTTCATTTTCACACAGTTTTCTCATTTGAAACGTGGGCTTCCTCTGTCGACCTTGCACAAGAGCACCGTAGTTGCGAGGGGGCTCTCTGGAGACTTAACTCGTGGCTGAGGTTGATTATAACAAGCCCTGAATAAAACAAAAACATCGTTCTTCCTCCTCCGAAATTTTTATTTACACCCTGCCAGTTCAAGCAGCTTTGACTGTTTTACAGTCTTGTTTGCCTTGATCGTCGAGGCAGACCGTTAGATCCGCATTTTAAATAAGGACTTTGCTCCCCGAAAAGTCTATCCTCGTGTAACCTTCAACTGCCTGACATGCACAAGTGAGCAATTAAGTTTCCAGGAAAGATATTATGTGTGAGAGAATATAGGATGAAAGAACAGAGAAAGTGAGAAAAGTAAAATCACGACTTTGTTTAATGCAATTTAAGAAAGTTCTTTTAACTGACAAAAGCAAGTAACTTGATCCTGCTGATTGATAAAAGGAGGGTAAACTGAAGGTGACTTTTATTCCACTAAATTGCCGTCTTTAGTAAACTGGAGACTAAAGATGTTCACAGTTTGTTGTAGACATAACCTTGATCATTCATTTTTCACAAGTTAAATGTGTTCTTCAGGCCCGAGGTCCCTGCAACAACGAAACAGGGGGGAAGCATGAATAATATAAACCCGTTTTCTGAGAAACAGAGAACTCACAGTAAACACATTGTAGGTACTGTGTATTGTTAATTATGGAAATGAAACAGAATCTCAGCCATTTGTTTAGCCACATAGTAAAACACTGCTGATAAGGTGATAAGTGTGACCTCAGGTGATAGTAAGATGTAGAATAAAATACAAGCTGCTGATGTGCTCAGTATGAAACAAAAAGAACCAGGCCATTTCAACGTCTAGATGGTGAAATGCAAAGTTTTAACAACTGCAGGTGCAAAACCACCAGCAGAACATCACGTACACACATTTTTACTACGACTAAACCTCTCACTTTGACATTTTCAGGCAACTCCTCTCAGTCATGTTCATTTACAAAGCACAATCAATTTTCTGCTTGTTTGCATAACCTACACTCAGTGATCCTGATACTTCTCTACGTCTGTCCCTGGATCTCGGCTTTCCGCGGCTCCCTGACAAGGACGGGGGGGGGGGCACCAGGTAGAAAAAGATAAAGCAGAACTTCCTTTTAGATCTGACCTGAATTGTGGATGCAGTTCAAGTGAGCAGCCTTTATTTTATGGTTCGGAGTCAGCAAGTTACGTCATGCTGTCATTCATGAACAGTCGGGATCGTGATTCAAGATTATGAGATCCAGGGTATTGATTCAGTGGCAGTAATTTGTTTTCATCTTCAATGCAAAAGACATGAACGTCAAAGGCAGAGAGAAGGGGATCTGTGGCAGCTTGCAACTTCAGCAATGCATAATGTAACATTTTTAATTGTATTCTCTGTCATGGCAACTTTTGTCCTTGTACCATACGTCACATCTCAATTGGCAAGCTCTTTACTATTGACTCAGCTAGACATTTACACAACTTGGTCCTTTGAGTGGAAATAAACCACAAGCACACTATAGTCACAGAACTGATCGATCTTTTAGTACCCAAAATGTTCCTGGAAATGGTTTGGCATTGGATGCTTTACATCAGAGCAACCACATTGTTAAGAAGAGATACTGCTGTTTCAAGTGTCCATTTGACTGAGCTGAGGGATTAACAGGAAATGTCAAAGGATCTACACACTGCTTCAAAGCTGGCTCCATAAAGCTACAATAGGGGAAGCGAAGCATTGTTCAAAGAACTTCTCGCTTAAGCTCCTTTAAGAATTTCCGGACAGGTTTAGGGCATTTTGGATGATCAGTCTGTGAAGAGTGGTCTTTTGTCCGTCTCTACAGCCTGAGCAACAAGAACAAATTGAAATCGTCCCATGCTTGAAGATGTTTGTTGTTTTTTTTTTAACTTATTTTGAAAAGTTTTCAGGCTGTTTTTTTGCATGTAAAGACTGAGAAATGTCTAAATGAAGGAGCTACTATCATTAAAGATGCGTTAAATTAAATATTATCTAAAAAGTCAAAGAAGCAGTTGTATATAATTGAGACACGCCAGCTTCTCATTCAAAGTGACAGCTGCATACTAAGCACACAGCCAGGGGATGTTGGAAACTGTTTCATCTCGAGACATGCATAATGAAGGCTTCTTCTCCAAGAAAGGTGATCTGGCTAATTAAAACAACTCGGCTTGGGTTGTCACAGTGCGAGCACTGAGCCACAGATTGACCCCATACAGCAGAGCACCATGACACCGGGCCAACCCTTAATGATCATTTAGTGGAGCTCCGAAAGAGCCAGGGCAACTTTATGGTGGAGCACGTCTTGGTTGAACGAGTATTTCCACACAAGCCTTTGCCGACCTGTCAGCTTCGTAAATGAGCGCTTTTATATGAGATCTGAGCTGTCTGGCACACCTCTTTGAGGCCTGTTGAAATATTTCATCATCCAATCCCCTGTCCTGCTTGATCAAAAATAAGTCTTAGGGGAGACAAACTAAGACCATAGAGCCAGACGAAGATGTATGTTGATTTATTTGCCCATAAGTTTCACTTCATTGCCCCTGGCTAATGGTGAGCAGTAGCTTGGAGAGAGGAGCAGTCCTCTGGGTGGGCTTATCAGTTCCTGTGGTGGCATTGAGTTGTGCCCACACCATTTATTTACTGTGATTGGTGTGTCCATCCTCCCGGAGCCCCACATAGAGGAGAGGCCCCCAGCACAGCGGGACACCTACCACAATACGGCACATTTGCACTCATAGGCAGAAAAAGGGAGGAGGCAGACAAATGTGCACACTTAACACACACAGAGCACAGGAGGCAACTCCCGAAAGCTGTGGGAACAGATTCCTCCTTGGCCCCCCCTTTCTTTAATACCAGCATAATTCTAACTTCCTCCTATATGTCTTTTTGTGACAGGTTAACTGCTCATCTACTGAATGCACGCTCAAATCAAGGTCTTCTGAGTTCTACACGGTAAATGTGAATGAATTGTTTAAATCCTGTTTTCCCTCTTTAGGTTCCATATTTAGAATAATGAGCGGCCTTCTTACTAACTCACTGAGTGTGTCAGAGAAGACAGCCAAAATCCTCCTCGGAGCCTCAGGGAAGCTTAGATGCAGGCCAGTGGCAGATAGAGGGCAGTAAATTTAAAATTAGTCGAAAGCGAAACAGTGTTAGAGAGCTCAATGAAAGGGGATGCCGGAGAACCCCTGAGGTCTGCATTAAGCCTGACAATAAAAGAGCAGACAATTAGTGTGAAACGTGTTTTCTCTGCCTTCACTTTGTATGCAAATGTGCTCAGAAGGGTGAAAGTGCCCTTTGACGAAGCCCAGCAGGAGTTCATCAGAAAGAGCAGTCACTGGAACCTGCCCAAGAAAAGACTCAAACACCACACTTAGGATTTTTACTCCGAAAGTTGACTTTCCGAGATCTCTGTGTGGAAAGTGGCATTTCCCAGGAATCGGTTCATCTGAGTCCACTGGTGGCCTCTTGCCTACTCAACACTTTTAGCTCTTTGCGAGGCCACAAGAGGATTGATGAGAGAGCTCTTAATATATAGTAGGAATCTCCCAGTTTAAACTAATTTGTCAGCACATTGACAGGAAAAGAAGGGGGAAGTGCATTGATGATGAGACGCTGCAAAGAAAGAAGTCACACATGCTAGCTGTTGTTTCAAGCATTCCTAAAATTTTTCCATAATCCTTGCAGAAAACCTTGCTCCTTAGAAATTCCATGTCCTGCAAAAAGCAAATCCGACTTTATTTGATTCTTTCTTCTGGTAGACTAAAATGATGCTAGCATTCCTTGAATAAGTCCAGTGCATTGTCAATACTGGTAATGTGCCCCTCCGCTCCCTATTCTGGAGATCGAGGATTTAATTTGCTGCAGCAAGCCCCTGGTCTTTTGCCTGAGGCAGTTTGTCAAACCGCAGCACTTATTACAATACTTTGGAAACACTGAAACAAAGCAGGATCACTCCATTATATCCCCTTGAGTTGTTGACTTTCTCATCTTTCTCTCATTCTCTTCGGACAGAATACGCTGTTTCCTGTCTTTCTTTCAACTGCAGAGACTACCGGACAACAAGCCAGAGCAACTCTGATCTGCCTCAGCTATCTTTGTTTTGCTTCTTTGAAGTCTTTTTTTGCTTTTGTTGATCCTCTCAGACCAGCATGCATCCCTGGAGAATTACCTAGTTGTACCAACCACTACAGGGTATTTGTAATGTATATAGGTTGGAAACCTATATACATTACAAATACATTACATGCAAAGAATTTTCTTATCCCATTAACACCGCAACATCATAATTGTGGATGTTTTTGACAAAGTAAACGATGCCCATATTTATTGAAGTGAAAATGTTTTATATAGACCAATATTAGCTAAACATGCATTTGTCTTGCACACAGTCAAATATAAGAGGATTTTCAACTGTTTTCTGATAGCACCCAGTATGCATACTCCCAGCTGTGCCTGACCAGTATATAATGTTTTGTCACAGAGAAAGCACCGTGATGTGTGAAATCGTCGGAGGTCCCCTTTAAGTTAGATGCTGTTACTGGTTCACTGTTGGATTGAGTTTCTATTGCTGATACAGGATCTCCCTGCAATTTACTGATCAGTGTAAAAACCTCTGGCTCACATAAGTAAATACATTTCTGATAGCATCAGCTGCTTATTTGATCTTTTAAAGTCAGAGTCCCATCTGTTGATTACCTTTCTGAACTGTCATTCAAAAACAGAATCCAACAACAACAACAGAAATCAAACCTTTTCACAGTGAAACACTCAAACTCACTTGTTTTTGTTGGATAATATTTTTTGTTTCCATTTGCCCAAGCTTTCTCTGACTAGTTCTATTAACACAGCAACTAAGGCAGCAGCCGAGAGCTGTGTATCAATACATACTGTTATTGACTTTAGCATTTCTGACGATTGTTACTTTCACAAGTTCATTTGTTCATCACTTTTACCTGGAGTGTGATCAACATACAGTGTGATTGGTTTACATTTTTCGAGTACCACCACCCTGCTAAAAGTGCTCTCTGGTTCTATAAACAACCGTCAGAATTGTTATTTGTTAATGCAAGACTTGACAGTTGCATGAGGTAAGCGAAAGTGGCTCACACACTGTTCCTCCTCCGCCCCCTCCTCTTCCTCTCTTCAAAACGGGCCGGTCTCCATCAGACAGTCAGGTGGCCTTGAGCTCTGCATACTGACGGTAGTAGTGGAGGATGGGGAAAAGCCATTCTCATTGTTGTTCGGGAATGCTGTTGAGACACTGAGTGCTGTTCAACGTCATATAAGAAGGTCCCGGGTGTGAAGCATGGTGACAGTGATTTCACACACATGATAAGATGGGCTGCAATGGCCGGGGAACACCTACCCTAAAGTTGCTCTCCTCTTTGATTTCTGTCTGGAACTTGTCTCACAGTGAAATGGGTCTGATTATTCTAAGTGGCTGCATACCACCACCTCTCATCCTGTCTTTGAGAAGCGGAACGATTTCCCACAGTAGCGCAACCGCTCTCGGAGCAACAGCGTAAGATTAGAACTCATCATGACATTAGATAGTGCTGAGGTTTTTTTCTGGATCAGTCCCTCCTCATATGGGTCTGAAGAGCTGAAATATAGATGGCAATCAGAGTCAGCCAAGCAGAATACTGCAGGAAAAAAAATATATATAAAAATGCAAGTCTTGTTGGTGTTTTCTGCACTGTGCTTGATCCTTACTCTTTCTTACTTACTAGTTCCTACGTCGGACACACCTGACTGCCCACCTGACAAAACATAGGCAAATTACACTACACAGCTCCCCTGGATTAATATCTGTCTGTAGGTTGTAGTAGGCGAGATTTATCTTTTGCTACTGCGGCAGGAAAATGCAGACGCAGCATCTGATTTGGCGGCTAACTTAAAAATTAGACTTAGGCATCAGGGTCAAAGGAGTTGACCTGTGCTGTCTCCATCCTCCAACAGCACACCTGATTCCATCTAATCGTCCTCTCTTTACTTCTCTCCACTCCTTCCTCTCTTGCTTTATCCCATTCTCTTAACCGTCTTCCTCTCCGCCTCCCCCGTTATCTTCCCAGCCCTGCTGTTCTCCTGCGAGGTATAATGGGACAGGTTAGAGGGCAGAGGAAGTTTATGTGTAAAAGCCAAGAACAATATAGATTTATTTTTAGCACACCAATTAAAGGTATGAAGTCTTCCAAGCTTAGACCACTTGCTTTACAACTTTGAAAATACGAGTTGAGCAGTGTTTTTAGCTTTATGAGGTTAAATAGGAACATGCAAAATTCAGCATTTTGTGGCTCAGTTTTACAGAGTTGACTAACTGTTTCTGTTGTCTTCAGGCTGAATAATGATGCCTTTGCATGGCTGATTGATGGATGAGGATGCACTGAAACCTATTGGTTCCAGGCGACATTGTTTATTAATCAGAACAAATTGTGAAAGCTTGCTACATCTGCTCCCCTTAGGCAACTCTCTGACTCCCCGCTCATTCAGAGATGTTCTCCTGTGCTCTATCTCTGCTGAGATGAATAATGCATGTACTTCTCACACAGATTGTTTTGCTTGGGGACTGAGCGGAAAGTTTGACTGGTAGTAAGTTTTTGTGTCCCTTGAGGCCCCAAGAAAGGCCTACAGCGCTGCGCTTGTGTGTATCCAAGAGATGCAGGAGATAATTGCAGGGGGTTCTGATAGAGCTGTTTGCGTCTCTCATACCTATTACCTTGATTAGGTTTGGGGTTTTTCCACTATATACATTGGTGGCTAAGGCTCTTAGGGAGAAAAAAGTGGAATAAATGTGTAAGACCTGGGGCAGGGAAGAGCAGGTGAAATTAGCTGGTGAAATTGCACAAGAAAGTGGACGCCTCGTGTGTTTTTAATGGCGCTAATGAAGTATGGGTGATGCCTACTTTTTCCACAGTCACTAAAGCTTTTTCCTAGAGCTCTGCACAGTCAAATCTGGCAGACCATTTTTCTGCTCGTTTCCACCACATAAATTTGTAAGATGAAAGCTGCTGGATTTGGAGAGGGATATTGAAGCTCCTTGTACGTGCACCAACAGATGGTTGGAAATTATGGTAATCACTTTAATGACATGGCTCCTCTGCTTTCCTGTTGTTTGATTCAGATCAACTGCTTGCTATCAAAACATGAGAATATTACCAAATACTGTAATACCTGAAGATTTACAAGTTCACTGACTTAAACCCACACGAGCTATGTCTGGAGCTGATGCCTTTGAACACATGACATCATGTCATGGCTGGCATACAGCAGACTAAGTGATATCTGCACATGGCTTTTGAATTCAAGACACTGAGCTCCTCTCCTAAGCTCCAGCATAAGAAATTCCCAATGTCTGGAAGTCTTTTTAGGTATATAACAACCAGTTACACATACTGTAATATTCATAGTAGAGAAGTGTTCATAGTTGGTGAAGAGTTGATCATTTTATTCAACTCTAGGGTTTATAAATGGGGGCTTGACACACTAACACATGTACGATCGAATGCAAATACAATAACCCTGCATACAGGTTACCATTATGTAGTTGAAGGTGTAATATTTTGATGACACTGTAAGAGAAGACTTGATACAACTTTGTAATGTTTGCGTCTGTAGTTTGTTGGGTAGTGTCACTGAGTTAGATGACAGTGTGTTGGTGGGGTGGGTGGATGAGGAGTATTTAAAAGTGCTCTCTGATGCAACAACACCTCAAACTACTACAATAAAATATTGAATGGAGTTGAATAGACATCTCCCTGAAATAGTCTCAACACAAAATTTAACATGTTATATCGAGTTGCATTTGACTGTACTGGTGTTTGTGTTATTGTGTCCAGATGCAACTGGTTCTCATCTGTGTTGCTTCATGGATTATCCTGCCACTGACGCGCCTCGTTGTGGCCACATATCTCTCTCCCTCTCTCTCACTCCAGAGACAAGCCAGCCACCCAGTCAGCCAACAAGGCAGTCAACTAGCCTCTAATGTTCTAGCGTGTTTGGCTTAGTCTTAATCCCCCTTGGCTCACTTTAGCCATTATCCAGTCAGGGCTGCAGTTAACAGGCTATATTATGATCAACCAGAGCCATCCAGGGTCAAGAAGAATATGCGGTTATAGGAATAGACAGCTCCAAAGCTTTGCATTTTCTCCTTAGGAATGCAAGTCCTCTCCAAATCTTACCATTTTTCACAAAATTACTGCCAAATATGAGGAGAACGGTGCAATCATAGTCATATGTCTTGGCATGACATTAAGAAGCATAATACTGCCTATTCAGAGTTAAACCATCTTTTGTATAATGTAACCAAGGTGTGGAATATTTCAGTGTGAGGATTGCGGGGTTTGAAAGATGATTGAGGTCTTAAGATCATTTAAATGCAGCAGCAGGAGATGAATGCCTTCCTTTAGGGTTTGTATTAAGAACATGTCATGAATTGTGTATTGTCCTCTCAGGCACTCACACGATTGACAGCTCTCCTGCTTTACCTATCAGACCCTGTCACTTTAGGTACACTCTCAGACTCTGTTAACGCTGCTCATGATGTCTACAATTGTCTGCTTGTTGATGATGATTGACTACCTGCTAAACTATTTTTAAATCTACCATGGCGAGACTGTGTCAGTGTTAATCTCATCTTCCTTTATGGGAAGTTGTTGGCTTTAAAAAGTAGTGCCATTACAAAGGAGCACAGAATATGTTGGTACAGAGTTGTTTTTGTGCCAAACAGTGCCTGCAGTGCAAATAATAATCAGTGTGTTTGTGTCCTTGGCAGGGAATTGATGCCAAAGTCATCAGAGGGCCAGTTGACCATGGAGAAGACCCCCAGCTACTATGTCACCAAGGAAGTCCCTGCTCGAATCTACTCCATGTCTAAAGACACAAAGCTAATTGTAGTCGTCCGGGATCCTGTCACAAGAGCCATCTCAGACTACACCCAGACCCGCTCCAAGAAGCCAGACATCCCCTCTTTCGAGAGCCTGACCTTTAAGAACGTGTCAGCAGGTCTGATTGACACTACGTGGAGCGCTGTCCAAATTGGCATGTATGCCAAGCACCTTGAGCGCTGGCTCCAATTTTTCCCTATGGAGCAGCTGCTGTTTGTTAGTGGAGAGCATTTGATTAGCGATCCTGCAGGTGAGATGGCTCGCGTTCAGGACTTTCTTGGTCTCAGGAGAGTGGTCACGGAAAAGCATTTCCACTTTAACCCAGCAAAGGGCTTCCCCTGCCTTAAGAGACCTGAGGGGAACAGCAAGCCACACTGCCTGGGCAAAACCAAAGGCAGGACCCATCCTAATATTGACCCAGAGGTGGTGCAGAGGCTAAGGGACTTTTATAAACCCTTTAATAGCAAGTTTTACCAGATGACTGGTCATGACTTTGGCTGGGATTGAGATGAAAACTATGATGACAGACTAATGCTGGTACCTTGTCTGTGTTTTTGTTTGTTTTTTGTTTTTTAAATAATTTTATCATTCTGGAGATATTGTTATACAGTGTCTGTACAGTATTTGGTGGATATGTAAAAAGTTCAGAAGTCTATTTTATGATAATTTATTGTTATGATATTAACTCACTAAGCTGCCTAACCAGGTTTATTCATGATCCACGGCACACTTTCTGTCCAGCTTTTATTCTCATTTACATACATAGACATTTTTATAAAAGCACAGTGTTTTTACGGGTATTACGAGCAGGGTCAGTATCCTTCTTTTTATCCATAATTTTGGCTTCATGTGGATAACCGCTTCTTTTTCTTTTACTTTCCCAAATGCCGCTTTCGCTTCACCTTAAACTGAATGAGATCCAACTTTGCAAATAACTGGTAATATCCCCTTAACATTTTCTTGACCCTCAGAGGTCTATGGGCCCACTTAGTCAGGTCGATACAGGCCTCAGCTGATCCAGTACCACTTGCCAGGTGGATCAATACAGTAATAGCTCCTAATCATGTCAGTTAGACCTGAGTGATGCCACTGCCTTGGTCTCTCGAGCACTGCAATAAAACATGGATCCATTAATGGCAGTAAGTTTATGGTTGACCCTTGAGCCAACTTCAAGTTAACAGAATAATATAAATTTCCTCTGCAATGTTTTGACTTAATCACTATTTATACGGTTTCTACGAAGGAATGTTGATTAGGATCCAATAGAGGCTCCTGTCATGACCCTTTTTGGAGGTTTTTATCCTTTTTCCAAAAACCTGCTGCACACGCTTCATAATGCGTAATCATTTATTGCTTTTTCCAAACAGAAAATGATTCATATGACTCAGTCACATTCACTGATCTGTACTGAAATGGCACATACGGATTATTCTGTGAAGCTGTTTTTACCACAGGTGATACTAGAAGTGTTTAATGATGCCCTTACCCTGGATACAGCCGCTGATGATGAGTGATGGCCACGTGAAAATAAGCAATTCTTTAAATATTTTTAATTCTACTTTCAGTGATAGCTGAAGAGAATTAAAGCCAACCTACCTTCAGCTAATATTTAAGTTTCATGTATGGTTGAGTTTTATTCAACCTTTTTTTTTTTTTTTTTTTTACATTTCTCAGCATTTTAACAGACATCATTTCATAATGACGTACTGCGACCCCGTTGTCATAGAGGCACTATTTCGATGTACACATGTCTTTACAAACATGGAAGTGAAGCAGGTTTGACTGAGAAGTAGATTAAAGGGTGCAGTCATGTCATTTTTTCGAAGTAAGGAATAAATATGTTTTACCGAATCATATAAGTTTCTGTCATCTTTGCATTTATTATATTGTGTGTGTGTGTGTGTGTGTGTGTGTGTGTGTGTGTGTGTGTGTGTGTGTGTGTGTGTGTGTGTGTATATATCTATATATATATATATATATATATATATATATATAGGTTAAATTAATTGTCTACCCTATGGTGAGCTTGTGTTACTCTATAATGCATTACTCCCACCTTACCTGTGTAGATTTCTGGATCCCTGCAGGCAAAGGTGTACTACTGTGACTAATTCACCATCTTGCACATTATTGTGCTAACGGGCTAATTAGTGCAGCGCAGTTAACTACTTTTAGCTGTCTAGGCCTCCTGCTGCCACCAGTGAGGGGGTTTCGTTGTCATGACCCCCACAAACACATAACAGCGTGTCAGGTTTCTCATGTAGAGGAGAAGTGACATATTATGAAAAACACTGGCATTCCATTATGTCCCTGGGTAACACTTAACAATCCACACCCCACAATATGAAGTGAGGTCAGGTTTCAAGCCACTGTTTAAATGTGTTTATGAGGATGTAAACATAAGGTACATTTTCTTTTTTTTCTTTTTTTTTTGAGCAATGACCTGAAGCAGCAGCATAATTGATTATGCTCCTGATGATAGACTCTTCAAATCGAGAATTATGGTCTGTTCATATTGCGCATATTTGTTTTTATTCCAGAAAAATTTAGTATCTTCTGTCAATATGTTCTATGGAGGCGCCACAGGTTGTCTATGCACTTGCCTCGAGCAACTTGTCACATCCATCATGCAGCACAGCTAAATGCACAGCAAAGGTTATTGTTCAAACGAGATATGAATCACCCTACTCTATTAATGAACAACCTTTATTTAACTCTCCAGCAAAACACTCTCATTTACCTGTGGCTGCCAGAGGAGGTGATGAAGCCAGTCTCCCTGGTGGCAGGCTAGCAGTCTGATCACCCAGGAAGCAACTCCCTTTGCAATTACAGGGATAGAGGAGGGGTGCTATAATTGCTAGCCTCCCAGCTGGGGGATTGCTGTTAGCACACATCCCTCCTGGCTGTTGTAAGGGAGGCTGCTGTTGTTTGAAGGTTGGGGCGACAAGGGAAATAGACACTTGGCAGCCCTGAGCATCGAGCGACTTCACACATCCACTTGGCAGCTATCACTAGGGAATAGAATCTGAGCTGAATAAAAGTGGAAGAAAATAAAACATAATACAACAGCAGCGTGTTAAGTTTAGGGAACAGATGTACAGAAATTTGGAGTTGGGGTGAAGGGAGCAGGATGAACCTTAGCCTCATTACAATGTCAATGAAAAGTCTTTGTATTCTGCCAAAATGTCAGTCACGCAGAGTGATTTAAACATGTTTGGTCTCTGCCTGCAGAAGTGATGCAGGTCATTCATCCATGCTACATTTGACTCAGCTGAGGGCCTAGCCCCATCAAGTCGGTAATACAGGAAATTAGTCAGGTTCTCCAAAATCACATGTGACATTGACGAATTCGCCTGTACGCGACAGTAGGGGTAGATGCAACAACTGAGAGGGAGATGGGGGAATGACATGAGCAGAGGTGCCAGGCCGAATCTAAACCAAAAACATCTCAGGTACATAGTCTATACGTCAGCCTACAGAGGTGTATCAGTGTGAAATAACTCCGAAACTAGCCAACAAAACAAGAAAAACAAGGATTCTAATACTATCATGTCTTCGGGTCTTAAAGTACTTTTAAAACAGAATCCTTTGAGACAACCTCACTGATTTAAAGATGAAATTTATTGAATCATGAAGAGAATATGAATTTGTCAGAAAATTATTTTTCATCAGCACAGCATATTCTTTGAGGATGTAAAGAAGCTTGTGGAAGTTGAAAAAGGTTAAAAAATATTCAACATTATTGATGTGGTTGAGTCATCAACAGGAAGTACTGTTGCGATGCATCTGTAGCTTCTTTAAATACTGGAGGTATGAATCTCCAAGCACCGTGAAAGCCTGATGTCTCAGACAAAACTAAAATAAATCTACAGAGCACCTAAATCAGAGAGAAAAGAACAAGGAGATATTATTCTTAGGTAAATTTTGTTTCAGAGGTTAATAAGATAATTGCCTTCCTTTCTGGCCCTTAATCTTTTATTATGCATTGTCCAGACCCTAATCCTAATCCGATAGGAAGGGCAAGCATTAATCTGAGACAGTAGATTTGCAGTTGACATGTATGTGCTGACAGAGCTAATCCAAATCTAATCCCTCTCCCAGAGGAGCTTCTCAGTGTTGTGCAGGACCAACTTGATTTCCGTAACTTCAAATACAACATGTGTGAGAATTTATATTTGAAGAGGAAGCAGATGTTTTTCTAAACTGTGCACAACACACCCACACCTTGGAGTTGTCAAGTCAAATCTAAGTGCTGAATTCACTGCTGTCAGATTAGGATGTGTTGCTACTGTACATCAGCTCATCAGCTCTACGGCTGTGAATGCTCTATTGCATCGGAAAACACCTTTTCATAACAGATAGTGTAAGTAAACATTACTCAACATGTTGTTCTTAAAATAATAAGGAAGATTTCACAGGCATCTCTTCAAATGCAACAGAACTATTCATGTCCAAATGTGATTTAGTGCAAATATCTATTTAACTAAATGTTTTTTTTCCTGTTGCAAATATCATGGCTTCTGGGATCAGTATATAAAAAAGACAATTCAGTGTAAAGCAGAATTTGCATTTCCAATTTCCAAGCTATCATTCTTTCTTCTTCTTCTTCTTTGTCTTCTTCTTCTTCTCCTTCTTCTTCTTTTTCTTCTTCTTCTTATTATCAGTAGTAGTGATAGTAGTAATAAAATGAATAATAATAATTATAATCCCATCACATTTGCGTCACTATTATTATTTGCAGTTTTAGTTGTCAAAACCTGGTCCTTTAACATTGAATCTGTAAATGGAATCAATGTAATCAAGTCTTTCTAACACGTTTTCTGTATCTGTGGCTACTTTTTAGTTCATCAAGGCCTGAAATAGATGGTTAAAGAGACCTCAGACCTCATTTTTATCACATTTTTGATTTAGTAATTGCTTTGACTCTAATTAGCCTTCATGCATTAGCATAGCTTTACTTCATGTTCTCTCATCTGTCCCCAGAGAAGGTTGTTTACTTTGGACTCTTCTCTTGCAGTTCTAGTTTGTAGAAGACAAAACCTCCCATTCTTTGTCTTTAACCATTAAACTTACGCAAAACAGCTGATTTTACCTGTGCTCTAATAGGGCTGAGGATTCAGACATTGTCCAATGAGATTATTAGACTTCACATATGGCACTCAACATGGCCGTTAATTTGAGTTTTGAAGTTTTTCTTTGCCAAACTTTCCAATAAGGCAAATATTTTCTTATATACTTTATTTGGAAATCTTGCCAGTCCATATTGTTCAAAGGACAAACAAATACTGTGATGTTGTGCACACTGAAAGTTGCATTACCATTGAAGTCCATGTGTTGTAACCAGAGATTTCCTGGAGGAAGGCAGAAATGCTCTCTAACAAATACAGGCAGTTTTGTTGTTAATGTCAATTCTGTGGTCTCTCAGCACTATTTGTTGCAGTCGCCCGCCTGCCTGGTACCACTTTGGACTCTCCATTAGACCAGACCAGTCCTCTTCAAATCCCAGTGGCATGCCATTGTAATTACTTTATTGCTCTACCTCAGTATAGCCACTCACTGAGTCCCTGATTGCAAAACCAATGTGTCTTTGAAATTGTGGCAAAAAGCTCAATATCTGAACAACACTGTACCACCAAAGCTTATGAAAAAGCATAAGTAGTTTGCTTGGCTTATCTGATTAAGCTCATTGTTTTAAAGCGTTTTTATACATGCTCTCATTTCCTTTAAGTTACATCTTGGACATCGGACTAGCAAGAAGAAATCAACATTAGCTGCTCAGGCTCTACCACCTGTGACCCCGCCCAGCTCAGACATCTCAGTGCTCTTCCAGGTTTATCCCCCTTTCTCTGTAATGAGGTGTGTACAGTCCCCCTACTCTCTACGGACCAATATCACCTTCATAATCCAAGATTTGTACTTCTAGGGGTGAGGGTTTTGCGGGACTCTCAGTGGGATTACTGACTGGGCTGTCTGTTGCATGGTCTGTTGTCTGTCTGCAACCTCCACAAGGTCCGGGCAGGAGGATTCTTGCCCTTTAGCCGGTGCTAATCTGGAGTGGAAGGTATAGTACTGTCTGAGCTGGCCCCAGGATCAGACATTTACATTTATCTGTACATGCGTATGTGTGACATAGATAAGGATATTTTTAAAACTGTGCTTTTGAAAACAGGACAGTCCCTAATGGCCATATCAGAGATAAACCCATGGCATTATATTTAATAAAGTTATGTTGTTGAACATATTTCATTATGACCGTGGACAAGGATAAAAACAGCGGACAAACACATAGATTTATGACAGAGATCTTACTATAAAAATTAACGAGGGAGAATAATATTTGTGCCTCGAGCATTGGAGAAACATTTCACTCGGAGATAATTTCAAGGCTTTCAGGGATTTAATCTGATTTTGCAATTAATTGGTTCGTTAAACTCCTGCTCCTGGGATTAAATGGAAATTAAAGCAGTGCCAGAATGGAGTAGGGAATTTCCCAAGACGGTCCCTCTGCCAGACTCTGTTTATCTACCATCCATACAAACACATTACTTATCTCTCCTTGACTGTTTTTTATTTCTGGTGCTTATTTTCAATAGGCCACAAATTTGTGCTTGGTATGTCAACTACAGTATAATATTTCATATTCTTCTAATATATTTTTGTTGATAATGGGTGCCACGAGAGGAGATCTAAGTCAAACAGTTGATTGTGTTATTCTCAGCTGTCAGGTGCTTAAGGCTGCATTCAGGATGCCAGTGTTATTGGGCCATTTCTTCATTGTACATGTGCAGAAAGTGAACGCTAAGAAGTCCATGCACCTCACAGAAGCATGCAGAGAGCAGAAAAAAAGGGAAATTTCGATGGTTTCTGGGGTAAATTACTGTTAATAACAGATGCTAGCCTTCACTGCAGATTCAGCAGTGATGATAGACTGCCTGCATCCCGCAGTCTGTTCTGAATATTATTAGTCTCACCAGAAATATTCTGAATAATTAGCTAAGGTGTGCCTAGCAATGCAAAGCTGAAATCTTTTTTTGAATCTGTCTTTTGCATTTTTCCTGACTTCCTGGATCAAATTAGATTTTTTACCCTTCAATACCTGTAGCAACACTAATGCAGTGCTATTTACGGTCTCAACGTGGCCCAATACATTGCAAACCCATCACGCACTCTTCATTGGGCATTCAGCGCTACAAAGGAAAATTGCAGCATTTACTGAAATGATATACAGTACTGACAGCCTTCTGTGAAACCACTTTTCTTTACCTTAATGCAATCTTTACGCTTTCAGCCACTAATGACTCATAATAGCGGACCTCAAATCAATTCCCAATAAGGACAAAATCCACTCTCACTATCAAATTTCATTTCTCATATAAAGCTTGCTGACCGTTCCTGATCTGAGTGAGTTCGGTCCCTGATCTCCCTCCCCCTGCTGCACTCAGTCGGGAAGCAGTGAACATCAAGGTCTTGATTTGTCATGGGCTCCATTGGGTAGAATTCCTTGTGTTGCCATGGTATCAGGGGAGCGCTGTCACTCATGGTCACTGAGATGACAAGCTCTTTTTTCCTGCCACTATAGTTGCTCTTTTGAGACAAGTTGTTGCGCCGACGCGAAACAGGCAGGAAATTAAAACATGTCAGATGATATCAGAGAAATGGTGCTGATGGTTTATCTGCATGTTACCAAACAAGCTCCAGTCAATAATTTAGCCAAACAGTGGAGATGCTGAGGAGGGTATCCCAAGTCATGCTTCCCCAACACAAAGACCCACCGAACTACTAGGAATCTGCCCTAGTATCCTCCCAGTCTTCTTGATGATTGATGACTTCCATTAAGTTACACTAGGAGACAGGCTGAACCCCGAAGCCCAGTTTTTCCTGTTTTGTGGGTGTAAACCAGCTGGTGGAAGTTCGGAGGAACCATCACACAGCCTCCTCTGATTTTCTCTGTCCTTCCTTGCAATGGCTTCACAGCACAGCCATTGGCACGGTACATATAGGAGCTCTATATAAAGTAAAACATGGGTGCTGCTGGAGGATTTCCCATATATCACTAACATCTCCAGTATCTACACAGTCGCTGTGTAGATTTATTGTTCACTGGGTTACCCTTGATGAGACAGAGATGAGAGATACCCTTTGGAGAAACAAGTTGCACAATCAAGAACCTCCCGTTCTCTCTGCCTCTGTTTCAACCAAGGCCTGACGATTGGGACAGGAAGGTTATCGCAGTGTGGCATAAATTTCAGCCTTTACCACAAGAGAGAACTTTATCTAGGTCATCCATCCCATCTATAGGGCAGAAACTGCCTTTGTTCTGTTGTTTTCCTTCACGTGTCAACTTCTATTTAACTTTTCGGTGAGTGAGTGTTACATTTACATCGGCAGCATTGCTGAGGGTGCTGTCTGCTGCCGTGCTGGATTGAGAAGGTGAGGCCAGACACATCAGAGGTTGTTTCAATCAAATACCTCCAATCTCGTATAAAGTCTTTTCAAAAAGGCTTAAAATTCTTTTGTCAACCATCAGTATACCAAAAGTCATAGACAGTTTAAAAGAAAGTAACCAATTGCACAGAGTTTAGGGTTATGGTTAGCACTGACAGTCAAGTTGACTTTGTTTTGAGTCAAATACCATACAATGAGAAAAGATGAATATCCGGTTCTCTTCTGGTTGACTTTAGCCCTATTAACCCTCTGGACACAAACACAGTGAAAATCATGGAATATGAACAGTATAACGCCACTCACAAGTAAAATGAGCTGCCAACATTTCCTGAAAAAACAAAAATATATCACATGCCTGCTTCAAACATGTTTTGACTATGCATTAAACATAGAAAAACAGAACTGATCATTGAAAAACAGTCTTCCGTTCAAGAGGATCATCATCCTCCAACATGTACTGACACTGAAACTCTAGTTCCAGATGAGAATGTCAATATTGGTCAGTTCTGCAAAACCTTGGATTACGTTCGATGACAACCTTTTTTAATGTCCACTGCCAATCTTTTTTCTCATTCTTCTCATTCTTTGCATGGAGACAGGTTAAAGTTGGATAAAGATAGTGGTTATTGAAAAAAAAACACAAGGTTTTGGTATGACTAGGGTTATAAAACTAAACTACTTGGTTAAGGTTAGGGAAGGATTTTAGTTGCAGTTACAGAATTAAACATTAATTGCGGGTCTTTGACAGGACATGAACTCAATCTCCTGTATGAAAGTCGGCCTCGCTACACGCCCAACTACAACCCGATGTCCACTTCCATACATCCTGCCTGTCTACAGAGGGCTCCCTACTGTACTTCCTCCATTGGCAATGAATGTTGGCACTGGACGTGAATTGTGAAGTGAAGATTCGTCCAGCATAATTTTATTTCCCAGTGTACTGGGCTGGATACTTACATGGATTTTATTTTTGTGACTCAGCGTGACTTAATTATCAATCCTACCCTTTTCTGAAACGTTTCCCCGCCTAATTTAGAGGTTGGGGTAGAAAAAAAAACACTGCCCCTGTGAGGAGCTGAAAACCAAATCCATCAAGCTTGCAGGGCTTGCAGACGACCGCCCGCTCGATCCTGCTCCCTGGCCAGCTCCGGCTTTCCTTACTCGGTCGCTGCTGCAACTTTCAACAGCGCACAGACAGGAAAGGGTAGGGTGGGGTGGATGGCTCAGCTTTGTGACTCATGCCCTCATTGCTTAAACACATACACAGGCAGACACATAAACACTTCTAGCTGGTGTCATCCTACATTTTCGATGCTGGGACATTATCCCTGCTACATCCAATTATTAACTTCACACAGCTAAACAGTTTGCGTTCCTCTCCGGTCACTTGGTAAAGCATTTCCACCAACCAGTGACCTATAGCTCAGAGGACTGGGACTTGCTCTATATTAGGAGAGACAAGGCAGACTAATTCAATTATTTCCGCAGCGATAAATTTATCATTGTTACATCATTACAATAAATCATTATAATGACTATATTATAGTCAGAGAGTAGACTGCAATGTGGCCTTTTTTCTGACTCATTACTTGAGATTATTATTAAAATTTCTATGATTTACGAGTTCAAAATAGTTTTTATAGGACAAGATTTCTTTCAGACTTCAGACATTTAGTTTCGGCTGCTTACTTTCATGAATGTTGATTGTGAGAACCAAACCTCAGGCTTTGATCAAGAGGCTGAGATGATGTCTCTCTGCAGAGTGGCAGGTCTCATTCTACGTGATAGAGTGAGGAGCTCAGCGTTTTAGGGAAAACCTCTGGTATTTAGCTGCTCCTTCCTGTCTTTCACACCGAAAGGAGCCAGCAGAGTCGGTATAGACCCTGTGACACCTCCTTCTGGAGATGCTAAAGGCACAACCACCACAGGACTGGCCTGGGAGATTTTGAAGATGAGGGATGAGCTCTCTGCTCGGTTTTTGTTGTCACTCTCACCCTCACCTGGACAAGCAGTCGAAAATAGATGGATTTAGAGTACTGGATGCCAATTTCAGGTCAGGCTTAGGAATGCTATGTTAAAATAAGTTGCCATTTCCATATAACTGAGACAGACAGGGCACGAAGTTCAACGCTCTGCTGTGACTGAGAAGACACAGAATTTTACAAAAGTGTTGACACTTTTATTTTATCTTGGCCCTGTTTACAAGCATTTTAAATCTAAAGGCAAATCATAGGTGGGTTCTACTATTTCACCTGGAACATCCTCTGTTTACCGTGGCCTGACTTGAACTAAAATTTATTGTACACTTTTGTGAAACCACTTTCCACCAGTATGGTGGTCACTAACCCATTATTTTGCAAATTCTTTCCCTAAGTTTTTTTACTGTAACATTGTACCTTCAGGGTAAGATTTTTCTGTCCTTGTTCTCCAAACAAGTTAAACCAGAGGAAAACAGGCTGTGTTCCCTACAGTGCTGGGTGTGTTGGCATCTCTCTCGTTTGGCCTGTCACCACTGTGTAACTGTGTTGAGGCAGAGTTAGGGCTGAGGATAAGCACATGTGAATGTGCCTGCACATGTGTGTATGTTAATGAAAGGACCCCAATTCCACATTAATCACAAACAAATCATTCTTCTGCTCCCTCTCTCCTCCTGCAAATAATGAGCGGACTAAAATAAAGCTCAGTATCAGACCTACATTTAAAAAGCCTGGGTCTGAAGCAATTAATCTTGCAAAAAGCTTCTTAAGACAGGGAGTGCACGCCATCAGTTTCTTAATTTAAACTGAAGGCCGTACAATAGATGACAGCGCTGCACTGCCCTAGTCCTCGTCAGAGTCAGAGTTCAGCAACATGCTGGGGCTCATATAGGACATCATGTCAGAAATTTTATGGGGTGTGAATGAAGAATTCTTCGAATATATTATCATGGGAAGTTGAATGACTTCTTACAACAGGTACAAATTTTTACACTATTTCCTGCAAGAATTAGTGGCCCTATTTTATTTTAACTATAGTTAGATTTTTCTGCAATAATTTATTTGATTTTTAGGGGTTAAGATGTTAACATATAAACATAACATAGAAAATAAAATATAAGTAAAAACACTGCCCTTGGAATAATAATTTGTGTTAGACATGTTTTTCCAGCAACAACAACAACAACAACAACAAAAAAGATAATTCTGTTACCTTGCTTGAAATTCTTAAAATTACATCTACCCCTTCTCGGTTTGAAGGGCATTTTTGGAGCACTATGTCACCATGTCTTTGGATGTCAAAACTAACCTCATGTAACCCACAGCTTGCATCCTGTGACACCCTTTTTACCAGGCTGCACCAAGGTCAAACAGACTTTGGTGAGCCACAGCCATCAGCGTTTGGTTAAACAGAAAGAGTGAGCCCTTGCAGGCTTAACATGAGCCTGCCGCGGTCCGGCCATCTGGCAGGGCGGTAGCCACAAACACTGGACATGAAATGAGGCAAGTACAGGCCTTGTATGCTTGTGTTTACATGTAAGGTCATAGTACAACTGGCACATGCACCCTGCTTGATTTTACCTGGAAGATTATGACAAACATTTATGAGAGGCTTTATGAGTCCATTATAGCTCATATTCATTGCAGTCAAAATAAAGATAAGATTTAAAGGGCTAACCAGCCTTTGTCCAAAGGAATGTGTGAGTGACTGTGTTTACCTCTGAATGTTTCTCTCGCATAGTGATCGCATAGTTTTATGGCCAGATTTACGATGCTTGTTGTGCCCATGGGAAATTGAGGGCTGAGGTATGAATGTGTGACATACAGTACCGTCCTTGTATGCCCCCCTATTTCACATTGGGAATCAATAGACCTTTTAAGGTGGGACTGGGAAGAGAAACGACTGCTCTAATCAATATATTTTGCTACACTGTGTTGTTCTTTATGTGCTGATACGTACAGAGTATAATTCAGTGTATATGCGCGTACTGTTGCTGTGGCCAGTTCTCATGTCACATTATATTCCCAAGTGCATCTTGTCTATCAATTTCTTCTGTTGACACATCCTTTTAAAAGACTTTGAACAAAGTAAAGTGTGTAAAGCTGCTTACCAGTTGTTGGGCTTCACTGGGAGGAGGTACAGCTTTGAGGCCATGTCGAGTCAGTGCTCGACCCCTGTGCTCCACCCCAGGCTTTACACCAAACAAATCCTCATCTTACCCATGGCTAACCCAGAGCTTCCTCCCATGACTCCTGCTTTTTTATGACCCAGAAGTTTGATGTTTGCTCCACCACTGGTCATATGTCAAAGGGGGGCTGAACATGGTTAAACAAACATGGTGTGAACTTTGGAGCTATCAAAAGCCTTCCTGACACCTCGACAGCCACAGTTGGAAAAGTCTTGTTACAATGCACATGCACACTCAAGGTGCCAGTGGAGCTGTAAAAGCGTTTCTGTCAGACAGTAGGATATCTACCAGAGCTATTTCTGACAGCATGTTTAACATATTTTTTCCACTTACTGCTCTTATATTTTCTATCTTATATTTATTACCCTTATTCAGGAAATGGAGAAATGCTTGAAGCTTTTAGGTAATGGTTAATCAAAGACATTAATGCTATATACCGTCGGCACTGAGTCGTTTTGTATATTTGCCCTGCACAGAGAACACTAAAAGGCAGATTTATTTTCCTTGGATGAATCAATACAAGGTCTGCAGGTCATGCTTTCTTCAAGTGCAGCTAGCAAAAGGCTCTGACAGCCATCAATTTCTGCAACTAACTGTGGAGGAAACAATTACAGTTTATCATCTCCAGCCAAGTTTACAGACATCTGAAGAAAATGCTTTAAACATGTTGAGAACTCAGGAAGTGGAGAGTAGCAATGTAGAAAAGAAAAGGGTTTCAAAAGGTGCAGATCTGCCCAGGGTTTAGCTATCAGACGATATACAACCGCTTCTATTCATCACACTTGCTATTGGAGAGGTGCAACTATTGCATTTTTATGTTTTCATTTGGGATCAAATATATATGTGCCACGCTGCACAAAAGCTCTCTGAAAGTATGTATACGCTTGTCCTAAATTCAGACTTTGTGACAAAAAAGACAACATAAGACAGATGCTCTTCCACAGATCCCTGGTGTGATGGAGGTGTCACAAGGCTCCGTCCTTGACTTCACTGGCCAATCACAGGCTTTGTGTCTGCAGGTTGAGAGGTTAACTGGCTCATTAGTCTATGCTCTTTATGATATGGCTGACGTTCACCATTGTTTGCTATTGCTACTTTTGAATTCCTACATTTTCGAAGAACAAGCAATCAAGCTCAGCATGGGTCTGTTTGACGGAGAATATTTTATATTATATGCATTTCATTTGTATGAATTCATCAATTTGTGTGTCTGTATTTTGATTCTTTAATAAACAATTGATGATTATATATGTAGAGAATTTATTTGTAAGCCATATCCCAGTATCCAGCGGTATACCAGGCAGATATTAGATACATGCCAGCGGTGCAGAGGGTGCGCCTGTTTTTGGGAGAGGCATGTTTTGTTGAAAAGTGTTCAAGTGTTTTCTCACTTAACCACAATTCACTCACCAGTTCAGACATTTTCAAAACCCATTTATAGGGTTTACAGCCATATGTTGGCCTAGGGCAGTTTCTCTGCCTAACAAAGTCAATGAGGAATTGGACAAGAGGCACTTAGAGGCACATTTGAATTAACCTGGCTTGTCTCAGTTAACTGTTGCTGTGCTGTTTTCTAAGGAAGCGGAAAGATACTTCTCCAGGACAAAGACGTGGCTTTCAACAAATCGTGTCTCTGAAGAGCTTCGAATGAGTGGTGGATGAACTTACTTAAGTTTAATTACTTTAACAACATGTTTAATGGTTATGTGGCATGTGAGACTGAGTGAGTTAAACAAAAGATGTGGATATCATTTTTTAGATCTTATATTTTATGTCAACTTGGTCAAATGTTTAAAATTAGACCTGTTATCAAGTAATATAGTGGCTGAACTGAGACTACATTGTTCAGATAACTAAATAATGTCCCTCCCCGGACATAATAATATTATTATGTATTGAAAAGATTTAATAATGAATGATATTGATACACACTTCTCACAGAATTCGAAGTAACAGGATATGCATTCAACACTCCATAACTTTTTTCATAATCAACAGAGCGGAGTTGATTCTCGCCTACACCCCTAAAACTCCCATCTCCGCTCCGGGCAGTCTGGGTAATCATTAGCAACACCGGTCTTAGTATATCCAGACTGGTCTGAATTTGCTCAGGCTAGAAGTAAAGTGATCACAGAGCAGCTGTTTGGGCCCTTTAGTTTGTAGGTAATGTGACCAGAGGAGCGATCAGACATGGACCGGGTCATTAGATGAGACGATGGAGTCACTGTCAATATTTGCATTACGCAGACGTTCGGGGGAACCTATTAACCCTGTCTGAGCCTGGGATCTGTACTCTAAGCAGAGTTTTTTTCTCTTTTCACTCTATCTTTCTCTTTTTCTCTCTTTCTTCTAGACGTTTTCACTGACAGTGTTAACCATGGGATAACAAGATTTACACTCGCTGCTTACAACTGGGGTTCCTCAGTATATACAGGTTTATTCCAGCATCTTTAAAAAGGTTTTCTGGCTTTCGTGCTGCTTACATTGTCCAGTTTCTATCGCATCAACACTCTTTAAAGCCCTAACTGGGAATTCTTACTCATACATTCCCAGACCCGAATTTGCAAAGAGTAAGTAATCTCTTTGCTAATTTCGATCTTAAAATTAAAGGCGTATTTAGATTCAATAGAATCTAAGAGAATAAGATGAGATACAGGAAAAGATGAGATATACTTGCTAAACACTTCTAAGAGCATTTTTTTAGCTGCTTCATTCAGTCAGTCATTGTCAGTGACTTTAAGAGTGGATAAAAACACATCAAAGCAATTGAAACAGACAATAACAAAGCTCATAGCTCACGGGGTGGTCTTAGTGCCAGAAGTGGACGTAGCCATTAATGAATTAGCAGCTGCAGCATTGCTACAAAAACGTTTGGGGTTGTCTTGCAGCAATTTACTGTATTTTGGCCTCAGCCAGTTTTTCAGTTGATGACAAATGAGGATGAACTGAGTAAAGTTAACCTGGCTTGTAGTGATCTGGAGATGGCAACATGGTAACATCCAGTCAGAGGATACAGGTGATCCATGGGATTTTACTGCTGAGGAAGCGACCAATCAGAATTGCCACAGAGTTGGAAAGACGGGTCTGTTTGAGCAGACAGGGCCTGGTACCTACCTACCTGTAAAAACCTATGTCTGTGTATCTCTGAGTATGTGAAGCTTTTAGCTGGTGTAAGAAACAATCTCATCCACCTTTTAAAAAAAAAAAAAAAAAAACTTTGGGCATTGGAATGTTTGCTAAAGGTGTAATTTTAGCTTTCCTTATTCCAGACTTCAGCAACCACCATGACTCTGATCATCAGTCACTAAAGAGGGGCATCCAGGCTGGGAAGACAAACAAAGCCACCCACTCCAAACACTTCCAGCTTGGCTGGTTTCAACTCCCCATCCACTCTGAAACCCACCAGGGAGACTGGGGCCACTGGCTGGGGTCAGTGAGGTTGAAATAACACAGCTACTTCAATTTGACTCCCCGATTAGGCCACAACTGCCATCCTTCATTTGATCTGCCAGTAGATATCACATCCGCCACTCAGGCTTGTTTAGCCCACTGACAGATGAGTGGCTGTAATTGGATCTATGTATATATATATATATATACACACGTGTTAATGTATCTATCTATCTATCAATCTGTGTATCTATCTATCTCAGGAAAACCAATAAAAGTGCAAAAAACACAATAGATTGTAAGTATTCATAAGATGCCAGTGCTTGGACTGTGTTATATTCTGAATAAAATGTGCCAAAATAATGTTCTGAGCTTGCTTAAATCGATTTGGTTGAATTTACATGGAATGTTTAATGTGCAGCTGAAAGAGTCAAATACATGAAGACACTAATTCTGGGTCAGATTTCTTTTTGGACTGTCACGTTCTGAATCTGCCTTACTGTGAACCGTTAATAAGAGACTTACGTCATAGCATAGACATATTTTCCTATCCACAGCCAAAAATCAAATACATTGAATTTCTTCATTTTGGGGATATTGCCCCTTAATTTATGTGTGAAGAGAGGAGAATCTCTCCACTGTATAATGTTTTCAAATCATTTTTGTGCCACTGTCTGTGTAATTATCCTTATGTGCCTGTATATGCAAGCTCTCACAAGCTCTCTGAAATTATCTGCATATTTTCATCTCCATCTTATATGTGGGAAGCGTATTTGAAGCCCATAAAAGGATCAGCGGCCGTGTAACTGCTGCTCCACGTTTCACCACAGTGATGCATCTCGGCACTGTCACACCGCTCTCTAATTTGGAGGAGCTCTGCTCAGGCCTAAAGCACCAGAGAGCGACAAGAAATTCTCCGACTCACTGTTGTATAATTAAAGGAGAAATGTTTGCCTCAGCGGCCTCGTCACACCAGTATAGAAACCCTTGTTAGCCACCAGTGCCGGATTAGAAGGCCTTTGTTGCTGGCTAGTGGCCACGCAGCATTTGAGTGCGTCGTATGTATGTATATGAGATGTATGTGTGTGTGTGTGTGTGTGTGTGTGTGTGTGTGTGTCATAGAAGGACAGGCACACAGGAAACTGGAGGGAAACACCATATTGAGGCACCAAATGTTAGCACAGCTTCCCAGATTCCCTCCTGATATTTATGGATTCTGATTTAATGTGCATAAAAATAGCAGTGAATAATTGATTTTTTTCTCCTTTTTTTCCATGCACCCACCTTTCTTCTTACTCAACGATTACGACTGGTTGAATCTTGCTGCTGGCACTAAATTATTAACGACAAACTGTTTTAATTAAGTCTCAAGTTACAGGAGCTTTTATTGAATCAAATATTATTCAGGGTCCCTTGGAATGTGTTACTACACATTGTGACACAGTTTTTTAAACTTTGAACCAAAACTTCGCTCAAAATCTCTTTCTTTTTTTTTCAGTCCGTATGCAACATTGAAGTTTTGCGTTCAATACTTGTAGCTCTGTTGCTCCTGACGGCTCTCTGCTGCAGGAAAATGTTTCACATCTGTGCCCTGGTCTGTTCTCTGAAACTATGCTATAATGAGCATGACGGATGGGTGATTTAGTGTTGCTGGTGTTTTTATTTACACTCATAATTTAGATAGAATGCATTTGTGTCATGTATTGGTGCGTTAGTTGTGTGTGTTGTGTATGTTTGTGTGGTTGTGCGGATACATATGAACAGTCATTAGCTTTAAGGTACTTATATGTGGGAATCAGAAAACATTTTAATATGAAGTAGTAAAAAAGACATTGTTGTCGTTCTTTATATATAATTTCATGACTCACTGGGAGCTGGGAGATTCCTGTGCACGGCGGGGGTCTGAGGAGGATGCTAGTGGCAGGATTTAACGGCAGGAATCAAAGGTCAAAGGTGCCTCCAGGTTCCACATCTGGAACTTTGCCCAGATCCTGTCTGGGCTGCTGTCAAAGTGGGCAGCCAGCCGCACTCTAATGTGTATTTGCAACACAAAGGGAGAGGACAGGGGTGGGCATAAGATGGGCTTTGATTTCTCAGAGATTTATGGGCGTGATGAAATCAGCTTTGAATAAAGTGGGCTTGCCCATTTTCTCTGTCATTTAGCTACATCAGAAGGCTCCAGTGTTTGTTCCGGGAGACAGACATCCTGCATAAAAAAAAAAAAGCAACAAATCTAAAGAGAAAGAAGAGAGGAGGGCTGCAGCTTCCTCTGAAGTCCTCACATGTCCCATTCAGGAAGCCATCAGCTGGCTGCAGCCCATTGTATGTGCTGCTTCACGACCATTAATGCCGCTCCAGAGAAATTCCCAACCATAGGCTTATGGAAATAATACTTATGTGTCCCCGGGATACCAAGAAAGCAGTCGGCTGCCTTATCCTTGCCTTTTTTTTTGTAACAGTTTAACACAGTGAAATATCCTGATCTTTATCAGCTTCATCAACATTATCTAGTTAAACAGTGTTGATGTATGTATACAGCCACTGAAGCAAGTACCCGGTGGATGGTGATGAGGGTGGCCTCTTCTCAGTCCCTTCTCCCCCATCCTGCATGTCCTGCAGTAAATACTAAGTGGCCCCCAGTGACCCTACCAGTGATAAATAACCCTTAGGGTTAACTACGTTTGAAATGGAGCTGTGAGGCCATTGTAGGCCTCTGGCGTGTTCTTGACATCCCCAATATGTTATCTGTATGCCCAGGGACTTTTACCACCGCAGCATTAACTGGCCTCTCTTTTGTGTCAGGACTGATGAAGTTAGGAAGAGTTCTTTTAATCAACAAAGCTGAGAATGAGATTTTAATCCTCTGTCTACATGTTCAGCAGCCATAATGAGCTTTTGCACAAAATGCACACAGGCTGCGTAGGATGTGACATGTGTTTGTGTGCGTGTGTGTGGTGTTCTTTGTTTTGCTGCATAACATGCTGCACGCTCGCATGTGTGCATATGTGCACAGATGGCATTGGGTAGTATGTGAATGCGTATGTGAACTAATGGTAATTGTACCTTGGCGTCTGGTAGGCGGCTCAAAAAAGGCTGGTGTTTATCTTTCCGGGCTGCTGGTGTTATCTCTGAAAATGTCTGGAGCCTGAAGATGCTCTGATCCATGTCATGTAACATGGAACTGGCACGAAAATTTGAGAGCATGAGTATTAAAGTAAAGCAGCAATCATTCAACTGGTAAAGTGCACCATCTGAATTTTATAATGTGCCTAAGGTAGTACAAAAAATATAAAGGAAAGGACTTTCGCACCTCCCTTCATGAATGTCATAATGTTCAGATTGTATTGAAACTGTGTTAAAGAGGTGTTGATTCAGCTGTATGCTCATTTGGGAGGCTGCAGGTTTTGGTGCTGTTGAACTTTATTGCATTTTGTTGACAGGCGTTTCTATTATTTGGTCCACCCCATTCAAATCAATGAGGGTAGGTGAAATAACAGAAGCACCTCTCTGTATGATACAGTTCAACAGCACCACGTAGAGGTGCTGCTGAATCAACACTTCTTCAAAACAGTTTTGACACAAACTAAGCTAAATGGCTAATCTAAAATAAGGTTATTCAGCAAATGGTCAATTGAATGTGATAGTTTTAGAATTGGTCCAAATGGCAGACATTAGGGCCTATTTACCATTATACTATTTCATGTGTTCTAACTGGTTTCCTGTATTAGACTTAGCAAAGAACCTCTGAGAAACAATATTTGTTCGAATCTCACCTCCTCCGAAGTGTATCCATCATTTCTTCTGTTCCTACTAATGATAAAAACGTCACCAGACATATAAACCAGCGCTGGCAGCCCTAAACTTTGTCTCTGATGTGAAGTATAAGACATCTATAAACTTCTTTTGATCAAAGGCAGAATCCTATTTCAATAATCCACAGTGGTGTCAACTTCTGAGAGGGAGCACGAGAGAGGATTAGTGTCAAATTACCCCAGTATTGTGTATGCTTTAAACAGGAAAAAGTGTTGGGTCCCTGGTATGGGAGAAACACAAATGTATTCTATACCATATGTCTCAAATAATAATCTGCAAACCTTCAAATAAGCACTCTGCAGTTAATAGTTATCTAGACTACAAAAAGTGTGTTGCAGTTGTCCACCTAGTGGAATTGGATGTATGTGCAAGCAACTGGATCCCCAAAATCCTTCCTTATTCTCATGAGCACTGAGTGGCTGACTGCTCAGGGGCCTCATGTTGTAACACAGTTTAAGGGAAAACATGTAGACCTGAAGGTGACCAGAATCTATTCAGTAGCACCCGTGAACCGGCCTACGCCTAACAACTAACGGCGATCTAATAGCGAAATAATTAGGCCTTAGATCTGATTATTTTATGGTAAATTGCTCTAAATCACAGCGTGGATCGCTGTTCTGCTGGCAGTGAGTGTACATGGTAAATCCAAAATCCTTAATTCATTGGAAATTGAACATTTGATGCATGTAAGATTGTATTTTCTGATATCTTCTCTGAGGAGCCCTTTGTATTTACAAAGTTGTTTCCGTTTACAGTCTGGATGCTGGGGAATCAATAATCGTATGCATTTAAGGTACATGAAAAACTAATTTAGCAATTTTACTGAGGAATCGTTCGAAAAATCAGAAGTCACTGTTTACACGTTAAAGAAAAATAGTGAACTTTAACTTTTCAAAGGGTTTGATTTATTTGATTATTTGAGGTGTACTTGTTCCCTCACTAGGACAACTTACTATACAGTATATATACAATAAGGCATTATACCTGCACAGTGAGTGTATTTATCTGGCTATATTGTGCACATGTGTTTCTCCAGGTTTTTCACCAACAGCTGTATGTTTCCCCGCAGGTGAATGACTGGGTCCTGGGGGTGTCTTGTGTGCCATAGCTCCACCACGTGGTAAAATGTAGCTACTACAACGAGCCGTGTGTGACTAAAAGTAGCATGCCATTCTCTTTAATAGCACACCCAGCATGAGTTCAGAGTAAGACCAACAGGAAATATCTGGTTCCCAATTTCACCTGGTGTGAAAAGTTACAAGTGTAAGAATCAGCTTAAGAGAAAAGTAGGCTCCTTCTCAAGATAATGCATATCACTGAAACTTTGCAGCAGTGCGCAGAATTCATTTCAAAAGGTTTATTTAGAAGAATAATGACAAAAATGGAAATGTGTGTTTGTACAAAGCAAATTAATCACAGGACATGACACACTTGCAACACAAAGTAGGCTATACATTTCAAGAATAGTAGATAAAAAGCACCATTTTTCAAAACTAGATTACAAAATGCAAAACATTTTTATTTGGCATATCAAGAACAATGATAATTCAAGAAAGACTTCATGACTTTATGAAAACTTAATGATATATATATATTTTTTTAACTTTCTGTGGATTTACTCATTTCCTTCAAGAAGAACACAGATATTCTAAGTAAGGCACATTGTTCAAAGCATCTGACACTCAAAAAAGACAACACAATTTAAAAAAGCTTGATACTCTGGCAGTTGAAGCAACATCTCTTTGGCACAGCTGCATGATTTGTGAGAGACACAAACTCTATCACAAAATGAGCATGACAATGTTAACTTGACAACACTATGTACAAAATGTATGTAAAAATGTTATAAATATGTCTAAAAACCACAGACATTATGTACATCTTTGTACTGAACAAAAGGCAGGATTTTTTCATCGTTGTTATCACACATGATGGATTTGTGGAAATCGGGTGCCAGCATGCAACAAAAGTCAATATGTCACCAACACATTTCTAAACACATGTTGAGGACACTCTGTCACCACAGGAAACATTTGTAGTGTTGTTAAAATTCACATGACAAAACAGGTGTGATACAGGATGGGCACGGGAAAATATAGCAAAAAGAGATCCCCAGCAGGGATGAACTTCTCCTTTTCGTGTTTACAATTGTTAATGACACATGCACTTTTGTTGTGTTGTTGGGATGTCAGTCCATGGTCTGTGGGCAGTAGGCACAGTGCGATGTTGTGGTAAGGGGTCTCCTTACAACCCCTCCTCTTTTCCTCCTCCGCTCCCTCTCTCATTCTTTCTTCCTCAGGACGATATAAATGAGGCCACTGATGAGACAGAGAGGGAACGCTACCCAGGCCAGCACGTAGGCGTAGCCGAACTGCTTATTGGAGCCGTCATCTGGACTCATCACAGTGTAGATGATGGCCCCACACATCACAAACAAACCTAGGAAAGACGAGAGCAGAGGTGACGAGGGTCCTAAGGAATCTGAGGCGAATCCAGATGATCTCACTACTCCACCCGCATCTGCTCAGGGTGTGACCCCGTCAGTGTGTGATGAAGTCATACTCACTTGCCAAGATCTGGAAGATGGCGGTGAAGAAGAAGCGTCCGCCCTTGACCAGTCTGAAGAGCTGATACACAAACGCAATGAGGGAAAAGAAGCAGAAGAGCAGGGACAGGATCATGAGGGCTTGAACCGCCTGGATCCAGTCTAGAAGACAGACAGAAAAGACGGAGAGCACGAATATAAACACATTCATTACTTTTCCATGCCAAAGGCAATTAAGGCGCAAAGCATTATTTATTTTGTTTTTCAGGAATGCTAACAAACCTTCATTGCTGGCTGGCGTGCAGTGGTAGCCTCCATTGCTTATCATGCAATTGTACCATAGATCTGTGCTCCTATGTCCACCTACAGACCAGGCCTAGTAAACACAACAACACAGAGCCATTTAAACACATCGCAGCATCCACAACAGGAGCATGCGTCTACAATATCCAACAACAGTGATAGCTGAGGGTCATAGGATATAACTGGCCAGAGTCTCGGCCCTGTTCTACTCTGCGTTTTGCACAAGTTAAAAGTGAAGGGAAAAACAGTTTAACGGGACAACTTACACTGGCTGCTGTTGACACAATGAGGAGAATGAGGATGATCAAGTGCAAGATAAGCACTCCGAGCAGGATGAGCAGCATCTTTCAAGTAGATCTGGAGGGATACATAAGAAAAAAAAGGAGTCAGTCCACCTGAATTGTCCATCCGCCCAAAGCCCCGCCAGGGGTGCAGCGCAATGTCAGCTCGACTCGACGCCAGATGGCGCTGTATCCCCGCTCCTGCACCGACCGCAATGTTTACCTCAATGTGAAAGTATCGCCTTACATTGAAACGTAGAAAGAAAGAAAGAACTGTAATATCTTCCTGATGGGCTCGGGTGGTTTTGGGGGAAACCAAACGTGATTTCACGATACTGAGCTTTTTTGGATCAATTCACGAGTCCAAATGGTTCGACCGCCACTCGTTATTTTGAGCAACGCGTGCTTTGCGTAGCCTATCAAGTAAAAAAAAAAAAAGGAAAAAAAAAAAGAAAACAAAGCTTCAGGGAAAAGTTTGGCGGAAAGCATTGTGGGTCGATGTGAGTAAGAAAGACTCATTCACGACCGATCGGTGCATCCCGCCGGAAAAACAAACTCAGCCCATCTGCGTGAAAAAAAAACATTCCAGCGTAGCGCGGCCATGCGTGAGCCTCAAACTTTGGTCCTATGAGCGTTTTAATCTAACCAGGGGGTTTCTAAACCCAAAACGACGACAGGCGAGCGAGTCAGTCGGGAAAAGCCGCGACGCATTAGACAAAGTTGCATTTTGCAGAGGCTACAAGTAAATCCAAAGTCGATTTAAAGTCCAGGGGTAGAATCCTGTTGTATGAGTGTTGGGAGGGAGGGGGGGGGGGAGTCAATGAAAAGGTAAGTGCGCCGACAAAAGCCAAAGGAAAAGGCTCCAACACATTAGTCCAACTTACAAAAAGGCAAAGCAAGAGGTTTGTTTTCGTGAATAGGAGGTGCGGAAGTGAAGAGTTGGTAAAGTGTCACCCAGCTTCTGCCTCTCTCGACTCTCTCTCTGCGGCTACTATTCCAGATGTGGCTCACACACCCCAGTCAGTCCCTTTCTCCGCCTGAGAACACCGCCCTGCAGGCCCTGCACGTCACCAGAGGCCCGCTCCAAAACGGTTTTTTTTTTTTTTTTTTTTTTTTTTTTTTCTTTTCTCCCCTTTCTTGCCGTGGTAGCCTATCATCTGGATGAAACTAAAGTCCGCGAGATTGTATGGAGTATCCTATGGTATTATTGTGCAGACCGCAAAGCTTTAACAGTGGAAGCTTACGGACGTCAGCCATTATCTCACACCTACTAATAAAAAAAAACATTTTGACGTAACCTGTTAAATTCCAAGGAGGGCGTGTCGTGTCGATGGCACTTAGCAATTTAATGATTCGTGTGTTATCAGTGCACTTTACTGTTTATATGTGCCCGAGGTTTTTTAATATTTACATGCTGCACAGTGTGTCTCTGTTTTTTTTTTTCTTTATAGGCCACACCTGAAAAACCCAACTATTTGAGCAGCAACTCTCAGGACAGTCAGGGGGACTCTTTGCCTTGTTCCGGTTGGTTGCGTTTGGCTGGACAGCCTTGTGCACATTGAGCTACATAAAAAATAAAAAAAAAAACACGGCCAGCAGTATTCTGTCCAGATAGTTTGTGTGTGCCTGGATGTGAACAGACCAGCCCTCTGGAGGCCCCGCGGTATGCCCAGAATGCCTGTGTGTGTGTGAAGCAGGCCGCCTGTTTACTCCTGCGTCTGTAGAGAGAAGGGAGAGTTTGTCCAGTGCCAGAGGGAGTTAACATGGTGCAGTGTTTCAGTCATGTTGAATTAATGGAACAGCTTGGATCTCCCCACGCACGAGATTCAAGGATGAGTGACAAAGATTTGCCTGCCGCAGCGTGCCATGGTTCTGCATCCCTCATTACACTGTGGTCTCAGGCCATTTCCTCACAAGTGACAAAGTTGTAAACCAAACCGGAATGCAAATGACAACAGCGACAAAAGGACAAGCACACATTTGCTGTTTTGAAACCATCAAAGTCCAAATGGGACTGTGATCTGGTGCTGGAGCCGGAGAACACAGCTCGTGCCTCTCTGTGCTCTCCCTCAGAGTTGTTGGCTCACCAGGTGGATTCCTGTGGCCTGTGTTTGTAAACATGCGAGGGGAGGAACTGTGAGCTGCTGCCCAGGCTCGCTGTGGGATGCCGTCTGAGGCGGTGCCGTGGGCCCCGGCAGAGCTGGAAGAGGCACAGAGAGAGAGAGCCCTCTGACAATCAGCCGACCGCTCAGCTGGACGCGCCGCGCTTTATGAAGTTGTAATTGGTGCAGTGGTCAGGGGGAAGGCAGTGCCCGCAGCAGCAGGGTGAGAAGTCAAACCCGCCTGCCCAGTTAGAGCAGGTGTGTGTGGAGACTATAAATGTCACAGTGGTCTAACACTGTGCTATTACTCACAAAGTGGACGTACATTATACAGAGCAGAATATTAAAGGGTTGGACCTATTTCTTGCTGTTGATGTATAAAAATCCAGTCAAAGAATAACAACGATAATGATAGCTTTAAATTATAACGTTACACTGTCGCCTCTGTTGTTGCTGTAAGATATCATAATACAGCATCTCTGAAGCATTCCTCAGCAAATGAAGCTTCACTGCAGTGAGCCACAGAGTGCCCCACCCTTTTCTTTATTACAGTTTTATGTAATTTAATAAGCCGTGCAATAAATGTATCATTAGACACTGGTTGGATATTTAATAATATTTATAAAAACATGCAAATACTGCCTTTTTAATGAATCTTGTAAGTAGTTATTGTTTGATGTTTTGTGATAAATATTTCTGTATGAAACCCACCCATCGGCAAAAAAAATCCTCAGTAATTGTGCGGACACTTTTTTTTTACATGGTTGATAAACCATCCAAACCCCCCCCAAACCCATTAAATGAAAACACACAGCTCCTTTTCTTTTAAAACTGAAAGATTACAAAAGCCAAAGGGGGGAGGAGGAGCTCACCACCAGCAACTGTAGTCGCAGCCATTGTGGTGAGGCTGCAGCTGAAATATAAAACTGTCACACCCCTCTTTCTTGAGAGATTCACCAGGACAAAGGTGAGCTATTTCAGAAAGTTACTTATTTCAAAAGTAAAATGACTGGATTTGTGGATATTAACTGGAGAACTTTCTGCTTCCCAAAAATTATTCCTCACTGATTTGTGAAAAAGAGCTAAAGTACCTCGAGTAAAACAGCTGATCAAAAACAAAACCACAGAGTCGTCATGGTGATTTCACACTTATTTCATGAAAATGAAAAGTTATAATGCTATGAAAAATTTGACTTTTACTTGGTTGGGAAAAATCTGTTTTTAACAGTAAACGCATACTAACCCCACAAGAGACTTCATTGCATACAGTGAGGATGTCTCTGGTTTGGGAATGAATTCTTTAATCATTCTATTAATCTTACAATGATAACATGTTGATTTTGTTATTTTCTTGAGAGGGCTATTACAATGTATATCTGCATCTATGTTTACATCAGTATTTCTATATTGGACTTCTGTGATAAAGGCTGGGAGTCACTGTGAGTGCTACAGTTACAGTTTTTTTAAGTTTCATTATGTCAGGTTTGTGTTTATGAACTTAGACCAGTGAGCATATCAAAAGTCAAGACAAGACTTGTGTCGAGTCGGGTTGTATTACTGGAATGGTCTGCTGTTTTTTGACAGAATGAGTCAACCTCAGTTCAAGCTCAGCCCTGGTATACAGCACTGGGCTCCACCTGCAGGAGTGGCCAAATGACTCTTGGACTGCTCCAGCTCCAATAGCAAACATGGGACTGAGGGAAGTGTGAGACAATTAGGGATTAGGTTTTGGTTTTGGGTATGACCCTGGCGTGGCTGTCTGGAAGACATCTTGTGGGACAGCTGAACAGGCAATTTTACTTGTGGGAATATAAAGGAATGATGGAACGCCCCAGTGCTCCTTCACCTATGGAGATCTCTGCCAAAACAAGAGGAAACACTAAAGCTCTGAAGTCAATCTGGTCAAATGTCATCAGGAGAAGCTGACAACGCCTGTTCGCTAAAAAGTCCTCTGGTCATCTCACTGGACATTTCTCGGTAACAGCTGGGAAACCGTTGAATCTACACAGCTACAAATCTTCACAAATCTTCATACTTTTGTTAGAGCATGGGTTAGTTCAGCCTGTTTATGCTGTGGCCTAGTTTGGTCTCAAATGCATAACTCTGTCTACTTTGAAACCATAGACAGTGACATTGCTCTTGCAGATGCATTCTCCGCTTTCCAGGATGTGCATGGCTCTTTCCTTGTGCTGTCCGATCCTCAGGGCTCAACTGGCCGCGCTGTGCTGGTCTTAGTGTTTATGTTTCGCCACTTAGTGACTATCAGATAACGTCCCGCAGAGCTGGAGACGAGCCCTCCAGACCCAGAGCTACGTTAAAGGGTTGCACACTTAGCAAGGTCATGTTACACTGTTCACGCACAATGGCACTGATATTATAATTTGTGTTGACAAGGACCATACATATACACAAAATAAAAAATCTCTGTGCTGTGCTGTGTGTCAAAGCAACACAATATGCCGGTCTGTGCACAAGCATAAAGCAGGATCATATTAGAGCAACTGTGCCGTATATGCCCTGTTTCACTTCTCCCATTTTGAACTCTGAAGTTGCAAAATTGGCCATGACCAAGCTGAAGATCTCCATTGGCTACAAGCTAAATCAGATAAAGCGGGCCAAAATGTTTGAGAGGGGAAAGGGCTTCATTTCTTTCCCTTAAGAAATGGGCCTGTCCCTCCCTATGAAGCAACAACAACCAAATAAATCAGAGACATACGGCATGATGAACTCCAGATTGTGGCACCCTAGTGATCCTAAACATGTGCTAATCATTAGCCCCTGGCTTCCTGTTGGAGTCGATGTCATCAGCACACACATCCCAGCAGGCAAGACCAGCATACACACTGTTCCTTTGAACCAGAGCGATACTGGCCTTAAGGCTTTGGAATGAAGCAACAAAAGCTATGAAAGAATTCAATTTGAATCGCCTTGCTCTCATTTCTACACTGTTCTTACAGATCTGTAATCTATGGATAAATATCTAATCTGCATTAGACACACTCCATGCTAGTTATTTATAATTCCAATCAAATGTGTCTGAATAAACACTCAGGGTCATATGATTCGTTTGCTTTAAGGTCTGCAGCTAAAATTCCCTACAACTCCCATGGAAGAAAATAATTCTTGTCTCCTTGTCTCCCTGTATCAGTGGTTTTCTCATTCCTGCTGCTGTGCTATCTTTCCCGGGCAGTGTATCTGTGCTCCTTTGACAGCTAACAGTGCAGCACTTCCTTTACAGGCTGCCAGTTCAGAGTTATGTGAAACAAGGTGCGCGCCAGCAAATATTTTCTTCCCTAAAGTTTTGCCAGCACTTCGTAGCTTTTATAAATCAGCTCTACCTGCAAGGAGCTGACTAACCGGCTTTTAGCACACTATCTTTGTAGAAACTATGTACAGTGCTGCCTCTGGGGTCAAAGGTCACGATAGGCCAATGTAAACACCTAACACCTGAGCTCATTTACTCTCTGAGGTAAGATGTGTTTACATGGGTAGTGCTGGCGAGTGCAGCTCTGATATCCTGAGGTCATCAAGAGGGTTTTACTCATGGTTACACCAGGCACTGACTTTATTAAGTCTTTGTGTAAAACAGCTGAGAGGTGAGTCAGCAGATTAATAGCTTTAGGACAGCTAGCAAAGGGCTAGCTGTTGACTTCTGTGGAAGAAAGGAGGCAAAAAAAACAAAAACAAAAAAACCCCAGACAACCATGAATAAGATAATTCTCAAGCATGCTGCTGAATGAGTTTTAGTTGTATCCCTGTCTAGATCAGCCCCGCTGCTTAAGTTATGAGTCATCTATCTGTTGATACAAGAAGCCAAACTTGATCGTGGAATCAATAACTCTCATGGTGGGCTTTTTAGTAGAAGAACACGGCTGGTCAAACTTGATTTGTTTTGCGGAATGCGGTGATAGCAGTGGCCTGGCCAAAGGAAACTGTGGCCATGCCGTAAGGCCTGGCATGGAGGACAGCATCTGTGTTGTGTGTGCTCATCCGTCGGCATCGGTCTGGACTGCAGCCCAGAACATCCACTCGCACAAGATTTGCACTGAACCCTCTGACAGCTCCTCTCAGTGGCAGAATGAAGGAGGGGGCGTGGATGGATTGATAAACTTTGGCAGGCACAGCAATGCACTAGCCCATGCTACAAATCCACAGACGATACACACACTTGGAAATATCCTCAAATTCACAGGCACAATTGCTCTGACAGTCCTTCCCTGACCCGGAGATTAACCCAAACACTCTCTGTAAAATACCTCTCCCTGACCTCACAGCAATCATTTGTAAGAAATTCATTATAATAATATATTTTTATTAGCCATGCTAGCGGGATGGCAAAGTTGGTCGGCTTGTCTGTTGGTCAGTTGGTCCCTCATTTTGGTGCTGACTGAAATATCTCAACAACAATTGAATGGATTTGAAATTTAGTATAGATGTTAGTCCCCACAGGATGAATCCTAATAACTTTGGTTAACCCCCTGAATTTTCCTGTAGCATCACCAGGACAAATTGTAATAATTTCAGTGATCCCTGAAACTTCTTGTTTAGTGGCATCATCAGGTCAACATTATAATTTTCATGACTAAACACCTGAAAAACTAAGGAATTTTCCATCAGCCTCAGCTGTGCTTTGTGTTTAGTGCTAGTCAGTAAATGTTAGTAGCACATTGTGAGCGTGTGAGCATGCTGACTTTAACATTTAGCTCAAACACAGCCTAAAAGAGCCACTGTAGACTGTTGAATCTTGTTACCCCCTTTGATGATCTCTATAATATGATGATAAGGTTATGATGGCTTATAAAGCTGCATGTGTCGGATAGGTTTCATCATGAACAAAAGCTTTTCTGTATAGTAAGAAATGATGTACAAAACATAATTAGATTGTGGTAAATAGAAAAACCATTGGTTAGTCACTGCAAACAGTGATAACTTCCGTAACTAAGCACAAACAGAAAGGCTTGTTTACCACAGAAACTGAAAATTCATCAAAAACAAATCTAAAGAAAAATATAATTGTACCAGCCGCGTTGTTTGATTGTCGGGTTACATCTGTGAAATGTAGAGCATAAACAAAGCAGCAGTCACCGCTTGTCATGAAGGATGTGTTTAAGATCCCCATAAAGCAGACCTTGGAGATTATCACTTTAACCTAACTGCAGAAAAGTGTCCTCCTCCAAAAGGGAAAATATTTCACATATATGAAGAAAAGCACAGGAAGAAAAGTTTATTTTATACAGCCTACAGCATTAGCCAATACTACTCCAGCAGGATTTAAAACATAGCAGATCCCACCCACTCCCATCCCTGCCTCACCACGCTCGTGATCCAGCGTGGTGAGAGATGTTGGGATGTATTGTTATGCTTTATGCATTCCAGATGAGACCTTAGCCTGATCCCCCATACAAGTGTTTCAAAACATGTGCTCCGCTAAGTTCCTTTATGTAATGAATTTCACCCATTCATGACAAAGGAACAGTTGGGTGTGGTCAAAAACAACAAGCAGTGCTGTGAAGAGAAAAACTTTTTTTTTTTTTGTAATTTCAACAATCACTTTTTTTTTTTTTTGGTAGCATTTTCTTCATTTTTTTCTTTTGGAGTAAAACGGTTTACAGAAGAATAACTATAAATAGGACCTAAGTCATCTTGCAAGACCAAAACTGAGATTTATATTGTGTAAATGGAAAACTTACATTAAATCCCATACTTGGCCATATTGTTTAGGCAAGTGTTAAATTTAGAGAAGAAAATATAGCATGGCAGCTTGGATTGAACTCTGAGTTGGGGGGGGATGGTATGGAAAGACTTAACTGAAAACAGGCATTGTTTTTATATTTTTCCATTATAAAGTTACCCTTTCAAAACAATCACCTGGGCTCTCATTACAGTGGGCCCTACAGTTAAGCTTCAGCCTTGTTACAAAAGCTGGGATCCTGCAAGACCTATTGTCAGTCTTTTGGGCTAAATAACTTATGTTTAGTATAAATACCACTACTAATAAAAGGCATGTGTTGAGTACATACACAGAACAAGCACAAGTTGGAGACACATACCCATGGAAAACAGTCACATATTTGAAGCCACAAACAAAATCTCCCTCTCTCTCGCACTCTTTTTCTCTCTCACACAAAAAATTACACGTTCAGTACAATCACAATGCAGCTGACAACATTAAATACCAATTTGGGGATATGGGGTTTTCCGAGGAGAATATTTAATTCTCTGAGGTCATGGTTGGATTTGTAGATCTCCAGTCCGTAAAAACTACACACATAATTGTGGGAGGAGGGAGTAGGACGTGCTGGCCAAGTTCTGAGGATCACCAGACAAACTACAGTGTAATTGTTGCACCACGGATGACTGGAAACTTCTTGGAGAGCTGGAAATTCTGTGGTGACGGTAAAACTGTGTCACCTCTAACCACCGTATCAAAATATCTGTGTGACTGGTAACAGGTAGCCAAATGCCAACCCTCTTGGTTTCATTATTGTATTTGACTTTCTGTGGTTCACTCATTTACCATTGTAATGAGGTCTGTGAGATTATAAATGCCACAGTCAAATTCTGAGAATGACCTGTGCTTAATTTCCCTTTAAAACTGCTGGTGACCAGGAAATTCCAAATTCTATCAGTTGTTCTTTCCACTGAGTAGCCTTTCCTCTGTTTGTGTGTGTGTGTGTGTGTGTGTGTGTGTGTGTGTGTGTGTGCTCGTGTGTGCGTGTGCGTGTCTGTAAGTATGTTGTCTACTTGAGTCACTGTCTCACTGGCTGGTTCTCTTCCTTCAGTGAGAACTGATGGGACAGGCTGCAGATGACACACACACACACACACACACACAGGCGCAGACACGGCAGGCCACCCCGGTCACACCCAAGGCATCCCAAGCACGCAGGGCAAGGCACTCACACAGTGGTCTCTAAATATGCCTAGGGGGTCTCGGGGTGACTGACTCTCACTATGCACGTCTGTGTGTGTGAGAGGGTCAGTGTTTGATAGTGTTCAAAATGACAGCACTCAGCGGCGTTCCAGATGTAGCGTGTGCTGGAACGCTTTGGATATGCCATGTTGCTGATGAAGGTTTCAGTTGACAGTAAGATGAAGAGTGAATAGACAGAGCTGTAACAGTGGGCCCAGTGTCTCTCCTCTCTCCTCTCACTTATCCTCCCATCCCAGGGGCCAACATCACAGTGACCTCACCCTGCCTCCACCCTACACACTCCCCCTCCAACACTTCCTGGCTGGCCAAAAAGCTGGAGCACAGCTGGAGCATGCAGCAGGAAAATGCTGCAAAAAAGAAAAAAAAGAAAAAGTGATTTGGATGATTACTTAACCATTCCCTTTCTATTTGTTCCATCCTGCTCTGATTCACATCTTATCCAACCTCGCTCTTGCTCACCAAGTCGGTCAAGCACCCACGTAAGGACCCTTGCATTCCTGAACACATACACATACACAAACCAACTCCCATAAAGTGTGAGGTTTTTTGCTGTCAACATGACCTTTTTCTGGAGATTGAGGTTGGAATGAGGCAGTGCTTCGCTTGTGATGAGTCTCGCACGACATTTTTTTTGTCTCTTTTACCATACCTGTCAATCAGCGTACATTTACAGGCGGAGACGGTGGAGAGGGCTTTAACCAGGCCTTGCCGTGCAAGGTAGACTGCCAAAAGGCAATTGTCTGATACAGGGAAGCCAGGAGACGGCCACGTGCTCAGCTGCTTCTTCCGAGCTCAGAGCCAGACACGCCTCTAGATCACATGCACGCACAAGCGTCACATTGAGTGTTTACGTTTAAAATAAACACTGCAGATAGATGCAAATTTCACACTTAAATCCACTTAGAAAGAAAAATGTCTCATGATAGATGTGAGAATGTTAAGGGTGTTTAAGAGATCAAATATTTGTGCAGTGTTGTTTTTGACACTGGTTTTAATCCAGCATTTGCGTGAACATTTACATTTATAGCACTGATGCCTGCGGGATGGCAGCTGCTTGTGTAAGAGTTTACCACTGCTGTTTTGTTTTCTGTCATTGAACATTGAGCCAAAAAACATACATGGGCGAATCTAATATGTGCAAGATGTGAATATTTCATAATATTTATATTTTAAAAGCGCTGTCATTTTTTCACATCACCCTCTTCTTCAGTCAGCATCCTTGGCTGTTTTTGAAGTCTCAAAATTAAATTTTAATTGTATTATTGAATTAAAATGTAAATCCAGCCTAATTCAATCAAAGAATAATCTGAGAAAATAAAATAAATACAACTCAACCCCCCGAACACATGCACAAGCACAGACAATACATCTGTTTATTGTCTGCTGGCTCTGATTGGCTGTGTAAACCTGGAGGAGGAGGAGGAAGAGGAAGAGGAGGAGGAGGAGGGGGAGGGGGAGGAGGAGGAGGGGGAGGGGGAAGAGGAGGGTCAGAGGCTGGCCGGTAGGATGATGAAGAGAGCCAGCATCAGCCAGACTTTTCCCCCATCCCTCTCCAGCTCAGCCCTGAGGGAACCATGGCCAGAGGGAGGGGAGTATAAACTGGATGACGGAGTTGTTAAATTGAGAACCAACACCCAGGACAGTGTGTTTTAAAGTCATCTCTCCACATGGTGCTCTGGGATTCTTCACCCTACTGTTGTTTTCTATCTCTAGACACGCCCTCATTTATGATGCTGTTGAGATTTGGGGAAAGTGAATGAGCCTTTAAGCTGCTGCAGTGTTTCCACTAGTGAAATGGGTTTTGCGTATAAAGTCGCATGAAAACAGGAAGGTGATAGACTGTAATGGAAAGTCTGTCTGATTGGCTCCACCAGTGCTGATATTAGGTAGCAGCCTTAGCCCATGTGAACAGTGGACACTGTGTGCTTTATAAAGCTAAGCGAGGAATGTGGAGGCCTGAACACAGCCCCTCATCTCGCCCAACCGAGTATGAAGTAAGAAGTGAATGAGCAACAGGTTAAATATCCTTCATTACAGCCGTGAATTCAAAAGTATTTTGAGGTGAGGTCATAGCTAATGACATAACTAGGTATACGTTTCGGCATTTGTAAGTGCAAAAAAACCTTTAAACTTAAAAACTAATATCTGCTCATGTCGGTAGCGGATGTGAAAAGCCGAAATTAGTTTGGAGAAGCACAGACATGTTCAGAAAAATTACTTTGTGCTGGCAAGGCTAATATGTATTAAAGTAACTTAAGATTGCTGAAGAGAAAAGAGGTGCTGAGTGTGTGTCCAGATAATCATCAGTCTAAATGTAGTCATCATGCTCTGAAGCTGTCCAGCTCCCTCTGCCCATGCAGTGAATGGGCGGCACCGGTATTACTCATTATGCCGGTAAAGAGCGAAGATTAAGTTGAATAAGGACTAGAAGGTCAAGGTTTAAAGCTGGCCTATGGGAAGTGACCCTCTGTGACCCCCCACTTCCTGGTCAGCTTCAGAGTATTTCCCTCCACAGTGGGCATGCAGTGTCTACCAAACAGGGAGGATATTGTATGGACATACAGCCTCTAGTGGGATGGTGCTAAGTCTATAGGCTACAGGGATGTAGCCTCAGTGTGTGATCAGCATCTAAAGACTCTTTTTTATCAATCCCGGGTTCACTGATAAATTGACTATTCCCATCAATGAGCTACATTCAGAGATGAATGGGGAATAAGTTGATTTTTTTTTTTCCATATGAGGATATCCATTCATTTTAAATGCAAGGATTTTGATGTTTGAAAATGTACTTTATGGTTATCAACAACTGCCCAAAGGCTTATGTGCAGAGGTTTATACATTTGACAATGACCTTACATGTGGGTGTGGGCGGAGGAGTGCGTTAAATGTGGCGGCTATACGGCGTATACCTCCTCTCCCTCCTTCGGTGTCAGCCAGCCGTGGGCAGATCTTGGAGAGGAAGCAGCCTCTGGCAGAGATGAGGGGGTAGAGAGCAGCAGAGCCCCCAGCCCCATCCTATGTGGTCATGGCTGAGTGCAGGCCAGGCCAGACCTCCTGAGGACGCACATGGCTCCAGGAACCGATCTTCTCTTCAGTGGAGTGAGACAGGGTTAGCTCGGCACTGCTCAGACAGAAGGAAAGAATGGAAAATGAGGGAATGAATCATTGTTCCTGTGCTTACGGCAAAAATGAGCCCTCCATGTTCAGATTTTAGCGCTACATGCTGGTGCATTGAAAGAATCATGTTGGAAGTTTATTTATGATTGACAACTAAGTTTTGAAATCATTACTTCGAAACAAAAACACATTAAAACTTGCATATATTGTTCTAGCTGTTTTTTTCATTCATAGGAAAAAGAACAATAAAACTTTGTTGAATACACAGTTTCCATCTGCTGAGTTGAAGGTGGATTTAGCAATTGTGGTGCTGCTAAATGGAAAAACACAATTTAATGCTGAAGATTTGAGTCCTGCCCAGAGAGGTTACGGCACAATCTCCAGATTTATAACAGAAAGAGTGAGCTGCGTTTTCCTTGGAATAACTTTTCCATCTGAGAAATCCATACCCACATTCTGACATACCTGCAACAATCCCTGAGCGGGAAGACTGCACTGATGTGTAGAGGATGGGCTAATTTTTCACAGCACAGTCTTCAGCACAGGCATCTGAAGGTCTTTAAAGCAAGGACACCAGAGAAGCTCCCTGCTCCTCCCCCCACCACGTGTGTGTGTGTGTGTGTGTGTGGTCTCCTGCCGCTGGCCCAGCAGTTCCAGGGTCTAGAGGTCAAGAAGTCAACATTGGGTACTGGAATGTTTATGTTCACTGCTCCTGTTCGCGCCAATATCTGTAGTAATGCGTTTTGCTCTCATGGAGGAATGCCTCGGCCTATCTTTGAGGACACAAAGGGGAAAAAAAAAAAAAAAAAGTTTCCGAATGATTTGTTAGTTTGACTGTCTTACACTTTTATTGGTTACTGCACTAAAGGAAGACATGGAGCATATGAAAAGGCAAAGATAAATTATTCTGGCAAAAAAAAAAAAAAAAAAAATCCATAAAGAGCCAAGGAGAAATGTCTGACTGTATTTTTGTCACTCATTCAGTAATGATCATTAATTCATTTGAAAAACAGTCAAACTGGATCTTAGCAGAATTTAGCAAAACAGAAGAAAAGGCTATTTACAATTTTGAATAAAAACATCAGTGTATGCACCAGCACATTTCACTGAGGACAGATTTTATTCCCTGGAGGAGGAATTCTTTCTGGTTTGCTCAAAAACTTAACTTGGCATAGTTTTGATTCTATACATCTTTTATGGGTGGGCCTTCCCACTGGAGTACGGTATGCCCTCCAAGACACTGCGCATACATTTGGTCAGAGATGTTTGTATGAAAGCATGGGAAAGGATGTCTGGAAGGCATCCAGTTTTTTCATTTACGCTTCCAACCACAAACGCACAGTTGGGACTTTTGATTATGGCACTCGCCTTCTAGTTCTGTGCCAGCAAGAACTGTAACACCTCTCCTCCTCAGTTCAGAACAACATAGCAGAAACGGCTGTTTGTTTATGACCCATTAAAAAAAAAAAAAAAAAAAAAAAAAAAGAACTCGCAAACTACTGCTGCCAACATAAAAGAAATATGCTGGAGCTGCTCTGGGAGTGGTCTGGATTTTTGGGGGGAGCTCACACGCTAGTGTGTGTGTGGGAGGGGAAAGCGAACAGAGCTAGGCAAAGGGTGGTATATGAGCAATTTTGTATTCTGTTTCTTTTTACCCCATCCCCCACTTTTTACTCCCCCCCTATCCCCCTGCTTCCCCAGTCCCCTCCACCAGCAGGTTGTTTAATTCTTTCCAGATTTCGGCATGCCGTCGGCCTCCTGGAAGAGCTGCGAGTCTGCTGATGGAATTTGGTGGAAAAGGTTGTGGGTCCAGGAAGGGGCTCCTGACATAACAAAGCTAAAGGCAATGAGCGCCTCCCATTGGTGGCTCGGGCGAGGAGATTACGTTTGGAAACCAACCCAAGCGAGCTGGAAACCAAAGGGAAATGACATTTGACAGCGTCTGAAACAGATGAGAAACTACATCCAGGGTGTTTGAAAGGAAGAAACAGCTGCAAGACAGACTCAAATTACAACGGGTTTCTATGGGGGAGGGAGGTGAGCTGAGCCTTCTGAACAAATCGGTCGTGTCCGGAGTCAAGTTTAAATGTGCGGGATAGCTTGCGCAGTTTGTGCTCACATCTTGCCTCTTACTACAAATCACCCAATATAATCTCATTTGACAGTCTCTGTGATGAGTGAGATTTTTTTTTTTTTTTTTTAAGGGGGAGGGGGGCAATTACTTATCTGTAAATACTGTGAAATGTGGTTGTAAAATTGACACATAAATAAACTCAAAATAAATAAACTCATCAACCAATAGGTTTTGGTGTGTGAGACGATACAGAGGTATTAAGAAGATCAATTTACAATCTCAAAATCAAATCAGCCATCATACTGACACACCCATCACCAGATGTGAACTTCACACAACCACTAGATGGCAGTAGATAACAAGACTTAAACAGTGATTTGCTCCATGCAGCCAGCCAGCAGCATGAGAGAATGACATATGTAATTCAGTTGCAAGTAGTGGCGTAAAAACAAGAAGTTTTGAAACAAATGCAAAAATGGTGACTCTTGAAGATTTAGTCTTTCCTTCTCAAAGAAACAACCAAAAAAAAAATTAACAATCTGTAAGAAGAATAATGACTTTATACACACAGTGAAGAGAGGGATCAATAGCACTGCTGGTTTGTATTGATCACTACAAATCAATATAAATGGCCTGTTTCTACCACAAGTCTAAGAATAATGACTGTTTCTAGCCCTCTGGCAGATTGGACACTGGTATAAAGTGACTGTGAAAAACTGAAAGTGGAAGGAGATTAAACGTCCGCTAAAGTAGAGATGAAAGATTGAATCAAAAAAAAAAAAAAAAAAGATACAAAAAGAGGGATGAAACTGCGTTTTCAGCATGCAGGCGAGACCCTGAACTGTCTGCAGCGAGTGTTAACAAAACAGAGTGCACTGAACTTTGACCTGGCCGTGTTGGGTTCACAAGTGTGTGACAAGCCGAAGTGTGGTCTGTAAAAATCAAAAGTGACACAACAATTCTAAGTCCATGATGATAAGTGGGATCTTATGCTTACGTGGCTGCCAGACTCATCCATCCTCAGGGCGAGAAGCATTGTCTGTCATCACCGCTCATCAATGCAGCTCTCCGCAATGATAAACCTCTCCTCCTCCATCCATCTTTCAGCCCTTCCACATCTGTACTGATGAGAATATACAGTAGCTGCTCCATGAGGGTATCAGAAAATTGAGCTTTTAAAGTAAGCCTTACACACACAAACACACACGCAACTTTTACTCATGAGTCATAACATCACTCTCAGCTTGTATAGTTAATACTTAAGAGACACGTCCAACTAAGGCCTCAATTGCTTCCTTCCTTCCTCCTCTGGGAGAGCCAAAGAAGAGTGACAGGAAACAGAGAAGGCACTCAAGGAATTCCTTTGTTAACGCTGCTGATTGAGTAGCACTTGTTCTCCATTATCCTCTGATGTACTGGGATAAAAAGGAAATAAAATATGCAGCAGTAAAGATGTTCAGGCTTTCTTTTATTGAAAAATATAGGTTATTTGGGATAATACAGAAAAAAAAGGCTGTAAATACACAGTAAAGGAGACAACAGTAAGGCATAATATACATAATACAGAACAAGGCAACAAAGACAACTTCCCATTTGCACAAAATTGACCCTGGAAATTACCTGAATATATAATGTAGTGTATGAGTGATTGGAAATATAAATATCCAGTTATGCAAATTCATTTTTTTTTTCCTGCGTGATATGACATCTTTAAACAAGATTTATTTTAATTTAGTTTTTTTTTTTTTTTTTTTTCCTTTTAAATCTGCAAGCTGATCTCAATCTTAACTTAAATTCAACAGTGATTACAGATACAGAGAACGAAGTGACAGCCAGCTCTGGCAGGCTCTCCCAAAAGTGAGCTTCACAACTGAAATTATTTTTGGCTAGAAAATTATCATTTGGCACATGTCAGTTTCAGTTAAGGCAGTGAAATCAATCAGCGCAACTGAGCCTCAATACTTCTGGCCACGGCTTTTAATGATGCAAGAGATACAGTCAAGCTGCAATGACTATGCAACTTGAACAAAAATAGCAATCTTTTCTAAATGCTCTTGCATCTATTGCTGGCTGTGTCTTCTTTTTCATCCACTCTTCAAGACAGACATAAACACAAATATAGCAAAGATATTTTAAAGTTAAAAAAAAAAAAAAACAGCAGGTATTAAAACACCAAACAGAAGTAGTGTGCGGTTTAATTGTGCCTGCTGGTGCACTAATTTTCCACAATACACACTGTAAACCCTAAAGTAGTGGTGGAAACTGTTTTATGTGTAAAATGCAGCCCCTGGACTAAAGAGGATCAGCATCTTTTATACGGTTCCCTTGCACCACTGCACTTTTGCAGATGTATGAAAAATAAGGAAGGAAGTGGTTATCAGTCTCTATTCAGTTTCAGTCTGAATTGATAGATCAGGAGATGGAGGCTAACCAGTTTGTGTCAGTTCACGGAAATCTGTAAAAATCCCCACCATTAGGGCTTCAGGGTGAAATAAAAAAAAAAAATCTGTTCACTGACAAGGAGATGACAAACTCGGTGTTTAGTCCTTCCCCAGTGTACAAACACTGTTCACACCTGTAGATTCCTGTAGTAACACTATGCACTTTGTAGGTAATGTAGGCCAGTGTATCACCATTAGCTTTATAGCCCTGTTTTCTTTCATTTACACCAAGGCTAAGCCGTTGTGGTGCTCAACGTGAATCAAAAACAAGGGAATTTTGGTTTGGGCCGTGTGGTCCAGCTTTACAGCAAGAAATGGCAACTTTTGTGCAGCGTCATAAGGACCCTGAGTTACGTAAGGGAGAAAACTGACAGATCCATGGTACTCTAGTATAATACAGTATTTTCAGATGAAAGAGGCTCATGGCAGGACTTCAGGCTCCAGTCCCAAACACAGTCCCCTTTATTGTGACAAGATACCCACCAGTGATCCTGTGGTGACATTTTTGTCCAGCTCAGGCCTCATGATGTTCAACAGCCAGAGCGAGAAAGAGAACAAGAGAGAAGGCAAACCAAAAGAAAAAAAAGCACATGTGACAAGTCAAGTGAGTGAGCGAGGATGAAGAGAGGGAGCGCGTGAGCGTGAGCTTTAGCTATGGAAAGTGTTTTTCCTACAAAAGTTCCTTTCTAACCCCTCTGTCTCCCTGCGTAGCCTTGGAATGTTCCACAGTCAGAAAGTGGCTGCCCTTCCATGTCAGCTCCCTCAGTGTTCAAAAGGGAGAGACGGATTGACAGACAAACAGCAAGTGGAGGGTAACGCTCGCTGACAGATCGAGTTTGGGCTCAATCCTAAGGGAACAGTCACACTCTCTTTGCAGCCCTACAAAGTAAGAGTCCTCCGTCTTCTTCACAGTCCCATTCCCACAGTACCCGACCACGGTGTCTTCAAGTGCAAATCCACACTGTCAAAGGACTTGCTAGTTTCACATAAACCCCTTCCAGAGCTCTTTTGTACTTTTTTAGAAGGGTTTGGAATCTCATACATGGATCTCATCATCTTCATCCTCCAAGAAAGAGGAGAAGTTGCTCTCCTCCTCTGGCGGGGCACTAAAGGTGGCGCTGTCTGTATCTCCTGCATAGGTTTGACTGTTTGGTTTCTCATCCAGGGCAGCAGAGCCAGAACTGGACATGGAGCAGCTGTCTAGATGCTGCAAGTGTTTGGGCCTTGGCTCAGGGGTATACTCTGGGATGTAGGGCCCTCCGTTCTCTGGCCCCAGATCAATTGAGCTGACCGGGTGCATAGGGGGCTGTTGCTGCAGTTCTGCCTCTTCTTCCTCTGCCTCTATCTGATCCTCTGTATCGTCATCTTTTCCCTTCTCCACACTATCCTCTTCCTCCCCGTGGGTGCTGAGGGGTGGTGAGGCACGGCCCTCGCTGCTCTTGCCCTCCTCGTAGCCAAGATCGTCATCCTCTTTTTCCATCACCCCCAGGATGTCACCCAGCATGGAGGGTCCCAGATCGACATGGAAAGACATTACTGACACGGCGTGCTTCATTCCACCTCCATAGTGATGGGAGCTCTCCGGAAGCTCAGTCAGCTCACCGAAGCTTCGCTCCTCCAGTTCCAGGAAGTGAGTGGCTGCAGCTGCACCTCTCCCATCCACCTCCCCTTGCTGCTTTAAAGGACTTGAGGACAGACTCTTTGCTACCAGACTGTCCCCTCTGTCTTCATCATTGAGAAAGGGCAGAGACATGGCAGTCTTCACATAGGTAGGCGACTCACCCGGGACGGCCAGGGTGTTGTCCCTCTGTTGATCCACTCTGGTCACAGACTGCGAGCGTTTGCTGCTCCTGAAGGTACGAGACAGGAGGCCAGGCCTGGGCGAGCGGGGGAAAGATGTGGTCTCGGGGGGAGGTTCCCCTGAGCGGGTGCTGAGGAAGGAGGTGTCTCCGAAAGCATCACCACTGCGACCTACATGCATAGTGTGGCGGAAGTCGCCCAGCGGAGCACTGATCATCTCCCTTGTCAGGTCCATGCGTGAGCGGCGCTTGGTCTGGGAGGAGCCTGGCACTAGCTGCTTTAAGATGGGCATGGCGGCTGATCAGGTGTTTTGTTTTGTACAAAGTGGTAGGAAAAGATGCAGTCAGACTACAAAAAGAGCTTCCAGATCTTATATGTGATGCTTGTTAGAGACCTTGGAATGAATAGTGATGCTCCTTAAATCCAGTCAGCCTGGGAACCTGAAAAAATGAAAGAAGTACAATAAATTACACAGAACCTATTCAGAATTACGCACTTGTATTTAAAAAAAAAATCCTTTAACTTTAAAAAAGTACTGTAAAAATTGCATAGGCATTAAAAAAAAATATATAAACACTTTTCAAGTCGTGGGTACTTGAAATCATATCCACTAAAACACAGAAAACACCTTTGCCTTGCCAGACAGATTTACTGGTGTCAAAACGCTTGAATCAACTGCGGCATACAGCAAATAAGAGAACTCTACAGTCTATTTACTGTACAGCTTTCACATTATGTTGTGTAGACAATTCACATTTGGCTGTTTAATCCCGTCAAGTAAATAGAACATCTCTAGGAATTTCAAATCTTCCGCTAATTACAAGAGCTGAAGCTATCAATTATGCAACTCCATAATGATATGCAACACTCTTCAAACATCTCCGTGTGATGACCTCTAAAATGTTCGGAAGAAAAAAAAACACAAATAAAATTAAAAAAAAAAAAAAAAAAAGATGGGGAACACCACAGGATTCTGCTTTAAATCAGCATTATGATTGAGAGCAAAACACCAACCACAGACCAACATGAATTGGACAGTGAGAGTGGAGGGTTGCCAGAGATTTTCTGGTGCGAAGCTCAAGTTTGACTGCACAGCATACGGTATATGGAAACTTATCAAAACCCGATCTTCTAGTCACAGATATCTACAGGGAATTTCGACTGAAGAAATGAGAAATAACATAATATTGCCGAGCCATCTTTTTTCTCAGACAAGTGTTTAAGCCCCTAGCGGTTTGTGACTGACAGTTGATAGAAAACACCCTTTTGCATTATTGAAACATGTAGCCACAATGGAGGAAACCTCACTGCAGGCTGCCACCTAGTCCCTGCTACTTTCTTCAGGTGCTCCACCGGAGGACAGGAGCAGCGTGTCTCATTAGCGATCCATCGCAACATATAAAATACACAAAAAGAACACTGCCGCGGTGGTCTGCAAATGAAGTGCAAGCAGTTTCTACAGAAAGACATCAAAAACACATGCACTTCTGACTTGTGGGTGGAAAATCCCGATGGCTACATGTAAGCAGGCCTGAAGAAAACGCTTACCTTGCGGTTTTAAGTGTGCGCCTCTGTGGCTTGCACACAGTGCCTCTTTCTCTGTTTACTCGTCTTAACGCGGTAAGATCATCAAAACAGTATGCGACTTAACCTTGACTTTGGAATTCTTACAGGCAAGCCTTCAAAAGGATATTTAACTCAGTTGTTGGTAGAAGTGCCGTTGGGAGATTTCGACTGTCTAATGTGGCAGGCTTTTTAGTGCATTGACTTCGTTCTTCTTTCCCAGCCCCCTGTGTTTGCCAGCTGAGCCTCTATGCTCTTCCTGTTAATGTCCTCACCTGCTTTGGTTTCCATAGAAACACCCTCCTGCAAGCAAGAAACAGTGTTTCCTGTCAGGGGCCACAGAAGTCTTCAGGCTTCATACAAGCATGCAACACATGGCCTCCGTCTGTGTCAGTTTACAACTCAGACAATACACCCTTGTAGTCTGATGTTGGCTATGTTTTGATTCGCTCCATCCGTGTTGTGGGTATCTTTTATTTGTCAAAATGGAAATTCATAAAAATATACAAAATGTTCCACCGCTGTAGAGAAGGAGATAGAGCTATCTATATCAAACGACTCATATTTGTGTAAAATCGCAGCATTTTTGACTGAGAAACGATGTGAAAAAACTTCCCATGAACTCCAAATGGTTGTGCGCCAAAAGCCACAAACAAGGTCACTTTTTTCACAGAAACATGTTTATTATTGAAGCTGCAGTTTCTGATTTGTTTTTTTGGGAAATAATAAGGGGGGGAAAAAATTCACACCCAGTCAAAAAACAAAGTTTTTTTTTCCTGAGTCGCTGCTTCTGGGTGGTAAACAGACAGGGAAAAACAACTAGCAGATGAAACAAGGAGAGATGGTAAAAGCCCGTCTCCCACTCCTTCATCTCACTCCTCCCCCTCCCCCCCAGGCCCTGATCATGCTGAAAAGCTCAATGGTGCCCATGCAGGGATGCAGAATTTGACTCAGACTACCAGGCCAACTGTTCTTCATCAGCTGAATCTAAACCAGACCCCCGGAAGCAGCACAGTTCCACAGTTAGATCAAACCTGATTCACAGCCCTGCTATATTTATAGCTCTGTGCATCTTTGCACAAGTGTGTGTGCAAGCACGTGCGGAAGTACACGTGAATGAAAAAAATGGGAAAGGGGCCTTAGAAGGCAGCAGTTAGCGTGGGAACTATGGGGTCACAGTGTGGGGGGTGGGGGGGTTGGGTGACTTTATAAACACATTTTCACAACACTCAGGGTCTGGCTGCAGCAGAGCCCGCTGGAGAGACAGACTGTGGGATAGACTAAAGACAGGACAGGCAAATGGTGAACATCTGCATCATTTCCATTTGACAGCGAAATCGGAAACCGTTTCCCAGCTTCTCAAAAACTAACACACACTGCGCACATCTCTTACACACAGACCGTCAGCCCTCTGACAGCCCTCTAAATGATATAGGCTTTTTGAGGTTGACGGACCGGTCTTCATGTGGATGTGGCATTTCTCAACTGCTGAGGAAGAAGTATCACGGCATACGTGCAAACGCACACATATGCTGTGATAAACTTGAGCACACTGGGTTCATTTCCAAAATTGTAGCCAATGCTGCTTCGCTTCTCTCATCTTTTCGGGGTAAGGATATTCCCGCCTGGTTCCCCAAATGTATATATGCTGTGGGACTGTAATGTTAGCTCTGTTTATAGATCACATAACTCAAGTATTAATTTAAATACCTAGGCTGTGTCTATGGAGGGTTCTAAATCTGCTATAATATCATATGGCTATAGCCACTACTTTGTGGGAAGAAAATACACATTCAATTTTTCTGAGGGTAAAGCACAGAAATAACATAGGAAGGAACCAAACAGAAATATGTTCTTTTACTCTAACTGAACGGGTGAAAGAAAGGCAGTATTATAAATCAGACAACATCCTTAGTATGTTCACCTGAGACAATTTTGGGTCTCAGAGGAAACGTTGTAGTCATTTCTTAACAGAGTAGACAGATGCTACATCAGAGGAAGTGAACAAACAGTGGCTGCAAGCTTAAGCTATGACTCAGATATCACTCATATAATCAACATGCATCCCTTAAAGGTTTAACAGCTCAGCTAACACACACACACACACACACACACACACACACACACACACACACACACACACACACACACACACCATCAGAAGACTAAATTTATATGCATGAAAAAGACTTGCATTCAACATCAGAGAGAAGTATTGACCTCCTGGATAATTTGTGCTTAGGACGAGTGTAACTTTTCTCGTCTTGTCAATAATCTCACACTAGGCCAGTCAACAAAAATACACAAGAGTTCTCACACACACACACACACACAAAATGGTCCATTTCCCTAATTGAGTATTGATGCACCTTCTTTGTGCTTAATTCGTCCAGTGTGTATTCTACTGTCTGGGAAAGGGTTGCTGCTGCCATGTGGCTGGGGGCTGTCTGTCTGCATCATTCGAAGCCAGTGACCTGGATGGACAACCGAATGACCTGAGGGTGAATTGACATTAGGAGGCCCCATGCATCCAAATCTGCGTGAAAAAACAGGGACTAATATTGCTGTTTTCCTGTCTCACCAACATATCAAAGTGAAAATTTGTCTGACGATCATACCATTCACAAACCCATTTCTATTTCTTAGCGAAAACTGTGCAACGCCAGCAAGAGGTATACCGTTGTTCGGTAATAGGCCAACACACACTCTCACACACATGCTCCAGTAATTAAGCAGACAAATGGTCTCTAGTAGATAGGTATCTTCCATGCAACGCAGTTAGCATGCCTGAATATCTCATTTAGGAACGAGCAGCCCAAGGACAAACAGTGGAAATCACATTATCTCTCAATCACATAGACAGGGAGTAACATACATCAAGTTGGTGCTGCCCTCTCAGATAAATGCAGCACTGAGAAAACATACTGATCTAATGAGAATTTACAAATAAAGCCCTTTAAGGCTTGTATAAAAGCCAGACTTAGCTGTTGCTTAAATGGCCCATTTGGGGCCCTCTGAATGGGCATGCCATTTGCTTGTGGTGTTATGGAATCAGATCAAGTTGTTGACCTTCAGGGTATCTTGAGGGTCCTCCTGCCACACAACCCAATTTATATGCCATTCTCCACCATGCAGTTCCAATAGAGCAAGAGAGCCAAGGGCTCATTATGATCAAACTGTGAATCCTCTGCAGTCTAAAGATCAAGGGAAATCCAAAATCGGTTACTGTGAAATGCTGAAAATGATGGGGAAACGTTGGGCATGTTAACAGATTTGGCCTGCACTTGCTGCCCGGCCCCTGTTAACCTTGGCCTGTGCCTTTTTTGTGACCAACTGTTTTCTTACACTTTGGCAGACAGAGCTGCAACGATCAGTTGATTGATGGAAATTTCATTTCCACTATTCTGTTAAGCAGTTAATCGTTTCATTTTCAAGCAAAAATGAAACAAAACATTTGCTTGTTCTACTTAGTCCAGTGTTAGGATTTGCTGCTTTTCTCTGTTTTGTATCATTTTAAACGGTATATATGGAGGTTTTCGACTGTTGGTTTGACAAAACAAGACATTTGAAGGGCTTTGGGATACTGTGTAATTTAATTATTCCCTGACATTTAATAGACCAAACAACTAATCCATAAATCGTATAAAATAACTGACAGATAAATCAACAATTATTTTCCAAAGAAGCCAAAAGGAGATATATCCTTAATCAATCAAAACCAAAACTAATGCCTCGGAGTACAAGAAGGAGAAAAAAAAAAAACCTGTCTGTACGTCTCTCTCAAACACAGACAGCAGGAAGAAGAAAAAAAAAAAATGAATTACAGTGTTTTTGCCGTCCCCACTCATACCTGGCAAATTGGTGTGAAGTGGTCTGCTATGCTAATGTCACTCAGCGGGACATTCTGCTCGGTAAGGATCAAAGCACAACAGATTTTTAGAGCTCTTCTGGTAATAAAAGTGCCTGTAGGTTTTTGAATTGGCATTCCTAGCAGTGAGTACTAAATCTGTCGCCATCCTTAGATCAGTGAGTGCAATATTTGAGGTAAGCAGCTTGGGCCAGAAGAACAAACTTACAAAACTCAGCAGTGTTTAAAAATAGCATTCAGCATACTGGTGAATTACTATCCAACTAAACCAACTGTTAACGCCATATAATCAGCGCGGAAGGGCCACTGCATCATCATAATCATCAATAGCCAAAAAAAATTAAAAGCCCCTATTAGCTACACAAGCAGATCAGGCAAGCCAGTTAGAAGAGGGAGAAGTGACAGACAGATCATGACCAGGACAGAGCAGAGCCCCAACAGCCAATGACAGGATTCCTGGCAGAGAACCGGCCTGCAGCGAATCGGCTTGACATGTACCAGCTGACCTCTCTCTGATAACCGAGAGGAGATGACTTGTCCCTTTTACACTTACAGCTCACACAGCCTTCAGACACGACGCTCCATCTCTTTCTCCCTGTTGTCTGCTTTCGCGAAGCCGTCAGCTTTTATTACAGACACAAACAGCGGATGTCAGGCAAGAGTGCTATACTCCGCATCAACACATTCAAGAATGAAAAGCATTCTGTGGGTTAAAATAAGACTGATAAACATAATTTTCTTGGATTTACAATGCCTTTTTATACAGAAACAATATTGTCCATTTCTGTTTGCTATCATCTCTGATCAGACTAAAAGTTTACATTCATGCTTCTGAAATTGCAGCCAGCATGGCTCAACATCAGCGTCATCTGTGCACTGGGCACATCATCTAAATAAACATGGAAGGTGGGGAGCAGAAGTTGGCACCACTGTTGCATTTAGAGTGTCGCAACATAATCAGAGAGAAGGAGCAGAAATGAAAGTTGACGCTGGCGATATCAGCCAGAGAACATGCCAGAAATAAGCACTTAACATTACTTTGAATGTTTTCGGTAATGAGACATGGCTACAACCTTCCTAGCCTTTTCATTCTCATCCAGCTGGCCACCAAAAGGTCATCGACCAGCTTCAGGTCATTAATAATCCTCCCTGTCTCGACAAAGACGTAGAACACAGCCCACAGAACCACAGGAATATGACTAATTACCACTGAGATAAGTGACCGACGACAATAACCTCAACACAGCGAGTACCCCACTGTTTTCCAAAAGCTTCGATTTCATTTGTGTAGCTGCACATGATGGAAGTGTTTCACGGAGAAACGTGCTGGTGGGTTAGGGGGTATGTCCACAGGAAGGGCAGGGAGAAAATGAGGCAGTATACCCTCCCATCTCTCCGGAAATCTACTCAGCCTGCCCTTCCTGACCGCTCATAATGTAAACAAAGCTGTCCTCCATCATACCGTATTACTATTGGGATAACCAAACAAACACAGCTCATATCTCCATCAGCACTCAGTTTTAATAATGTAACAGGGTTTGAGCCAGGGCTGGGGCTGTCTGTTCAACAACGGCTCTAAACGCAACACGCGTCAGTACAACGAGCACCTCGGGTTGAGGCTGGTAATTCTAGAAGCTAACTGGATCCTCTCCATAGCAGGTAGCAGAGTCGCAGCCGATGACAGCTCTGGCCTCAGGTGTCCGTATCATCGCCCAGGACAGACTGGCCAGGCGTCTCTTCAGAGCTACTTAAGGAGCTACCTTAAATTTTTTAAAACACTCGAGCGGAAACCTGTGCTACTTGATGAAAAGAATGCAGGGAAATTATGGGATCCAGAGAAACTTGCTTTAAAAACGTGCAAGAGTGCCATAATTATAGGGTCAGAAGAGCAGGGAAAAAAAAAAAAAAAGCAACAAAATGCAAAGGCTGGAGGGAAGCCAAAGAAGCAACTATCAAGCAGTGGATGGCTCGACCCCACCTCCACCTTTAAGTGTTTATTTTTTAGAAAATACCAGAAAACTGCTCATCTTGGGAAATTTCGCCCACACAGTGGCAATCTACAGTGTCAGTCTTAAGTGGATAATGTTTGCTGTGTGTTAGTTCTCTTTCAGAATTTAATATCAAGTTTAATTATTCAATGATAAATACAAATAAAATGAAATAAATGAGAATATGCAAGATAAAAATAAAAACTGACTCCTTAAACTCTACAAATCTCTGAACATTTGTGCAGTTTTAAATGTAAGCCCCTGTGATTGTCTACTGCTACGCTGATATCAACTCTATACAATATATACAACTGTTGACAAGGAAACAGGATGGAAGTATTTCCTCCGACTTATAGTACCAACCCAAGCATACTGGGTCACAATGCAGCATGCTGGATAAGTACAGAAAACAATGCGTCCAAACAAAAGACACAGGAACAAACACAGCATTCACACACACTGATATATGAGACGCCCTTAGAATTTGATGTTGGGACAACAGGGTTTTAAAAAAAAAAAAAAAAAAAGGAGGTGACAACATACTAATGAACTGTTGCCTTATGTCCCAAGCCAAACCAGCCAACTACATTCATAAAGTTCAACTGAGAGAATTAAAGTTTTCTGTAACTAATAAATTCTCCACTAGACTGGGGATTTATGTGTATCATTTGCAGACCTGTGGTAGTAACTAAAGGAGGTGACAACCCACTTGTTACTTAAACTACACATTATTCAATCCTCAGTCTATAACAATCCAGCAGTTCACCATCACCATGTTCAGAGGCATTTCCAGGAAAAAACAAAAAAAACAAAAAAAAAAAACCCAAAACACACAATACAGTTTATATTGGTATTTCCTGGAATGTGAAGGGGCTGGACAGAACACACACATTGCCTCGTATGAGCACACAAACTGCAGACATGTTCAAACATGGGCGCAGGACTATATACGCTCACTGGCCACAAATAATACACTAAAACTGCTCTTTCAGCACCACCGCAGAGGGGTTCTGAGATGCTGATCGTCTCCAAAATGAAAGTAAGGTGCACATACTTGTTCACTTTGGTAAACAAAATTCTGAGCAGGTTGTGTTTCCTGGGCTGTGAGCCAGCTTCATGTGCTGCGCCCAAAAAACGGTGCTTGGCACAGTGTCCAACACCACACATGGGGAAAAATAACTTTCACCTGCGGGCACTAAACAAATGTCTCCTGCAGGCAATTAGGTGCTTTGTAATTTAAGAAAACAGGGGAAGGTAAAGGGAGTAGAACCTGTGCAGGCTGGTTTAAAAATGTGTCGCCTTTTCAGAGGCACTTCTGGGGAAAAGTAAACAGGCTAAGCTTATGACACATAAGTCTTGGCGATGGGGCTTGCTTGTTTTCTGTGTTGTCCACCTAAATCCATCACGGCGGCCGGGCTGAACAAGCTGACATCTCACAAAACCCTCTGTGTATATTGGATAGCACAGGTCAAATGCCACATTCAAACCTATGACAACGAAGCGAGCCGACCAAATGATCCCACAAGCAGAGCCGCCTGATAACATTATCTCCTCAACCAACTGCCAAGGAGTTCTTGTCAATATGGCGGTGATGGATTGATGGCCTACGGACCCGAGGCCCATCACCTTATTATTCCAATCAATGAGCTCGTCAGACGCTATCGGGACAGCCATGCCAAGCAAACTGAACAGGACCGACCGATTTGACAGGCTCTGGGATATGTGGGTAATGAACTGGATAAACAAGACATGTGTGCAGTAGTGTGTAATATGAGGTTGTTTTTTTTTTGTTTAGTCATCTGATCATGTGAGATCCACAGCCAGCATCAAAATCAGCGTGTGCCAATTCCATTCAGCTTCTCTGTTGCCCAAAACAGACATTTCAATCACTCTAGAGTTTACAAGTATTCAAAATATCAGTATTGCAAAAAACATGAATTTGCACATTTACAGCACATTCACTCGGTTTGTCATCAGACACATTATAGGCCTAATTTTGAATATTTTGCAGCTTAAGGTGTCATCAAATGAGGCCTGTAAGAGTTTTCCTTTGGAAAAAGATGATATGTTAACAAATAAGACGCACTGAGCATCAATTTTAGCTTCAAAACATCCAATTAAGCTAATAATACGAATAAATTCGAAAGGTTTCAAAGGGTCTGGGGAGAAATCTGATCGATTCTCGCGATAGCTTTGCCTCCACGAAGAAATGCTTCAAACATTAAAATCTCTCATTTCCGTCTAAAGGCCCTTGATTCCCTCCCGTGTTTTTTAACCACTGACTGGTGATCCGATCACACTGACATGAAGCTGTGGCTCGGGCTGGGTCAACAGCAGGAGAACAATAAGTGGTTGGCCACAAAGCGCCGGCCGCCTCGCGCGAACCCTGCGCTCCCCCGAGCCGCTGAATGAAGCGGGGCCGTGGAATAAATGTTCGGGCCGCGTGCAGAAAGACTGGCAAGGCTCGGTTCGTCCTGTGAAGTTTCCGTGCAAACGCGAAACACAAAGGCGCGCACACTCACCGAGCATCCCATTCATAGAAGCCGGGCTCTGCTCCACTTTTGGGGGGCCCCCCCCGGCAGGTTGACAATGGGGGCGCGTTCATGAAAAGAAAGCCGTGAGACGCTCGGATCAGCACTTGCGACGCCCGACGACGCTGTTAGACAAACGCATCTCTCTCTCTCTCTGTCTCTCTGTCTGTGTATAGAGGTGTCGCTGTGGCCGTCACCGCGTCCTCAGAAGCGGTGCCGCTGCTCTGAAGCGCAACCACTCACTCCAGTGCCTCCTGCCGCCGGGGTGTGCGTGAACACGCCCTCTTTGCGCGGCTCCTTAAAGACGCAGGCCGCCAGCATGGGGCCACTCAGACCGACTCATTGTCGTTTCCCTGGCCAGGAGAGGCGGGGTCGGTGCCGTGCACGCTTAAGCCAGGAAACCAAGAAAATAAATCATTCTAAGAATTATACCATTAGTATATCGATGTTACACTAATAGCTGTTAAAAATATAAAAATGAAATCACATTTAGGGAACGTTTTTTTTGCGTTAGACCCATCTTTGCAACAAAAACGTTCAACATTTAAGGCCGCATTTACACTGAAAACTGCAGTATCGTGCATTCTTTCGACCAAAGTATCGTGTTTACACTCCCTCACTTTCTCACTTTGATGTTAGAAATGGCTTGGCTGATGATGAAGAACCAATATGTCGCTGAGAATGAACATACGCATTGGTCATGGTCTCTGTGAGAACATCACACACACACCAAAGGAAGTGGGAGAAAATGAATTCCCTCTTGTCGCGCACTACCTTCTTTTTTTTTGGAGGGGGTGACACCTCACTAATTTTACATGGAGAGTAGAGTGTACAAGCTAAAGAGGCCAAGAGGTAGGAACAAGTAAATGTGTCCTTTTTTGCAGACAGTTTAAAGAAAAATAAATTTCTACAACATTAAGCACTCTTTGCTGGCAAAACTCCCCAAAAGAGGCAGGGATGATTAGGATAAGGGAAATCAAGTTGTCCTAATTATACAGGAGCAGCTTATTTACAGCAGAATTGAAGTGAAAGTTTAAGAAATAGCTTCAAGGTAACTTGTCTCCTTTTGGCTTCCTGTCTTTTAAAGTATCAACCTACAAATTTTAGTCTAATTAAGTCAACTTTAAAAGAAAGAGGTCCAAAGGTTGTCATGGATTTCACACTGTCTGACCATTTGTTTGACCTTGTGTATTCCAGGTTGATCAGTTGCCCTCCGTTAGTGACTAGTCACTAGTATCTTTTGCAATGGAAATGAGTGGGAAGCAGCCGAGGTACACCCCAAGGCTGTTTAGGCTCACCCTGAGCTCAAGAGAAAGGAATGTGTGAATGGCCGATAATTATCAAAGGCCAGAAGTCACTCTCCTTCAGTACCTGGAGAGAGGGACTATTCACATTTGTCTGTCTTTCCTTCCACGCTATTCTCAAAAATCCCACTGGTCTGTCCGTCCCACCAGCTGACGGGAGAACAGGGCTTTTAATGATGAGAACTTGACTGCAGCGGCCTTTTGTCGAGGCTCAAGATACATTCAAACTTTATGTCACTTTTTTGTCACGCCCATGCTGCAAAAATTATCAGTTCATCTACTCTCGTCAGAGATACCTGACACACTCTTAACCTTTCTATCACAAATGAAACCACAAGGCAGGGAGTCAAATGCATGATTCAGACACAAAAGGGGTTCCAAAAAAACGCAAGGTCTTTACGGAGAAGAATGGTTCAGTACCCTGGCAGGCATTCAGGGACAGGCAGAGGGCTGGGCTAAGGCTACCAGAAAAGAGTCACACAGAATTCTTAGAGTAGGGAAAAAAAAAAAAAAAAGGCTGGACAACTTGTTGTAGAAAACAAAGACAAACTGGCACAGAGGGAAGGGAGTTCTGAGACTAAATAAACCAGGAGAGGGGAGACAATGAGACACAGGTGCAAAATATCAGGGGCAGGGCCGACAATCACAGTGGCGGGAAACACATGAGGGCAGCAAGTGGGGATCTGAAACAGGAGGAAAGAGGGTAAGAGACATAAAATAAAGCCAGATATGCAACACAACTGAATGGAACAAAGAAGACATGACCCAGGAAGAAGAGATGGACATGACACTTTCTCTATGGAATGACTCTCTCGCTCTTTAAACCCGGTTATTTAAATCTGGTTGAGGCATGGAATTGGAGAATGCATTTCCAAACACTGCAATAACCTGATTACTGTAAAACCTACATTGACGTGCAGCTGGTCAGTATTCAGATGGTTCCCCTGGTCCCGATCCTGTTGTGCTGTGTGAACACAACCATTTCAAAAAAGTCCATTCTCAGTTGCGGTTTTTGGATATTCAGGAAAATCTCAAGCTTTCTGGCCTTCTTCCAAACTTCACCATCTGCTTGCAGTAATGCTTAGAGGGTCATATGTTGAGGTTTCTCCCAGATTGGACCCCTTTAACCTTCCATAACTTTCACTTTGGCATCTGGTGCTGTGTATCTTTTCAGCATGGCAATTTCTGTGGTACCAGCAGATCCAGGCGAAGCTGTGTGTAACAATTTCTGCCCCTCTGTCCTCAGCGCAGAGGGATCCTGGAATGGATTTGAGAGCTGCTCAAATGTGACCGGCAAATTGTCGATCTTATGTGTGTTTGTTATTTCACAGCAGAGGGTTTAAAATAAAGTCAGGCGCCACCCCTAAGCCTATAAATCATATAAGAGACAGACGACTGTGCCCTTTAACCTTTGAGCCATGTTGCTCTACAAGTGTGTGTTTGTGCATGACAATTTGTGTGCCGGCAGCCGTTTTCTTTGTATGAGGATAAATACCATGGCAAAGGTCTAGACAGCCCTGTTGGTTGAACCAGTATCTGCAAATTTCAGCACACTGGCTTGCAGAGGACAGTGGGGAAACCTGTTATAGATCCTACTCCAGGGCTTTGACCATGCTCACGAAGCTAGAATTACGATACATAACCTTACTTTTATGGACTCTCCTGACTGTTATGAAGATGCCTGAAATGACTGCATATAGTGATAGAAACGGGACACTCCTGCGTCTTGGAGTGAAATATGATAAACCACCAAGATAGTCTTTGTTCATAAAAAACCTTTTAAAAGCTGTAAAATCTATTTTCCGTCTCCATCATCCTCCATGATTTTGTCCCAATTTTGGAGTCACTAGTCAAGATGAGCATACTGTGTAGCAAACCTGCTCTGATGCACTCCGACGGGCACAATCAGAATTAGGACACGTTCTGTGTAAGTCGGTCTCACGAGGAGATACTGAATTGAAATGTAATATTGTAATAGATTTCTTGATGTGAAGCCGCCTCTGTCTGTGTGTGCGTGTGGGTATGAGTGAATAGAAAATCACCTTGTGTGCTCCCCCGGCAGTCAGTTGGGAGAGGGTGAGCAATAGTCTTGGTAGAGCTGAGTGTGAAGAATTACCATAATTTCGAGTTACAAAATACAATTATTTAAAATGTTACAAAGCAGCACAGTATGTTATATTTCGTTTTTAAACCGAGCTCCAGTTTTTGTTGTAGAAACATTTTGGGCTGAGCTGCAGATGTGATATGACTTCCTACGACTTTCTCCTCTGTAATTCTAGACTTTATTTTGGGGAATACTTTTAAGTTAGATTTTCCACATCATTGTAATGTCACACAATAAGAAATAATTCCATTTGCATAATGATAAATTATCCTCATATGATCATCCAACCACTGTTGTGAATATAACAACTTTGACAGTGGGAATTCTACTGCCTTGATGAGGCCAAAAAAGATGTTCCAACACCAACTATCTGTACCCCTTGACCCGACCTTTTCTTTTTCCTGGAAACCTTCCAGCCTGATCCCTCTGTTTCTCCCCCCTTTGCCTTGCTTAAGATCAGTGTTTTCCGGCCTGAAATAAGGAGATTACCCAGGGACACTCTCCCACCCTCTCCCAGCTTTTCGGCATGCTTGCACTGGGTCGGGTTCTTCTTCAGATTCTTCCCCGTAACTCGTGCTTTTATGCATCGCAATTATGTCTGTGTTGTGGCTGAGAGAATCAGGTCATTTCTGCGCTGTAGGATCAAGTGTCACCTATTAACACTTTGTCTTCCAGACTATGCAAATAGGTCTACTTAAGGCTGCATCTGTAAAATAGTTTTCTGCAGGGTCAGAAATTCAAAGCTTTACCAGTCCTCTCATATGTCAGTTATAAATCAAGACCTTTTTTGCCAATATATATTAGTCTGTCTAGTATTCTGTTATATTCAAAAATATTCAAATGAGGCATGAAGAAAAAGTCCTTACAAAATAGAATAATTTATTTTAGAGAGCTACCATGAATAGGTCCATAATGTTTCCTTCATGATGTATACAGTTATGTTCACATTGGAAATTTGACAGATGATAATTCTGAACCTCGAAGACCAACTATCTAAGTTTATACACTGGGTCTAACTCCAGCAAAGCAGTGTCCCATTCAATTTATGTCAAGAACCAGCATATTCAAAGTTGTTGTAGAAAACATCTCATCATAACATATGTATATGTGTGTACTGTGAGCATAAAACACATTTTCAGTCATCATATCATATAATGCCATGTTACACTGTAACATGTTGAACACAAATAACATCACAACACAATCCTTGGTGATGCATTTCTTGTACAATACCTGTGTCTTGTTGTTGTCCACCCTAAATAAAGCTTTTTGTATAAACACACATACACAATTAAGCTGACCTGTTCTTCAGCCTCATGAACAAACTAAGATTGTAATATACATACAAGCTTTCTTACTTTGAATTTTTACCCTCTCTAAGTGACCGATTTCATATTGTCTTTCCAGTAATGTTGCCACAGAAACACTTTATTAAAAAAATTATTGCATTGAAGATTTTTTTTTTTATTTTTTATTTTTTTTAAATTAGAGCTTTCAGTTTGGTCGCTGTTGTGAAAATCAACACGATGGTTTCGATCTCCTACATCTACCTTGCTAATTCATCACACCTTTATTATGTTCTTTATGTCTTAGTAACCCGGTCAAATTGTGGTATCGTTGTACTCCTTTGACAGCCACTAATAGCATTATGTCTGATGTGGTTGTGATCAGATAATATCATTTGAAGAAGAAGACTTGTGCTTTTTGGTCATCTGTCATATTCTGTGATTAACATAAAAGCAAACCAGTGCACGTCAAGAAAGTTGTTTAAGTTTGTATATCTACTGACATGGGTACCAGCACACAATCAACACATTCCCCAGACTACTATAAAGGTGCCACAATGCTTTAATGTGATTCATAACATTGTCACTAGTGATGTTCTGAAAATGTTGAGCTTGAAGCTGATTGATATAAATATCTGGTAAACAATATAAGACAAGTACATATAGTAAACACATAATGCAGTTCCAACAATGATTAGGCAGAGTGAGAAACTCAAAGGCAGCCAGTGGCCATGGTGACCATTTGTGCCTCTCTTCACGTCAGAGTCAATTTCTCACTACTAGTTTGTCCTTTTCTTCAAACGTCACATTTTTCCATCAGAGTTGCTTTTTCCATTGTCCAGTCTCAGCAAGCCAAGTGGTCCATAGTCTATATGGTTCTAAGGTGGTGGTTTTTCCATAAAGCTCTCATATTAAACAATAATACAGTATTTTAAAACAAGGATTTCTTTTTTCAGAACCTCGGGTTCTGTTTATCCCTTGTTTGCGTGGTTGAACCCTCAAATAAATTTACTGAAGCAACGCGTAAAAACTTTCAAATGATTGTCTTTTCATGAAATACATATCACATGGACTAACCAACCATACGCGCTACACACAATCATACACACACACTCTTCACAGAGGAGAAAGCGCTATTCAAGATGCCTGCAATGCTTAATATTGAGCAACAACTCTGTCAGTAGGACAGAGAAAAACAAAAGGTCAAAAAAAAGAGCAAAATACAAATAAACCAACAACAACAAAATCAAAGACTCGTCCTCAGGGTCCTGTTGTTATTGGAAGGAGAGCTGTGTGTCAAACAAAAGAGGAGAAGCCCGCGGTGGGTGCCTGAGCAGCACAGCCCAGACTGCTGGGGGGCCGGTAGAGGGTGCTGTGCTGGCTGGGGGGTTCGGAGGACAGCAGGGAGGGGGTGGGAGTCCGGCTTCCCTTAGGCCTGAAGAGAGTGCCCTGGCCCTGGCACTGCGGCTGTGGGGACGGGGCACTCTGGGGGAGGAGAGGGGGCAGAGGGGGCACGGGCGGGGGGTGCTGCCGTGACTCCTGTTCCACCAGGGGCTCGGGCTGGGAGTAGCCATACGCTGGCGGACGAGAGACGCCCTTCTGCTGCCGCCGCCAGGAGTTGTAGTAGGTGGGGTCGCTGATGTAGTGATTGACAAAGGAGTGGGTCTTCTGCCGGCTCTGATCCATCTCATATTCACTGTCGCTACCCTATGAGTCAATGGGGAAACAGAGTTAGAATACACTACAAAATAGTCTATAGTGAAAAACAAAAGCATACATTTAGGATACTGACTACAGAAAATAAAGACAGCTACATTTACATGCTCACAAATCAAGGCTAAATCTATTGCAGCATGCCTACTGACAATCTGCACAATACTGAGTCATAACACAGCAGGGAACATCTACCGAGAGACGACTGAAATCTATTAATCCATGTCCAATTCTATGGGGTAGATAATCACTTCTCTTGAGCATCTTTCACACATAAGAGCTCACCCATGGCTCCGTGGAGCACAGATGTAATAAGTGTACACAAGAGTGTCCTAGAATTGGACAGAGAATATGTTTAGAGGATTAATTTGCTTTTGTTGTAATATTAAGCCAACAGCCTTATAAGATACAAATATTTGTTTGTGCGAATTCTGGTGTTGTTCCAGCACATTGGATAGGCTGAGAAACGCAAACAGTTAAGAAAAAAAAAAAAAAAGGAGAGCAAATTAAACTCACAGAAAACATTAAACACTTTGTGCAATTGTGTGCCTGACAAGTGGCTGCCTGTCTACTGCTGTATTGAGACACTACAACTTAACAGATGTCAAAGCGCCATTTATTTGCACAAGTGGCAGGTAAACAGTGGGAGGCTATGCAGAGGAAAAGAATAACACCAGTTTGTGTCTCCCAGGAGAGCAGTGTTTGTTCAAACCGGATTGAACAATGTTTTGACTGTGCAGGTACCAGATAAATTGGCCAGGGAGACCTGGAGCGAGTGTGGGAAGACAGATGTTCAGAATCTGCTACAATCAGCTTCTCTGGCTTTTGAATCCATCATTTCTCATAACTTCTAACCTCCCTGTCTCTTCACTGGACCTCCCTATTCCGCACACACACTGAGCTGTTCAGATCATCACGCGATGACATTTCTTTCTTTCTTTCTTTGGATGCCCATTAGTTTCCACGGAGTGGCTGCTACTGAGCTGCGACACAGCAGGCCAGATTAACACGATATTTCCTGTTTAAAGAAAATTAGTCAGTTGCCAAGATGTTCCACAACAAACGAGACATGAGAAGTGGCCCCATACTTTCTTCCCATGGGTGAAATCAGTATTAAACTCGCCCATGATGGGCCTATGCTAACAGAGGATATTTAATTTGAGGTGATCCACTTGAGGCAGATTGTCTTGCTGGCTGTCATTAATTTATCTTTATAAATGCTGCTTCATAATTAGACAGCTATCTCGTTTTTGCATCTAGCAAAGCAGCGATTATGACAAAAGAATGGAGGTTATCAAGATGATAGACAATGACTGTGACAAAAGTAAAAGACAGTGTAATATGAGAAAAATGTTGAGTTTAAAAAGGTCATGAATATGCCCTTTGTCATGTTGAGAAATTCAGACAGGTGAATTTTACTTTTTCATCCAAGTTCATTGCCTATTCCAGACATAGAGAGGCCAAGCCAGGGTCACTGCTTACCTGAGAGTCAGATATCTCAGAGGGTTTCTCAGTCAGACTGCTGCTCTCTGCTGGGATCAGGTCATTATACTTAGTGCTGACATCCTCATCTGAGTAGTGCAGACTTCCAGGACTGGGTCTTGGTGGAGACCTGGACAGACGGAGAGAAGGATGCAGAGAAAGAGTTTCTATGAGAGATAGAACGCAAAAGACAGAACCTGAGAGTGAGAGACAATGGTTATAAAAGAAAAATGTTTCATCTAATCATCGTCATATTTCTCTTTGGGAAACTCTAGAAGTCTCTGTTTTTTGAGAACACATTTGAGTAAAGATTAAGAGCCTTGTCATTCCTGCGACTGACACCTTTCAGATGCCAATGAAAGCCTGCAAAACAGCTCCCAAACCATCACATCCCACAGGGGGTTCAGTGGGATGAACATGCAGAGATTCAGCACAGACTCATTGATTATGAAAATGAAAATGACAGCTTACTTCAGACAAGCACAGAATGGGTTATTTATGCATTCCTGGAAGCTGCTAATACACAATGCAGGGAAGAGATTATATTTGGTTTTATTCTTTTGCTATTTCCTTGATCCTGATCTTTGCCAAATGTCTGTTGGGAGCATTGTCAGGGGGTGTGTTCTGCATGAGTTCAAATCACTCCAAGCGTCATGGGATGCACAAACAGGATTCTGTATAAAAACATATGAGTATCTTCATGAAAGGATTCTTTGTGGTGATTAGAGCTGAATGACTGTACAGATTGATTTAGACCTCCTGCAGTAAAGCTGCATAACTAAGCATGGCCCTTAGCTTAGCAAAGTATTATATAGTTCTTTTATGAGTGCAGGTCAAGTAAACAGACCCCTAGCTTCTTTTGGCTCCAGTCATTAAGACTGTAAAGTGATGCAGAGAGAAACATCTGTGCAGGCAATTATTTTTCTTCTTTTGCAGTAATGACTGCTGCTGCGTTCAAGGTCTGCTGAGATTGAATCGGATGGTCAGAGGGTCAAAACTGGACCACTACCTTCACATCGCTGATCTAAATCAGTGGGCTCAGCATGTAACTCAGGCTAATAAAACATTAAGGGAAGAGTTTGCTCAGTTGGTTTCAGAAAAAAGAGAATTATATAAACTAGGAATGGCATGAAAGTAAATGTTTAAATGATTTGAAATGGAAAACGTTGCACTGTGGGGGCAGAATAGACATGCATAAAACTCTGAAATGTCAAGTGTAATACTAAAGCATAGAGCAGACAACCTTGACGACCTCTCAAGTAAAAATTAATATTACTGAGATATATGCAGGAGCTAAATCACTGGGAATGGCAAGAACAGGAAGCTTAGATGACACAACATGACAACGGCCATGAAAGGATTGAGACACAACAAAGGGACAGCTCCTCTGGGATAAAGGGGATGACGTGATGGAGGCGGACTGTGAGCAAAAAAACCCATCTAGTTAGAATTCAGACAAGGTTGAGTCAGACATTAAATGAAGGGGGCCACATGAGCGTAGGGGAGGGGCTATGAATCCTGCTACCTACCACAGTCAACACAAAATGCTGCCAGTGAGCTTTGAATTATTTAGAAGGACTGTATTTTTCCCTTTGCCCTATCTGTCTAATTCATCCCTCTTTCCCTCACCCTTTCAAATATCCCGTAGGGAGCCCTCCCACTCTTCCTCCTTAGTCCACAGATCATTAGCAAAGAGTGTGTAACCAGATTGGAGCCCTTCAAAGAGAGGGAGGATCTCAAGGCCCTTTGATCCCCTTCTTGGCCTCCTTGGTCAAGGAGAAAATAGCACATATGCACCTCTTATAGCACATTAGACCATAATGTGCATGCTAATGTGAGAAAACCAACATCCTTTTTTTCTTTTCCTTTTTGTTTTTTGCTGTGACAAGAAGCAGACTCTGAACCCCCATCATCACACATCAGATGTGTGACCCGGTGAGAGTATGTGAAATTCCTCTTATCTAAAGTTTACTCAAACATTACCAAAGAGCCAGCTTGTCAGAGTCCTGTTGATGGGTAGAAGGACGTGTTCTCATACTGACAGTGTTGTACTTTATGTTTAGATAGCTCTCGTGGCACTGCTCTTGGGGGAGAAACTCTGGGCTCAAGGCCAAAGGAAAATGGCTGGCTCTGACCCATAAGCACCCTTTGTCTGAAACGGTGATGGACAAAGAGCCCATACAGCAGCTCATGAATGCTAATTAGCTGGTATTGTGCTGTCCCCTTATATAAATTGTTGCTTCGCACAAATGCTTGATATCAACAAGGGTAACGGAAGGAGGCTCAGCAGCTGGGTTCCTCGAGGCTCGGTTTGTTCTTTCAAGAATGACAGACTATTGTGAAGGAAGAAGCGGACACACAACACTGCATTATTAATTCCTGTCAGTATAATAAGTAACACACTCAACTGGAAGAGGAAACTCAGACAAAACTGAGTTAACAATATTTTTATGAAGTGAGATCTTTGCCTGCAGGAAACAAATGCAATGGTCAGCTGAACACCATGGAAGATTGTGAGCGTATGATTGATGGCCTGTCTACAGCGATTTTAACTAACCGTGTGTAGATGCCGTTCTTGCGGCAAAAGGAGTTTTTCACAGAAAGGCGTCTGTTGTTAAGCTCCAGGGCTGGGAAGCGTCCCTCATCCAGGCGCACCATCTCTCCATGGGTCAGAGGCAGCGCTGTGCAGTTGGAGTGGTTGCCTGGACAGGGGTATGAGGACGACACTGTGTGGGTCACGGAATGAAATAAGTGGTTTGTGATCTTCAGTCAAATCTAGAATCAATTTCAGCCTTAACTATCAGTTGAACACAATACAATAAAACTCCAGGCTTGAACTTGCTCTTCTTTTTGAAGAATAAACACTTGATTTTTTTTCTAACCAGAAAAAAGGAAAAGTTGTATACAGGCATTTTATTAATCCCATCTCCCTAAATGTACATGTCACAACAACTCAAAATGCATCTTTTTGACTTCATCGGTAGAACATCATCATCAGTCAGTCAGGCCCACTGTCCAGTCCTGGCCTCTTGTAAAACAAACTGGACAGGGGCTGAGGGGGCTAAGAAGCCCTCTTTGTATCCCCACACAACCACAGTCCTTGTATGTACTGGTCTAGCCCAGCCCTGTTTACTGACCCTGGTAACCTTGGCACCCTACGAAATGATGACTAAGCTAAAAAGTGACTGGTGCGAAGCTTTAGCAAGGCATGACCTGACCCTTCACTCTTTCCCCTAAATATCCCTCCTCCCCCTTCTACCACTATGTCCGTCTCTACTACTAGCTACTCTGAGAGGTTGGGTGTCCATACCAGATCTAAAAAAATGCCCTTGATGCCTTCGATGTGATTAGTTGCCAACCGACCACGATGTGAAGTATTAACAATAAGCCACTAATGTTGATTACTTTCCCCTGTCTTATGTTTTTGGGTTTGAAGACAGAAGCCCTGATGAAGAGTCTCTTGCATCAGTAATGTCACCTGGGATAATTCACATTAATTAAAATTGGTTTCTTGATACAGTGGTGTGGGAGCCACTAGTGCTGTAGTTATATAATTACGATCAGTCTGACTAATGACCTGAGCATTAAGCTACTGCCAAGCCATTTATCCCAGTATTGATCCTTACTGCAGTTAAACATGAACAATAATGTTTATTCATCTGCTTGTTTCAGCTGTTTCACTGTTAATCTTTACTCATCTTTCTGCTGTCAACCAAACAATGTATAGGAATATAAGTAATTTGTCTAATTGTTTGTCTTCCGTCTTATAAAATAGACTTTAAATGTGCAATCATTAAAATGCAAATCTCGGCAGAGCTGCCCAAGAGGATGACAAATTCCAGTCAATAGCTTAAGATTGCAGAATCAGATACGGGAAATGCTAGCACTGAGTTTAGCAGTCAGTCGTGTTTCCTACCTGAATCTGCTTTTTTGGTGTATTTTTTACTCTGGCCCCGGATGATGAGGATAAAAACAAGTAGGAGGATGAAGATGAGGCCCACCAGAGCAATCACGACCAGGAACCACCACTCCTCATAGAATGGAGAAACTTTCTGGGCTGAAGACATAACAAATGACAGAAATTAATAAATTCACAAAATATGAATTATATAATTAACACAGTTTTGCATTAACTCTTCATTTTAAAGTACAATTAACCTGATATGGAAGGGGAGGGGGCGCTGGGGGACCCATAGCCGTAGTCATTGACTGCAATTACTCGAAAGTCATAGGTGACCCCTTCTCTTAGCATGTCCAGGTTAAGTGTGTAGGATGTCACTTCTTTAGGAATGTCTTTGATGAGGATATCCCACAATCCCTCATCTAGAAAAGAAAAGATGTCATTATATCAACTATCAAAGCTGTGGTCATCACAGAAGAAAGACTCATGCAAAGAACTCATGGACTGTGTGTGGCTCACCAGAGGGTCTGGCCTCAATGACATATCGTGTGATGGGTGCACGACCCTGATCACCACTTGTCCAATGCAGTGTGAGGGCAGTGCCATAACGAGAAATAAAGGGTTCTCCAGGAGGGCCTGGGGCTCCTTGGGAAGATAAAAATGGACAGTTAGAAAAACTGGCATTCTGTCAGGGAGGTACTCAAAAGTATTAGATTACTGACATGAACATTAGAAAAAAATAACCTTCTCCAGGCCCAGTGGTGATGTTGGCCTCGACCTCAGGGCCATAAGTGAGTGTCTTAGCACGGATGCGGAAGTTGTAGGTGACGCCATCGGCTAGGTCTTTGATCTTCATCCACAAGGGAGTGCTGCCCTTCACATCTACTGTCACTATCTTACTGACACCTGGAGTGCGAGGAGAGGAGTCTGTACAGGAAACACTAAGACTCTAGATGCTGCTTTCTACAAGCGGCAAATAGCCAAGCTTTGTTCATACGAGCAGACACATAAAGGCATGTACACAACTTGACAACAATAACAGAGGGTTAGAAGACCAGACAGACAGTCTCACAACACTAATGGAGACAGCCCTATCTTCGCATATTGAACAGAAAACGCGTAGTATTCCAGCAGCCTCCTAGATACCCAGACGGGAAGAGACACCAGGACCCTTTTTGTAATAGACCAACTGATATTCCCTCTCTTTGCTACTCTGTTCAGCTTTGCTCTGGGTTCATTAGTGGATAGCCGAGGGACCACAGCAGCCTCAGCTCAGCATTCCACCTCTGCTCCCAATTACTTGACAATCTGGTCCAGGCAACAACACTTAGCCAGTTATTAGCTATGTTCTCTTAGTGATAGAGGAAGCTGTGCAAAGTCTCACCAGAGCATTCCAACATATTTTATCAGGCATGCCATATATGCTACTGCAGGTCCTGTACTCATCTGTAACAGTTTAGAGCATGAGCTTAAGCAGCGTGGGTTAAAAAAAAAAAAAAAAAGCATGGTAACAAGGGTAGAGGTTGTAAATCACTGTTTGAGAAAGCCAGCTGAGGAATGTCAAGATATGGCAGAGTTATTAGGCTCCAGGCGGAGTTTCTCACCATCGACTGGAGTGGAGGGCTCATAAACCAGGCGGTACCCCTCAATGATGCCATTGGCCTGCTTGGGCTCTCCCCAGGACACGTTCACCGAAGTGGTGGTCAACTCACTAAAGTGGATGAAGCTGGGAGCACTGGGCGCTTTTGGTGGAAGACAGGGGCAAAGAGGCGATGAAAGCTGGATCACATCAAAGTGCTGAGACAAAACTCTACATTCACTTCAAAGCTGCAATGCAGTGACCTGATATACCAACCTGGAGTACATATTCATGAAATAATTTGTAAAATCTCTGTGAAACTGTAAAAAATAAAAAAACAAAAACAAAAAACCCATAAAATAATAACTAAATAAACCCATCATTCATTTATAATCCTATTGCAAGCAATTTGAAGTTCAGCATTATTTATGTCCCTTGTTCTTGACGTTCCTCTGCAGCAGACATCAGCAAATTGCAGTAGTAATTTAAAACATTTTCAATTTGTTAAGTTCCTTCTGTTGCAGGTGCCTTCCCACTTTTCTCCAAATTCTTTAGACATTTGGGTAAATACTGTCAACAAAAATAGCACTGGAGCAATACGTCAGCATGAAATCCAAGGGCAGTGCTCACAGTCCACAGCAGGGGGAAGGCAATTTGACATATTCATACAACTAAAAAAATCGCATTATGCTAGATGACATGAAACAGGAATACTATGAGATTAACAGTGAAAGAGCTTTCATTGTTCATTGTTCATTTTGTGAATGTAAAAAAAAGCGAACCTGCCGTACAGCTCAGATCAATGTGAGGAAAAAACCAAACCAAAGTCCTGTATGACTGTTTAAGCAAATGAGTCACCAAAAATCAAACTCAAAGTACACACAAGAGTGTGCAAAATCAGTCTGTGACCTTGAACAAGAGCTGTGAGAATTCTGCCTGCTGACCCAACCCAGATCCAGCTCAGTGTCAGGATTTAGCCACAATTCTGCATAAAATTCACAAAAGCTTGTGCTGGCTCACTTCCCAGTACCCTGTGGTGCAGAGAGCCAAAATTCCTGCCTGTGTTTTTAAGTTCTCAGCACTTTGTACCCCTTGCCAATGTCATAGCCTTCAAGGGGGCGGAAGAGACGATAGAAATTTATACTGTAAACCATTTTTGTGCTGAAACCGCAGAGGAGGGACTCTCGCTAGCTGGTAAACACAGACGTCTTTGTGCAGTTGCAGCCAAAAAACTAATCTACACGTGTCCCCCGTACTCTGTATTCATTGCTCGTCTGCTGGCATTGGGTTTCCACCCCCATGGCTTGTCCTGGAGGAGGTGCCAAGAGGACTCTGATCTCTTATGCTTTATCTCACAGGACTAACTCTTTAGTGAGAATGTTCTATTTCTTGCTGAATAGGAGGAGCGGGTCTCACATTGTTTGTCTTAAAGCTGTAGTACTTCAGTTGCGGCTTGCAGTTTTGCATAACACGGTGACTCAAGATGAAGGCAGTCATCTGTTCTTTGGTAGGCATCTTTTGTTACTGAAGGGTGGCATATCTTGACATAGTAATCTACACAAGCACCTGAGCACTATAAGCAAAGTGGTTAAATAATGGGAGGCCGTATCATTGTGCAGATGACAGAAAGAGACAGACAGAGGGCAGAGAGGAATAGAGAAATACAAAGCCTAAGACTGTGAACTGCTATATGATCTTGGCAGAGGGTTTGAGCTGGAAAATAAATGCCAATGATCTTCTGAATGATAAATAATCTCCCTATCCACATCTGGATTCAGTTTAACTCACCTGCTTGCTGAGTGCGCCCTCTGGTGGGCAGGGAGCGGGGTCCATCCCCTGCAGCATTGAAGGCCGACACACTGATCATGTAGGTGGTGTAGCCTGTCAGGTTTTTAAGCTTCACCCCGAGCTCTGGCAGGAACAGAGTACGCAGGCGCTCCGTCTCATTCTGAAGCTGAAACTCCCAGAAATAGATCTATAAAAAGCATAACAGAGTTGATTATGCAAAATTCATAGTTTTTTTTCAATGAAAAATATAAAAATAAGGCAGGCATGATATAAGTTGACTTTAAAAGTTGAGTTTAAAAGTTTAAAAAAAAGACACATACTTTGTAACCCTGTATGTCTCCATTCTGAGCATCCAGAGGAGGAGGGTCCCATGTGACATCCAGCTGTGTGGCTGTTGAGGACTGGACCACCACATTTTGGGGAGGGGCTGTTGGGACTAGAATGGGGCAGTGTGTAAACAATAATTATATTACTCACATCGTCACTTATTATATGTTTCATATGACTTGCTTAACATTTAAGAAATAAAGTTTAAAAGTAAGCAGATTAACACACATGCTGTACAGTGAGAGAGGAAACATACCCGCCTCTCCAACAAACACTTCCTGTGGTGCACTGCTAGGACCCTCCCCTACAGCGTTATACACACTGAGACGGATCTCGTAGCGTTTATGTTTACTCAAATCTGCGACGAGAGAACCCATATTATAAAAGAACAGTTAAGATAAAAGAGCAAAAAGAAATTATTCCGGGGAGACACAAAGTCATAGTGATGCCCGTGGCAAGAAAGCATCACAAATTGAAAAGAAAAAATGGAGGGTTGGAATTGTAAGGGAAAATGATGAAAAGACGGGATTGTTGTGGGGACTTGGGGGAAATTTGTCAGTGATTACAAAAGACCGAAACACACTGAAATAATGACGGGGCAGCTTGAAGAGATTAAAGTCATGTACACATCATAGGAATCAGCAGCGGCCCCACAGTGGATACAGCTGAGTGGGAGGATGGTGCAATGCGCACTTGCTGTGAATTATTATACAAATGGCATATTTTGGGGAAGTAAAATGTAACAGAAGACATGGAAACAGATGGAGAGTGATGGAGGAGAGACACAAAGGGATATATAAGACTTACTATCCAGTTCATATTGGGTGAGCGAGGATTCACTCAAGTTCCTGACGCTGTAAGGAGCTGGAGTTTGGATAGAGGATGGGCAAGGTAGGGAAAACAAGGGTGGGTCACAGGATCAGGAACGAGTGGCAATATTAGCAGACTTATATTTCTATTTTGCAAAAAAACACTGCAGGCCTTAATGACAGCATCAAAGCAATACTTAAATGAGCACATTAATGACTCAAGGCGGCACCACGATCTGCATATAAGCCAAAGTAGTTGATGGGTAAGCAGTGAAAAGGTCAACTCACCAGTTAGATCAGCCCAGTTGGCAGAGGGACTGTTAATTGTGCGGACAGTGAAGCTGCGTAGCCGGTCATAGTGTAACTCACGGTACCTGACCCTGAACCCCAACAAGACTCCATTTATGTGATCCTCAGAGGGTGGCTACAAAAAGAGAAGAGGTCTGCCTAATGCTCGATACTTAACAAACGATCAACAGTTCCGGTCCATAAATTCCACCGTCACCATTCGCTCTTCCATTCACAAAACACAGTGCCAAGTAATTCAACAGTGTACCTGCCAACGGACCAGTACAGATGTGGTGGTGTGAGGTGTAACAGACAGAATTGTCGGGGCTTTGTCTGGGGCTAGAGAAGACAAGCAAAAAAAATCATAAAAATTTGCTGTTAAAAAACCAACACAGCTGTGGAGAGTGATATAAATTTTAAACATTCCGGTAGGGAACAGCTTGAGGGTAAATACACGCACTTTTGATGTTAAGTATTCACTTTGAAAAACCCAAAGTCGAAACATGGATGTAAAGGCAGGTTCATCCAACTACTACAAAAGCGTTCTTGTACAAATCCACAGCGAATCAACAGATAATGTTGCTGTGCTGCACGGGGAGATGTTTGGTCCACGTCCAATTACGGCAGTCACAAGGTCTTACCATCCTGCAACGTAGTGATGGCCTCACTCTCCTGGCTGTACTCACTGTCTCCAATGTCGTTGGTGGCTTTAATGCGGAACTGGTAAGAAGTGAACGGCTTTAACCTTTGAAGACAGGGAAAGAGTGCAATGCGTTTGTCGTGCACAGAATGTGTTGCCATGCTCATATTTCTATTTTTTTGAATGCACAATGATTAATTTAAAAAAAAAACAAAAAAAAAAAACGCTGATATTTAGGAGGATTAAAGTGGAAATTTATATTTACCTATTCACTATGTAGGAGTGTGTCTCATGGCTGACTGATGCAGAGTGGACAGTCCAGTTGCTGTCTGGCAGCTCTCTGTACTGGACTGTATAGTAACGAACCGGGGACAGGCCGTCGCTGCCCGGTTCCCATGACAACAGCACCGCGCGAGCCTGAACTTCCTCTTGAGGCACTACAGGACGGCTCGTGGGTTGGGGTCGAGCTGAAGGGCACACACACGCACACGCGCACACACACACACACACACACACACACACACACACACTAACAGTCACTCTCAAACTTAATATTTAGAGATGGATAATTTAAACAATACATTTTAGCTGCAGTATTTACCTCTTTTTTCTGTTGTGACCACCAAAGCCTCAGCAGCCTCCCCCCAACCTTTTCGTGTTTGAGCAGTGAGGCGGAATACATAAACCATTTCTGGTTTCAGTCCAGTCGCTGTGTACTGTCGCGCGCTGGGGCTCAGCACGTCTACGGTGGCGGTGTTGCTATTTGAGGAGTTTCTTCTGTATGTGATCTGATAGGCTAGGACGACAAACTCATATAATATAAAGTCGTGCATAAGGAAAGCAGAAGCAAAGAGAAAAACACAGCTGCACTTCAAAATCAAACAACGGCATGTGGAGAAAGTTGATGGAAAATTCTTATCTTGGGCTTAGACACAAAGCAACATATTTTGTTTAAGTCAAACCTTGAGACTTCTCTGTTTGCCACGGCCTTTTAGCTCTGTAATTTTTATTCTCCTGTTTAATCTGACTTATTTTATATAGCTTATTTTTTATGTTCCCTCTTATTTTATTCTTTCCAAATCCCATCTTTTTATATTGCTTTGTATTTCTTTTTTTTCTTTTTTTAATCTCGTTTTAATGCCTTCCATGCCATAGGTACAGCACTTTGAACTGCCTTCAACTGAAAGGTGATATGCAAATAAATTTGACTTGCCTTTGTCCTGAAATAACATTTAAGGTCATAGATGAAAGTCTGTATACTGTAAACTCACCCAGGATAATGCCATTGGGCTGTGCAGGCGGTTGCCAGATGAGCCTGACTGAGGTGGTTCTGACTTCTGGGAAGAGGATGCCAACCGGAGGACCTGGCACTGTTACACATAAAATTACCAAAATTAGTAGTATTTGCGACATGAATCACTGATAAAACGGCATCAAGGAAATATATTCATCTCAAAATGCAGGGCCATTATTTATTTATTATCAAAACAAGATTAAAAAAAAAACCCTATATATTTTTCTTTCTTCATACACTGACTAATAACACAGAACATTTCAATCATTTACTGAAAAAATTACTTGGAGCGAGAAAATTTGATATACAAATTGATTAACAACAAATTAAACTATCTCAGCACAGTGACATTTTTTCCCCCTGTTTGTTTAGAGAAAAATACAATTTCAACGATAACAACAAGATTAAATTGGCTGGTAAAATGGATCTGTTTACCATCATCCAGGGTCCTCTCCAGAATGGACGGCGAGCTGCTCCTTCCATCTCCAATTCGTGTGAACGCAAGGACCTGGATCTCATACAGGACATACTTTCCCAGTCCACTCAGCTGGACAGTGTGACTGGTGTTGCCCTCCACTGTCCAGAAGTTGGGAGCTTTGTCTGAGTCCTTCTCCTTATACACTACCTGAGAGACACAGGGAATGTTATACCGTTGGGTGATCTTTGAGGTCATGAGGAATCAGTAACAGGGGGATAATTTCACGCGCTTGATTTTACTCTAGAGTCAAACAGTCCATTCCTTGTTAAATATGGATGGGGTTCTATTGATTACTTTGATTCAGATCACTTGAATGAACTCATTCAAGTGATCTGTATGAGCTGTGTAGTGACCTTATAGCCCAAAATGAGTCCATTGCGGTCAGTCTCTGGGACTTCTCCCCACCGCACCAGGATGCTGCTAGAGGTGGTGGCGAAGGCTGACACGTTGGTGGGGCCGCTGGAGGGCACTGCGGCAGGAGGTAAAGGGTAAAGTTTAGAACACCTCAAGTGTACCTATGTGATTTAATGTTGGCCTCTGTATACATTTTCCCCTCCTCACCAGACTCCCTGGTCCTGCCGTGGACTGGCTGGCTCCAGGGTCCAGAGCCAATACCGTTGATGGCCTGAACTCTGACCTCATACTCCGTCCACTCCTCCAGGTCCTCGATGGTGAACTCCCTCTCCAGCCGGTCCATGATGACATGGGAAAGAACTCCCCCTTTAGACCCAGCTTTGGAGTATTGGACCCGGTAGCCCACGAGATCTGGATTCCCATTGTACTCCCACTCTGGAAGAGGCTGAGAGAATTTGTTTTTTATTCCCCCAGGTCGTAAAATAATAATAAGATCCTAACATTTTAATTATTTGTATTTCATCTGGAAAATATTGTTACTGGAAAATTAATTAAAAATATAATTGCTTTGCAAAGCACAAGTAAAGGTTTGAGTGATTTTTAGTAGATCAATATTGAAATTACCGTTGTGGAAAAGTGTTTTGAGAGTTTTTGCAATCCGTCTAAAAATCACTCAGCCAGTAAGGATAAGAAACTAGACCTACCTGTTTTCTATATCTAGTATATATAACACTGACATATGCACATAATTGAGCATGATAAGTGAGCATACTCACATAAAGATGTACTGGGCTTCTTCTTTTTTTTCTTTTTTTTTCTTTTTTTTAATTTTGGAAAAGCATTCCTTTCACATTCATCATTTTACATAGTGTCAATATCCCTGCAAGTAGATTCACATAGCACTGTGCACTCTTAAAACAAAAGATTTTGCAGTACGTTGGCTCTATGTTGGCAGCCTGGCTCTCTCAGAGGTTTTCTTTTATAGCACTGCCTTTATTTATTTACAGTTGAACATGGGATTCTTTCACAGTAGATAATACAAAGGGTTGAAGGTAGCAAATAAAATTTTAAAAATTAATACAAGAATTAATACAAAATTTATAGATGAAGAGCAAGCTCTTAGATGCGATAAATATAAACTGTATTATATTCTCACTCATCTACTCTATGAAGTCAGCTAAAGTCTGACCTTGTAGGTTTGAGGTTCAGTCATCTTGGTCCAATTTTGGAAAAAAAAATCTTTTTGGACATTGAGGGAAAGTGAAAACCTTTCCATGAATTATATTTCATATATTATTTCTATTTTAGCCACTTCCTCATGACAGCCTCTTTACTTGCTGCCATAAGTATTTGTACCAGTTTTTTATCATTGATATTCCACACTTCAAATGAGATGTCACCCACATATACAGAATCACATATTTAGCCATGTCATTTTAGCCGTGTAGTTGAACTAGTTGAATTTCACTGTGCTGGACACATTCTTTTCCAGCCATCCTCCTCCGAGATGTTAAAATTTCCCTCCTTCTCCCACCTCTTTTTTAAATACGGTGTGTTCTCAGACTTGGGCTGGAGGATGCCATTTTACATTCTGGAGATAATCTTCTTACACGTTGTGGAGTACTTGGCCTATTTCTATGAAAGTGCTAGTGTTCTTGAAATTAATGTGGCCTCGACTAAGACTTCCACGTCCTTGGCAATGAAGCAGACCACAAAACTTTACTACAGTTTAACACCCGGCTTTTGAAAAGGGCTACAATCATTGAGCTAGGTCATTGATTTGTAGAACTGTATCACACAGCTGACACCCCTCTGTTGTTAAATCAGGTAACAGGAGCAGGAGCTGCAGGAGAATCTCGCTCCTGTCTCTCAGTGCCTGGCACTGCCCAGGCATTGGAACGGTGATGGTAATGGACAGATGCAGTATACAGCAAATTGGCCAAATGCTGATGCAGAGAGCAGCAATAATCAAGAACAGAGTGCATGCACCTTTCCAAAATATTATCAGTGCCATCCCCTGTATTCATCATATAGTAGCCCCAAGAGTAAGGGAACTGATTTACACAAGATGGAAAAGGCAACATTTCATGTTCCAAAAAAAAAAAAAAATCCTGAACACAACGAAGACATAAAAATGTGTACTAAATTCCTAATTTAGGTTTTGAGACAGAAGTGTTTCTTGTGAGTCAATTGATTAAAAGCAGTGACGAGAGAAAGTCATCATTTAATGTCAAATTTTTTAATATATGAAAATTTAGATCTTCGAGATTTTTTTTATGTGGAAAATTAATTGGCCTAAATCAGATTTTCCCAAAGATTAGAGTATGAATGTTCAATTCAATTAATATCCCAAGGGCAATTTGCCAGTTCAGTCTTGTCCCAACACGATTTTCCACCAAACCAACAATAAGGACAAAAATAGAAAAAAGACAGCAATTTGAAATAGCTTATGCTTATGCAGAGGCATACCAATAATCTACAGGGCACAGTTTCAAAAGTCTGAATAGGAACTCAGCTAACTTCGTACACACTGAGTCAGGCCCAATGTGCAATGAGCCGTGACAACTTACCACCCAGCGAAGCCACAGGCTGGTCTCACTGGCTGTGCGCAGGGTGACATTGGCAGGGGAAATGTCTGGAGGGGCCTGCAGGGTTTGGATCTTCCTGGAGGGCTGACTGGGAGGACTGGTGCCCACAATGTTTACCTGGCGCATTCGGAACCTGGGGCAAATAAAGCAACTGATGGTGGATAAATCATCAAAAGGTGGGTGTTTAATCATGACATGCTGGTGACACGAGGAAGGATTAGATTAGATGATTTTAGATTAGATTACATTAAACTTTAATGAGGCCCAAAAGGAAACTAGGTCATTGCAGTAACAGAGAATAGGAAGTATTTATGAGTAGAGAACTGAAGAAAACAATGTAAAAAAAGCAACATATTCAGGATAACAGTAAAATGATTAACAAAGATAAAGGATAATCAGTGACAGATTTATTAATTTGAAGATACTGCACTTGGCAACATCTATATTATGTACTTCATACCAGACAGTGGTGCAAAATATTGGTTTTATCACATATTATATGTACAAGTGTGAATTGGTTTGTGTGTTTTCACCTGTAAAAAGTATAAGGGTTTAGGTCCAGGACCTCCAGTGATCTAGCATCAGGTTCATTAGCCAGCTGATGAACCACCAGCCATTCTTCATTCTCTCCTATTATGCCAATCTGAAACGCACAGAGAGACACGGGGTGATATCAGCAGCTAAAAAAATTCAACAAATAAGCTACATAAACCTGTGCGCCGACATTAAAACATCAAATGACAAAAACAGATTGTTGTAATTACGTTGACAAAGATATGAAGTGTCTAACCTGAGCTTCAACCTGCCAACGGGAAATGGATGTCTTGCCATCATAACCTGGTTTGAACTGCAGAGTGACAGAGCGAGGGCCGATGTTGGAGATGGCTAAATTGGTGGGAGGACCGGGCAACTCTGTGGAAGACAACAGGGGAAAGACAAATTAAAATGACACTCAAATCATCACAGCTGTCGGAAATAGCTTAAAAGAAATCTGTTGAGTCAAAGCAGGTGGAATGACTATTTTAAAATCTAGGTATAGCCTATTCAGTGGGTATTTCACGTACTTATAAATTCTCAACTTAAAGTCACATTTTGTCCACTTACCTGGCGGTACACCAGAGGAGATAGTGGAAGCGGACAGCTGGCCCTGGCCCTTGGAGGTCATGGCTGCTACCTGTATGGTGTAAGTAGTGAGGGCAGTGAGCCCTGTCACCTTGTATTCCTGAGTCAGGTTGGGCAAATAATGGGTCACCCGAGTATTGGTCCTGTTGAACTCTTCCCAGGAGATACGATAGCCTGGAAGAAGTGGCGAATTCCAAATAGTAGAGCGCTTTTCACAGTAAAGATTACAGCAGATCGGTGACACAAACTTTAAATCGTGGAAAGTAGAGAAGACACGTCAACGCTGCGTGGTTATCTTTAATGGTTACCTGTGAGAACACCGTTTTTCTCTTGTGGCTCCTTCCAGCTGACCTTTAGTGAGGTGTCCAAGATGTCGGTGAAGCTAAGGTGTCCGACAGCACCCGGGGCTATAAAAAATAAGAAAAGCAGGCATTAAATGAACAGAACGACAGCCGGATATGTAATTATCTGCAAATACTGTTTAATATCCTAAACGGGGACACGTACTATCCTCATGGGTGCGTAACCGTTGTGGCGGGCTGCGGGGCCCATCTCCGGGGGTGGTGAAGCATAAGACTGACGTGTAGTACTCTGTGAACTTTTTAAGGCCGGGGACGTAACCGACATGAACACTATCCTGGAAGTTGGGCCGCACCGTAACCAGGGTGACCTCATTTGCACGACTGGGTTCCCATGCCAGCAGCTGGGAATGATGTGACAGGGCACAGGATTTAAATGTATACATTAAAGGCTCACAAATGCTGATCTTATTCAGCATTGATTGTTCTAGCATCAATATCTTTTTTTTCTTATTTTTTTTTTTTAGAATGTGAAAATTCAAATTAAAACTGTTCACACAAAAACTATGAAAATTTGTTAAGTTTATGATTCACCTGGAGAATTCTGCTCTCTTTCACAAAATGACAACTTCTGCTTGTAATGAGGTTTCGACGACAACACTCCCTTCTACCTCTGACCACTAGAGTGCACCAGTGGACAGAAGGGGGCTGCTCACCTTATATCCCTGGTTGATTCCATTTATAAACTGAGGGCTGGGGGCACTCCAGGTAAAACGCACCGTGGTGGAGTTGACAGCCTCGGCTTGTACATTTCCTGGTGGCACAGTGGGCACTGATCCAGAGCATGGAGAAAAAAAAACAAACAAAACAAACAAGAGAGACAGAGAGGTGGAGAGAGGGATGGAGTGAGGGCGGTGAGAGTCACGCTGAAGCATTTTTTATTCTGGCTCATTTGGGGAGGCAAGAACATGCCAATCAAACCAGATGTGAGAGCAGTTGCCTCAGGCGGCTTCCAGGTGAACCCTACAGCAGTTTGTTTGAAGAGAACACGCCATTCTGATGTAACACTAGAAAAAAACGTCGGGGAGTCACACAATCATGAAGCTGATTGGCCCGTACTGGTCTTCGTAGCGCTGCGCTAGCCTTGACTCTCTTTTGAATTTATTTAAATGCACATCATGATGTGGTCTTGTCCCTTTAATGGGGTGAGTGACAGAAACATCCAATTAATGAGAGCTGAGCTGAACAACATGAATTCCTTGTTCACTGTCGTTATTCACTGGCAGTTACTTGGATGACGAAATTATTATTTATTTTCTGTGAGGGAAGTGAGATGTAAATAAAAATGGTGATGTTTACCATTCCTCCTAGGTTTCAAAGTTTTGCTCATTAAACACAGCAGTCTTGTGTTTCTTTACAAATGCGGTACATTTGTTTACTTGCAGATGCAGCAGACTTTGGCTTGGGCCCACTCATTAACCGATTGATTGATCAGGCATCATACTGAAGTTTCCAAGATTTTAACAGTGTATACCAGATAGAATCAATCACTTCTGAAGCATTTGGACAATTTTGTAAACATCCGGCCAAATGAAAGTGACAGAAACAGAAGCCTTCTTTTACACACACACACACACACACACACACACACACACACACACACACACACACACACACACACCTGCTCAACGCTTATAGTATAAGTGACAATAAGTAACACTATAGTGATGACTGTAAAGATGAAATAGTGAGAAAAAAATCAGATAAAGCATATCCAGGGAAATGACTTTCAAGAGAGAAAAAACATAATGTGAGCAACTTTTTCTTCTTCAGCATTTCTGAAGTTTACGTTTGCAGCACAACTACACTATTGGACAGAGAGAGTGAGAGGGGAATGTATTTGAATTTGTTTGTGTGAGTGGTGTTGCATACATTGTGTTAGTATAAGAAATTCTTCATGCTACCTCACATTTTCCCCATAATTTTTTTTCTTTTACTAATGTATCAGGCTAATATAAAGCGCCCGTAAAATCTAATGCAACCAAAATATCTGCTGATTCACCCTCTCTAATAACTGTATCTGAGCAGGGAGTAGAACAAAATAGGAGATGGAAACACTCCCAATTTTCTTATGAGTGCTCTTGAGAATATTTAGTCTGGTGTAGAGGATCTCTGTTTTTGGAGTGGATTTAAAATGACAGGGATTCTGAGATATGTGAGTGTGTTAAGCCTTTCAAAGCTTTATATACAAGTTAAAGGAATTTAAAATCAAACTGGAACCAGCGCAGCATATCTAAACCAGGAACGATATCCTCTTTCTTGTGTTGGTTAAAGTCTAGTTGCAGCATTTTAAACTGTAATCTATGAATTGATAGAGAGCAGTAAAAGGAGCATTATTTAATCTTCTTCGAATAAAAACATGGCTTAACCTTAAATATGTTGATTCATTAGCTATAGCCCAACTTTGGCTATATATTTCTTGATAAAAAGTCAGCATGTTAATCTGTGGTTTAAAAAAGTTGAGTCATATTGTAATATCAACCATTTTTTCTGAGGAGCCCGATTCACAACTTATCTAAATGTGCACTGACTTGGTGTCGAAAATAACCATAGATTCAACTTGGTACAACTTTACAGTAACAAATGTGACTTTCACCCTCTCGAGATTTTGAATAGACAGGGAGGCAAAGAACATAAGGTGCTGGAATCACTGGGCATGATGGAAATATGTAGCAGTGGGACACAGAGTGAAAGTTCACAATATGTCTTCTAATTATATTACTCAGCATGTACACTGAGAAAATAAGTCAACTGAGGCAGCTTCCTTTGGCAACAACGAAAGGGATGTCACAGGTCTGACACACATCATCACCTGGTAATTTATGTTTACAATCAATTAAATCTGTGCTCTGAGGGGCTGACCAACGTCTCCAGGCTTTTTTTGTGAAGTGGTGCTTTTTCATGACACACTCTGGTAAAAAAAAAAAAAAAAAAAAAAGCCACAAGATTCAAATCAGGGAATAAAAAAAGTAAAAGCAACCATATCAAAACAGGTGATACAGTAAAAATCTACAAGATGAGAGTAATCAATCGAAATATGAAAAGCCAAGTAAAAGCTTAGATAGCATTTTAAAAAACAGGCTCTGATGAAGCTACTGACTCATGTCAGCACGCAATTTATTCTGGAGTGTTGCAGCACTTACTGAGAAATTAACCACATAAAACCAGACCAAAAAAAAACTAAGCAGCACTGACAGGCAAATAGCACCAACATGACCATGTCTTTTAAAAGCCTGGTAACTGGAGTCTGCGCCAACTGCTAACTTCTGATTGAGACAGGAGCAAGGAAGACGGCTGTTGTCTTCACGGCGTGTGTGAATCGCCTTTTCAAGGTTAGCTAAGGATTAAAAAGGGCATGCCGTGGAGAAAACATGGCCCTTAATTTGATCGTTAAAAACAGATGATTTGATTAACTATCACTCACAAGTTAAATGTTGCAGGCTTAACATTAACCAAGCCACCATGATGAGGCTGCAGGTAATGAATGGAATCCGTAAGACCAAAATAAAGTCCTCACCTCCTTGCAGGGTCCATTCAGTGACTTTGTGGCTATAGGTGCCCCTGCCTGCTCCATTATAGGCTGCCACCTCGATCTCGTAGTTGGTCCAGATGATGAGGTCCTCCAGGAGCAGACTGGTCTGGTCTGGGTTGGTGATGTTTTTCATCTGGCAATCCACTGGAAGCCCAGACAGACAGTACCTGGCAGCACAGGGAGTAATCGATTGACAGAGGTGGGGAGAGACAGACAGACAGAGACCGCACAGGCAGGCAAAATTATAAAAATATTAGAACACAGAGGGAGAAAGAGTAGCAATGAAAGAGAAGCCACGCAGAACGGTTATAAAATGGTTACAGAAAGGGAGGTGACAACAGATGAATAGAGGAAGGTACTTAATTGGCACCAATTATTCTATCGCAGCGCTGAGCGAAAATGAAATGAAATGGAGAGGAAGAAAAGGAGCTGACATAACAGTTATTATCACATATGCACATAGCATTGGCCCTGACAGGCATCTATCCCTGGGGAGAAATTAGGCCGGTCGTCACGGTCTTCTTACCTGATGATGTAGCCCTGGAGTGGACCGTTCTGATGACCCTCCGGGGGTGGCTGCCATTGGATCATGATGGACTGATTGGTGCGGCCACTTGCGATGACTGTCTGAGGCGGGGCGCTGGGAGGCTCTTCGGGGAGAGTTAGTCTGGTGCAGCAAAGAAAGAAAAAGGAAAAACAGAGGTGATAGAAGAGACAAAGAGTGAAGCTATGCATTAATTATCATGAGTTTCACATATTTCTATCCCATTTCATCATAGACATCAAATCATAATAAAGCCTGCTTTTTATATATTTTTTTTTAACACCATAAAGCAAAGTTGGGGCAAGTGTGGCTGGGTCTTTGTCCAAAACATCTTCGCTATAATACTGTCCGCCGAGGGACATCTTGCTGTGGCATGACAAGGATCAAAGAGGCCTTGGTGAAAAAGGAGCAGCACAATAGAGAGACAGTGGGAGTGAGAGAAAGATATAAAAGAACAAGAAAGAGAGATCCAGGCAGACTTTTTTCCGTAAGTCAATTTAAGATGACATCTTGATTTCTTCCCAGTGCACCGGAGCACTGCTCTGGAGGAGATAAAGCAGAGTGTTTAGGATCAAAGAGGTGTGCCAGAGAGATGCCTCAGAAAAGCCCTGTACTCTCACTGATGCTCAGTCACCCTCCTGTGGTGCGCTCTTGTCTGGGCACATTCACACAGGAATTCAGCTCTGTGTATGAGTGAGTGGTGCAAAAGGTGCATGATAGGTAGTGATGGATTTCAGTTTGAGGGAGTTCCTTGCTGCAGGTATACAAGCAGCAAATGGGTCGAGTTAATGCAGACAAGGTCAGATAGTAGTGTATACAGGTGTATAGTGACGAGCTAAGAATATGTGTGTGACTGTGTGTGGGGTGTGCCTTTATGAATATGACTGTTTTTTTCTTACTAGTCAAGAAAATTCACTTGAGATTTGAGTCTGTGAGAATATCCACCTCTTTCAAGCCTGTCTGTATTTTACTCATGAAGTACAGCCAAGACAGTTAATAGGAGGGAGAGAGTGCACCCATCAAGTCTACACAAAGTGCAATTTCAGCTCATTCACAGTTTTATCTCGAAAAAGCCGAAGTCCCGAAGCTGGCTCATCTCTCGCTCACCCCCACAGGAGTGAAGACCAAAAAGTGTAATTAACAGGAAAAAAAATCACGGGATTTTCTATTGAACTGCCAAAATGCTGGGGACGAATGGGTTATTCAAGAACTGTGAAGGCCCACAAAGTGCAACGCTGTTCTCGTGGCCAGTGTAAATATTAAGTTACACAGACTACGTACCAGCAACATTTTTAATATTCGGTAGATCCGGAACAACAGTACCCACCGGTCAGTCTCTTTGCTGAACTGGCCCCGGCCCACGTCGTTGACGGCGCACAGGCGAAATTGGTACGAGCGTGCTGGGATGAGGCTGCCAACAGTAACCCCGGTAGACTCTGGCTCAATGTTGGCCAGCAGCACTGTCCAAGGGGCATCTGAGACGGAGAAGACACACATATAGACGGATCTGTGAGCAGCAGCAAGTGAGCAGTAAATGACCTTGTGAGAGCATAAACATTCTTGAGAAAAATCTCTTCGGCACTTGCAAACTCAAATTTGAATTCCATGTTATTCCTGAGCAGTGTTGTACAGAATTGTTTCATTTTCAGTAATAATATTGCAGCTACTGAAAAAAAAAACAAGTCATTTATTTTGTATACTACTCCTCCAAATATCAGATTGAAATTCAATTATCCAAAAACTAGATCCCATCTGCATCCTCAGATTCATTTTCCCCTTAATGAGTTGCCATCTTCTCAGTTAGCCGGAGCTTCAGTGAGAAATGGTTAAACGATTCACTCTCCGCGGGTGAACGCATTCGCACTTCTTTGATTTCAGCGAGTGAAAGGAAGATAAGAGCTTCGGACATTAGCACAATTTGGTTCCCCTGATCATTCGTAAGGAACTGCACAGGTGAGGCAATTGAGTTTTACTGACTGCAGAAGTTAAGAGAGGATGAAACTGGCAATTTTGGGACACAGTTGAAATATAATATAATAAGAGCGGTAGCAAATGAGTGCTTCCAGGGAGTAGAAAGTAACAATATTGCCTTAAACTGACTAACAAGAAACAATAAAATGCATCCTTGCATCCCTGTATTTTGATGGGGACACTGGTGCTTAGGTGTTGTTGAACACTTAAACCACTCACTATTTTCTGAGACTTCCAGGATGTAGCGGATAAGGGGGCTGTTTCCATCAAAGGCCTGGGCCCACGTGAGGTTGATGGCCCTCTTCTCCGTGGTACTCAGAACTGCTATTGGGTTTTCTGGTGCATGGGGCAGTTGCCTGCATGAGCGTTTGTGTGTGTAAGAGAGGGACAAAATGATAAAGGCAAATTGAATCAGACAAGAGAGGCAGCAAATAACAAAATTAAACAGCCCAACTGGGAGCCTTGCATTGTAAATATTAGAGGTGTTTGATGGATTGGAGAAGAGAGCTGTGATAAACCACAACGGTAGAGTAAATATCCATCCATCATGTCCTGGTCAGATGTAAATAGGAGGAAAAAAATACAGACAGCAAGATAAGACAGGGGAGAGATGAGACAAACAGGCAGACCTGACTCTGAGGTGGGCGCTGTGGGAGTCATTGCCACCCACTGAGGTCACCCTGCAGGTGTATGTTCCGATGTCACCCGACCACGTCTGGGAGATGTGCAGAGTCCCGTCGGGATCCAGCCGCAGGCGGGGCGATGTGTTCACGTCAATCACCGAGCCACTCTTCTCCCATACATACCTAGAGGTATGTACATGTGTATGTAAGCCTAATACACACATATACTGCGCATGCGCACACACACACACACACACACACACCCACACTCACAGTTGAACACTCCGTATCTCGGAGTGTTTTGACAGTAAATCCGTTGGCTTTGTGTCAGTTCATACAGAAAAACACACAGGGTGCTGACACTGATGAAAAGCCTTGTGAGGCTGATTGCAAAGTGATCAGAATCTGGAAACCATCACTCTCTGTCACACATACAGCACAAAACCTCTCCTGTACTGGAGAGGTACAGACCCCCCCCACACACACACACACACCCACCCCACATGGTCATACAAATGCACACACTAGGAGCTCTTTTGATTAATTGCAACTGTTTGGGCTCTCCAGCTAATCTTCTCTGTGTTGTGTTTAATTAAAGGCGCTGTCTGAAGTTATTACTCTGTTTACATATTCATCTGTTTACCCCGTGATCTGATCAATGCTGTGGGCCCACAGGTGACAGGCACTCTAATCACTGGGCTCCATAGACATAATTTCAGTCCCCTCTGAGACAGATGCATGTACACACACTCTATCATGCACGAGGCCGTCTGAAGAGTGAGGAAAAGCGATGGGATAATTCCTCAATCTGACTCTGAGTTTCAAAATCTTCCCATAGGAGGCTGTCAAAGGGTGGATAAACACTACGAGATCTCTTGCAGATTTCATAAGCTAATTAAGTACAACATTGATACCCGTTTTCTAGGCTGCATCAAGAAATTGTTACAAAAAAGGATGTGATCTCTGACATTTATTACAAAACAAAAAAGACAATCTTGACAAAAATTCCAACAGCTATTACAAGTGGATGTCATCATTACCTGACAGTTACACTGGGATCATGAGTCACACCACAGGTCATAACCGCCTTGGTCCCTTTGATGACACTTTGGTCTTGTGGTGGTTTAGTGATGCGAGTTCGTGCTGTGAACAAACACAGAGGTTGTTTTTCAGACCCCGTGTTTGAGCAGTGGACTCAAGAGGGCTTGCCTGACTTTCACTGAATGTTTTTCTGAAACGGGGTGAATCATGCAGTATTTCCATGAGTGGAATACTTTGCAAGGCTTTGAAGGACTGGTAATGTGAATTTATGCATAGAAAACGAGTACATATATGAGTCATTAGACAATATAGTCAGAATATCTTGACAATGATCCCCAGGAGCCAGGTACGTTCCGCATCTAGAAGTTAAGAAGTCACGGATTGAAAAAGCAGGATATGTCTTTTTTTTTTTTTATATATGTGAGTTTTTATATATATATATATTTTTTTTATGAGAGTGTCTAGTTTCTGTTAATGCTTACCCCAGACCACTAGATCAGCTGAAGCTTCATCAATGCCTCTGGAGTTACTGGCCATGCAGGTGTAGGTACCAGCATCGGACAAATGGGAGGGACTGATGAGCAGGCTTCCCGACTCCAGCAGGGTGAACCTGGGCAGCTGGACCGAGCCACTGGCCAAGACACGTTCACCTGCACGGAAGGGCGAAAGTGATTGATGGTATGGGATGGAGGAACGGGGGAAAAGGGGGAGGGGGGGCAAGTGAAAGAGAGATTAAAGTATTGGAGAAATGTCAGGGAAAACAAATAGGGGGGGAAAGCAGTGCAGCAAAAGTAAAGACGTAGAGCTTGTTTAGAGAAAATGCATACTCTGAATCCTTTCCATAGTGTTCATCTAACTTTGACAAGTCCAAATGCAGCATAATGAACCCCCCCCCAACCAAACCTCACGCTGTTAGCCCACGCACCTTTCTGCCAGGTGATGGCTGGCCGTGGGGCTCCTGAGGTCTCACAATGCAGAATGACTGACATGCCGTCAATCACGGCGCTGTCAGAGGGACCAGCGGTGATATTGGGGGCGATACCTGAGAGGGGAAGGGTCAGCACACACACACACACACACACACACACACACACACACACACACACACACACACACACACACACACACACACACACACACACACACACACACACACACAAAGATACCAACAAAATCAGGTGAGACAGAGGTGATAATGAGAGACATAAACAGCCTTCTCCCTAATAAAGCAGACGGTATCTGAAAGCTTAATAGACTTGACAAAAGGGGAGGGTGTCAGTCCTCATTCTCAGGGACAGCTCTGAGAATCTCACAAAGCGCCTCCATCTCTCCGCTTCTCTTGCACATTCTCTGATTCATATATAGCCAATAATTGCCCGAGCATCCAAGGTGACAAATCTGTCACTGCAAAGAGATATATAGATAGATGGGTGTAGGAGGCAAGACAGAGAGGGAGCAAAGAGGATTAGAAACGAGAACAGAGGAGCGGATTTAAGAATAAAAAATGGGAGGGAACAGAGTGGGGAAGATCAGCAGAATTAAGTAGCAGACGTGCAGATAGCTTTGAAAAATTTTCAAGGGGACATACTAGTAACAGCTAGGTAGGTGTTTGTCTGGATCTCTCCTGCGAGATTGCGGGCAAAACACTGAAACATCCCAGTGTCATCTGGCAAGAGACCGTTGATCTGTAGACTGCCTCCTACCAACACCCTGTACCTGGGGATCTTCACCGGGCTGATGGGCACTGCATCTTTGTACCACACTATGTCTGGCTGCGGTGTGCCTGCAGAGGGAGGAGAGGATTTATTTTTTTCCCTTGTCATTGTGACCCTTTTGTTCTTTTTGTGCTTTTATGCTTTCTGGATCTTTTAAACGTGCTGCAGCACACAAAAAGCAAACATCACTAACCTCGTGCCTGACAGGGGATATCCACCACCTTTTCCATCTCTGCACTGATGTGACTTGGTGGCTCTTTTACAAACAGAGGAAACTCTGTTTCAGAAACGAAAAAAAAACAGAACATTGCTCAGTCGAAGCCTTAAAAAAATCCACAAATAAGCTCTAAAAGTGTTTTTTTTCTTGACCCTTCTCTGGTGAATGCACCACTCCAGATAATCACATCGACTCAATTACTGAAATATGAAATGGCAACAAAATGTTCTCTCGACACGTGAGGTTAGCATGCTGATGCAAAATTTGGATAATTTAGGCCCAGCTGCACTGTGCGAGGTTAAAATGTAAGTTGTGGGTTATTTACCGAGAACATGCAGGAAGGCCCCAGCAGTGATGGAGGGGACGCTGCTACTGCGGAGTGACGCCTCACACTCGTAGTAGCCACTATCACTGATGGCTGGCAAACTGATGACCAATCTACGGCCGAAATCTCGGATCCCTGTGTTGACCACTAACCCGTCTTTCCTCCAAGTAATACTCATTTTGACGAGGGGTCTGATGGAGAAAAAGTTGAAAAAAAGAAAGAGAGTAAGAGATAGGGAGCATGGTTTTGAATACGGATTCATATTCTGTTTCAAGGTTACACTGCATTGAAGGAGCAATGGGATACATCTGTCATTCTGATTAATTCTCTGAATTGGAGATAATAGTCTGAATTCAAGACTGGGATTGCGCGAGATAGGGAGAACAGAGTGAAGCCTTGAATCAAAGGGAAGAATGGAGGAGGTGTACAAAACGAGAGATGTACAAAACACTTTTCTATCATGTTCACACAAAATATTTCAAGATTAATTTATATCACAAAATATTAGATGTTGAGGTGAGAGAAGGCTGAGCTGTAATGATAATTTGTGTTTGCATTTGCACCTGTTTTTTCCTCACTGTCCATGAGTGTGTAGCAAATTGTACCTTGCATTGGCAACACACTCCATGACGGCTTCATTTCTCCCCACTGTTACACTTGTGTTCTTGGGGGGGATGATGATAGAGGGGGCGATGGGGTCTGCAGGTCCTCCAACATCTATCATACACACAGAAACACTGAGGTAGATTGAAAAAAGTGAAAAAAATCTATAAACTATATGCAGACTTTAGATTAAGCCTGTGCATCTGTCTGATTTGGTCAACTGAGCATGACTGGATCCTTACATAAAGACTGACAATCTGTCACTATCACCAGCAGGTACCCAGCATGCTATCACGCAACTATTAACACTCCTGTCTTTACTTTAGATCCTTTTTCTGGTGCGCACAGCACTTCCTGAGCACGGTGTTAGCCCAGGTGTTAGAAGCCATTATGTAGCATAATTGAGACAAACACAAAAGGCGATTAAATGCGGCACCATCACTCACGGGTTTCATGGAGCCTCCAGCCAACCATCGATTCACTGCCCTCAATCAGTGATCTCTCTCTGAATCTGATCTCATTTTCCCCCCACCTCCCAGGAGTACGGGTATGGTCCTGTGCACTCGCATGTGTGTGAGTGATTGCGTGTTTATGGCGTGTTGCATGCGAATACTGTGTGCATGTGTGTTGGTTTGTGGATGCCCATGTGTGTCCACGTGAATTTGTGAAGTTTTTTTTCAGGGCTACTCCAGGTTAATAGTGTCCCAAATCAAGTTTTTATTATCACTATTGCTATTTTCTGCCGTGTCTTTGTAAATCAGAATCTTCCGAGGACCATTTTTGCGGATTCTCAGAAGTGTAATGACAAAGCTTCCTCTACAAACACTGCCTGAATGTGGGAGCAGATCCCCTGATGGGTTACTGCTGTTTGGTTCTGCTTCCCATTTTAGCTAATCCAGACAGTATTAACTATGATTGTGCAGCTTTAAACACAAATAGCAAGGAAGGAAAAGAAGAACAAAATAAAATCTAGCTGCTGCTGATATTATACTGGCGCATATAAAAAATGCATTTAACATTTTGAAACAAATGCATGTGAATTAATCTCAGAGCACACCTAAACACAAATTAAAAAGATATTTTGTTTTGACAAACAGTAAAATTTATCCTTTAAAAGAGATGTGTTTTATTAGAAAAAAAAGAAAAAGATATGTAGGCAGATGATTTCTGCATTGATTGATAAGTAAATAGGAATTTTGTGATGCTGCAGCTGATTGAAAGGCTTCAGAATTCTACTACAAGTCCCTATTAATCCATTTCATCATGTTGGTACAAGCACCATCTTGAGGGTATTATTGACATCATTATTAATTAGCATAGTGAAGACCAATCAATCCACGTAGACCCGCTTGCTGTCAAGTCATCAGAAGAGTCAAAAAAAAAGAAAGGGAAAAAAAAATAAAGCGTCCCCAATGATTTGCCTAAATCCAAAGGATTCATGAGGAAAAAATCTAAATCACTTGGGTCAGAAGTTATTGGCTAAAATGTCAAATGACAGTATTTGGCTGATCCATGTAATTTTTGTTGCCTAATTAACAAGTGAGATTATATGGACAGTTTAAATTGTTGTGGGTCTCAGGGTCTCTGAGATACCGATACATTTGGTGGTCAAGAAGTAAATGTAGAGAGAGGAGGAGGAGGAGAGGAAGTGATTAATGGAGAGCGAAGAAGAAGAAGAATTCTATCACCACTAATATCCATCTTCTGCCAAGAAGAGTTAGAGCTGAAGAATAAGCACAGTAGTTTCTAAGGTCAATGTCTGGTACTGGCATAAACAGCACATAATATATACATAATGATTTATTGATTGTAATTGTTGATGCAGTCATGTTGAAATTCTTTACCCTTATGCTTACATTACACATTCATATTTTTTTCTAAGTTTATCAAATGTCTTACAGATTTGTGTAAATATACAAACGAAACAGGGTTTTTACATTAAGTTCAATTCCATAATATTTGGCTGGAAATTTTGTCTATGTTTGCCAATGACATAATGAAATCCATTTGACTTGTCAAATTACTCATTTTATTTTCCAGAGCACGTGATTGTTTCCATGGCAGACACTAATTAATGTATTGCAGTTCATAAACTCTCTTTGTTGAGAATACCTCAAGTGTGTAATCTTCTAATTAAATGGGAAAAGTAAACAACTTGGTGACCTGCATGGGAAATTCTCGCTACTAATATCACAGTATTGTTTACATATGTCTGTGTCCAAAGACAATTGTAAACCTAATTCAACTGTAGTGTACTTCACACTCTAAAGAATAAAACAAAAAAGCAAAATGTCTGCCCACTTGGAGTATTATACCAGTGCCAGTTTACTTTTTACTATTAGATTCAGGTCTGTCTCATTTGTATGCTCCCTCTGGAACAAGATGCTCCCTCTACTGCATATTTTTTTTCCGTCTTGTCTCCAAAGAATTGCTAAAGTGAACAAATGCAGCTGTGAAAACCTTATTGACTTTCAGATGCAAAATGCCGTTGTGTGATCTGCAAGGTCAGATTCGGTGATATTCAGTGATATCTGGTCCCTACAGATTGCTGTGTCATGCGTAGTGAGCACTGAATTACTAACACAGTATTAACGATATGATGAGCAGATGCTGGAGCGAGAAGGGAAGCTGATATTAAAAGGAGCAGCTACACAGTGAACAGGTTAAAATCCTCATATGATAGTCAAAACCACCACCAGATAAATACTACAAATCATAGGGGATCTGGGGATATCTTTTATCAAAGGGTGTATTATATGTGGTATAAAATGTGATCACCTTCAGCGCCAGTTAGCTATAAAATACATCCTGTGACTCCTTTAATTGGCTGGTCTTTGTAAGCAGAGCAAGACTGATTTGTTTAAATGAAAGTAAGTAACAGTAGGTGGGGGGAGTTGTGTGACTTTGTTTAGATGAAAGATGGTGACAGTAGGTGGGAGGATGGGGAAGCGTCGGTTTCAGCTAAACAACTAATGATTTGACAAGTAACCATGCTTGCATGGGCGATGCCAATCTTTATTTGAAGTTTTGAACACGTCCTGTTTATGAGTGAGGCCGACCTTCTAATCTGATGTGTGTGTGTTTAATCATTCCCTGTTCCTCTGTGTCATTTCATAAATCTGCTTTTTGTGAGCAGTGATTAAACTGAAGCACCACTTTATGGGCCTGTGTATCCGGCCAGCCAGAGAGGTGCTGCTGGAGCTCCACCTAAAACACACCTTACAACTGTAATTCACTGCTTGAGCCGGAGGTTAGAGGAGCACTGAAGAACAGGGGGGACAGCTATTGTGCTGCAGGTGATGGGTATGACTAAGTCTGTTGGACAGAGAGAAGAAGAAGAAGCGGCAAAAAGAAGCGATATGATAGAAAGCTCAGGCCAGTAGAGGGCGCTATCTCTGTTTCCATTGTCTTTAGCTGGGCCACCTGTTGTGTTGCTGCTGTGTTGAATGAATATGTGAGCTGAAGTGTGGAGCTGAGAAAGAATATAAGGATTTTTTTTTTAAACTGGATTTTCATCTGCAACAACCTGTTAACGCAATCAGCTGATGACACAAACAATCTGTTGGTGAGCTGTGTCTCTTTCGCGGAGTGGGTGAAGAAGTCTGCGGGGGTAATGTGTGTGCACATGTGCGCCTGAGTGTGTGTGTGTGTGTGTGTGTGTGTGTGTGTCTGTGTTTATTCATGTGTACTTACTCTCCACTGTCAGTGTGATGGGCAGACTGGTTTTGTTCTCCCCGTTTTTGTCATTGACTGCCTGGGCGTAGTAACGTCCGGCATCAGGGGCCACCGTGGACAGGATGACCAGCGTGTTGTCCAGCGTGATGGCACTGAGCAAATATTCATGCACACACACGCACACATTAGTTAAGCATGCTGTTCAGAACACTGCATTAATGTGCATTTATTCTCATGACACTCACTTAACCTCAACCTTGCCCTAATAAAGACACAAATGGCTTTAGGTAGTGTGAATGTAGTGAAATCAAATTGGGGCCATGAATTTGCCTCCCAATTAAATAAACATTCCTAGTCAACTAGTGTGCTTTCCAAAATTTGTCTCCAAACACAAACCATACCCTGCAAGCGTGTGCACACACTAAGAAGTACACAGATACACTCATATCATTAAACCAGTGAGTAGTTGTTTCGCACAGTCAATAAATCCTGAGGGTAAACTGACACACACACAGACACAAACACACACACACACACACACACACACACACACACACACTCATAAATTATGTCTAAAAGGAAGCACACAAATCAATTTTTATGAGCACTTCCATCCACAAGGTACCACACTGTCTTAAATGAAGTGTTCAAAATTTATCTTGCTATTGTATACTGACTGTTCCTGTAGTACCTGAATAGTAGCAAAACGTTCATTGTCATTTTACTCACTGTATAAACCCCGGGGGTTAAGAAAAGTAAGGCTGGTCTTGTGAGATAATTTAGGCCAGTCCGAGTTTTGTCCAAGGAAGCTCAGTTGACCATGTTTTTAGATGGAAAAGAGTCTCAGTATATCCGGACAAGTTAACTGGTCCTATGACAGCAGGCTGCAGCTGATGAGCTTTGATGTCTACATATTTAAGTATATTTGTAAGATATTTGTGCAACCTGGCCCGGCAACAGCCGGCCGCTACAAGGGTAAGCAACTAAAGTCTGTAATTTAGCAATAAACACAGACATATTTCTTTAAATAACCCCTAAAACTCACTATAATGTGTTGTATTAACATTGTGTTAGCTGAGCATTGTGTTAGATCTGTCGTGTCCTTTGCACTTACAATAGATTTTTGATTTGTTCCACATTAATTGCATTTACAGTAATGACAAGCTACAAAGGATATAAGAAAAAGGATGGGTAAGTGGAAAAAACACACCGTTCTAAGCATTAGCAATTGTCTCAAAAAATTCTAAGCTATCCCTTTAAAATTCCTTTTTGTAAATGCAGTAGCCCAGCAGCCTTGAGATTCGCTGAATGCTGGTTAGGCTGATGGTCTTGAACGTTTGAGAAGGGCCCATTCAATGAGAGCTGATGCTAAGCACGCAGCCAGATTAGGCTCTTCGTATCTGCCAGCATCTGTCTGATCGCTGTAGGATAAACAGACACACTCCTGGACAATTAGGAGTCGTGGCTCTCACCGAATCAACACACACTTATAATAACACACAAACACCAATATACCCCCATGCCTGTGAATATCAGTGTAGCCTGACACAAAGTGAGCAAACAAGCGGTAAATGCAGAGTGTCCTGTCAGTGCCACTCACTGCCACAGAGCAAAGCCTCACTGCTTAGTTTCTGATAAGAGTCAGCTGCATAGTAACCAGCTCTGGAATTGGTCCAACATTCATGGAAGGGGTTGAGATATTTCTTGCAATTTTTCCTCTGTATTTCTACTGTGCTTTTGGAGCCCTGCGGGCAGAGGAGACATGCACCAATCTGTTCATCAAGCAAGAGCATGCAACTCAGGGTTAAAGTCTTCATGTCAGCTACAACATGGTGGAGCTGCTGAATAATAGATGAGGAGGTGGTTTCTGAGGAGTTGTGGACTGCCTACCTCTATTTGTCTGGATGGTACAATTAATCTCAGATGATTACCTTCACAGTCTCTCTTGACGAAAAAACATGAATCCAAAATAAAAATAAAAATAGCAATCAAACACAGTCACACTCGGAACATAGCCCATACGACTACACACAGTCATCCCCAGAACTCCCACTGTGCACGTGTTGCCTCACACATATTCTTACTACATGCACACATGCACACACACAACCTCACACACACAAATCCACCCAGGGGTGAGTGCTGTCAGTCAAACATATCATCAATTGAGGCCTTTTGTCCAATTTTGTCTAATTGGTTCCCCCGCTGCCTGCTCTATCTCTACCCTTCAATCATTTCGCCTGCCAAGTCAATGGGGGTGATATAATAACCCGCTTTATCACTGAGAGGTGATTCAGTGATGAACATAGGGTCTGCACCAACATTCATTCATCAGCAATTCTGCTCAACTTCACTCATTGCGTGTGTGTGTGTGTGGGGGGGGGGGGATCTGTGAGCAGTATTGAACATCTTAGAGTTCTCTGAAGTGAAAGATATTCTGCTTTAGCAGGTCAGCGTTCACCAACAACTCATATATGAGAGCACTTGCTCAGGTACGTGCAGAAACACACAAGTCACATGCCCAGACCAAACAAATCAAGCTCAGGCGAAGGGTAGACTTACATACGGCTGCTGGAGGGAATCTTACGCCCATCTCTGAACCACGTGATCTGTGGCCTGGGGAAGCTGTGTATCCTTGGTACATGGATGAGAGAACCCTCACCCTGGGATACAGTTTGAGACCTTTCACCTTCCACAAAACCACCCATATCTAGGAGACATAAAGGAAAGAGAGTGTAAGAGGGAGAGACAAAGACAGTGAGTTAATATAAAAAATTAATGTTAGAAGAGAAAATGTTGGAAATGCATGCCAGCAACAAAGAAAATGAAAAAGAAGAATTATTATTACTACCCTGTAATGTACATTTTTCAAAAACGAAGCTCGTTTATGCAGAGTGACTCATCCACATACTGACAAGCCTTTCACAAAAACAGTGTCCTCCCCTTGCTCTGTCTCATCTGGGGAAATATGGGAAGAGACCAGTACTTACAGGCAACCTGCACTTCAGTACTGCACTGCATTATTGCGCCCACTCGGTTTCTCACAATGCAGCGGTAGTGGCCAGCATGCGAGCGGTCCAGTGAGGGGATCAGGTACCTAATGGGCACACACAACAGAAAGTGCCATTAGTCATCATCATCATTAGAGACAGCGACATTTCTCATCTTGGCGCTTTTATCCCCCACACTCAAGATGCTCAGTTAATCGAGATGTTTCAATGGGCACCTGAAACACAGCTTGAATGGCATTCAACTTAACTATGAGACATATATGTTCCAAATTAACAATATAATGGAGCAGGCTTGAAATGTAATTTGGTGCATGTTGTTATCTTGTATCTTCAGTCGGTTGAAGCAAATCATACGAACAATTATCACGTGTTGGTCCTGAGCAGCCATAGTTCCATCTCTCAACTGATGTGATTCATGTTAAATAGTGTGTGTGAAATGCTAGCTAGATAACCCCAGAGCTAAGTCCCCTTTAATTGGTTTGCTACAGCCACTTAGGAGTGTGGAGTCCGCCCCTGCCATGTTCCTCCTGCATTGCAATTCAGGGTATTGGGGGGGGGGGGTCTGATTAAATGGATTCCAGTTCTCCTCTTTGATCAGAGCTGGTGAAGAATAACAAGCAGAGGGCTGGCCTGCAAGGCAGACCCACAGACTAAGCCACGTGAGAGCACAGCCAAATGCTGAGGAAAGACTTGGAAAGAAGAAGGAGATGAGGGGGGGAGGAGAGGAGAGAGGATGTGAGAGAGGGAGAAAAACAGACAAGGAAGGGAAGGTGTGGGTGGGAAGGGGGAGGGGTGTAGCCAGTGATAGCAATCAGGCAATGCCACCTTTGAGTGTCTGTCCATGTCTTGGGAACTTGTCTCACTGTTGGGAGTGGGGAGTCCAGAAAACAGGGCTAGAATTAGATAGGAACTGACTTTCACTGTGGACTGCAACTGTGAGCCCGTGAAGACACACACACACACACACACACACACACACACACACACACACACACACACACACACACACACACGCATACTGACACACAAGCATACAGTACATGTACAAATGGGCACAACACACTGATGCATACGTCTAAACACACACAGAGACCTTGTTAGGAGAGGCTGAAGCTTTCTCATGACCACAGTCTGTGCTTTTAGTAGAATTCTTCAGCACTGTGTTTAGAGGCTGATGTATGTGATAAAAAGTGTCCAGAATAACTCTGAAGTCAGTGAAAATGCATCTTACTGCTGATAGAGCAAAGTAGCCAACCCACACTGTGGAATCTGATGATAAATATGCATTGTGTGATTTTTATTGCAGCAATGATACTTTCAACAAACAGCGAGAGAGAAATAAGAAATAAGAGAGTTATCTGCTCACACCATCTCTTAATGTTGAATACAGTGTGAGATACAAATAGGAATAAATCTGACAATCCCCTGAACACAAGCTGTTACATCTCAAGGGAGACATGCAGCCAAATCAGTCCTGAATAAATCCATAGAAATTAGTCTGGAATATGAATAAAAATTAGTAAATTTGAGCAATTAGTTACAATTAAATGCTGCTAAAATGTTATCATGTAGTAAGGTAATTATTGTTGATGAATTAAAAAAAAAAAAAGATAATACAATCGTCTCTGGCAGGCAAGGTTGCATTCTTTACCTGTATTCCAAGGAGAAACGTGTGAGTTCAGTACCATTGTAGATCCATTTGAATTCCAGGGGCCAGCTGCCCTCCGCCATGCAGGTTAGGACCAGGCGGTTCCCCTCCAGGTGCACCTGTGTCTGGGGAGGCTCCATCTTAAAATAAGGTGGGACATCATCTACTGGAAAGAGACAGAGAAAAAGGAGAAAATGAAAGTTATATGTATATGTAAGAATATAATAATATTATAAAAAGTCACAGTAATAGGCAGGAAAATAGAGAGAAAGAAAAAAAAGTGAGAGGGTTTAGTTGGTAAAAAAGGCAGTGATTCAGTAACCCCTGTTAGCAGACGCACAACATTATTCCACCAATCCACAGGAAACGAGGACTCAGAACAAGCTATTTCTATTTCTCTTCTGCACTGATTGGGAATTTGAAGGTCAAAACAAAAGCCTGCCAAAAAGCACATGGAATAAGTTGTTACTGAAATAAGTTGTTACTCTTTCATTTCAAATTGAAATGTGCTGGCAAAGAGGTAGAGGAGCAATATTTGCAGTAGAAGAAGTGTAAATGAACTCTTCCATACCTCTAGATCAGTAAAAGAGGATAGGGAGAGAGAGAGGGAAGTGGAGGGAGTTGGGAAGAGGAGGAAAGGGGAAATAGACAGGAAGCAGATGGAGAAAAATACAACACAGATTGTATATACACAAAAAAGAACACAAGGAAGTAGGAGGAAGAGAGAGTGAGAAACCAGGAAACCATGGGGGGTGGCTGTGGTAGGGGCTGCTTTAGAAAACACAAAGTTTCCCAGCCTTAAAACCCCTTCTCTGACAGGATGAGTTATGCTCTGTGCCTCCCTTCATTTATCTTTATAGTTCCCTAATGCAGCCAGATTATACAGGCCCCATCCGCAACACTGCACACAGCCAGTGCAGCCAAAGAAAGCCTTTAAGGTGATACGCAAGGTCCAGGGCTGAGCTTGGAGACAAAGTGCTTTCATTTGAGCTGATGAAAAAGGCATGATCAGGCCCATTGATCTGTCTGCCTCACCAGCCATGGGCGACGCTGAGCCGATTGTGCCAGTGTTAGTGGCGGGCTAATTAAAGTCTGTATTAATAGTTGCAGTAAGCCGCGAAGGCCTGGAGCGTGCCTGGTTCTAGGTTTACCACACTAGCTGACTCACTCTCATGGCTGATTACTGGAGCCTCTCTCTATCTATCTCTCTCCAAACCCATACACAAGTTCAGACCCAAGATTTATGGTGGTAAATGCAGACGATGGTGTGGTGGAACTGGGTGAATGTGTGGGCAGCCTCACCAAGCAGGGAAGAGATACAGAAAACTGAACCTGATTGAAACTGTAAATAAAAGAATGATGATGCACCTCTGTTTCCCACAAGCAGCCATGTAAGAACTGTGTACATACAGTCCCGGTTGAAATGATCAGCGCCCCTGAATTTTATGTGCAGAATTTTGAATATCTTCAGAAATAAATCCAAATTCACCAATTTTGTTTAATCACAATATTTAATAAAGCGTCCAAAGTTACTGAAGAACAAGAACAACAACAAATAAATGTTTTCACATAGTCCAAAGGCTACAAAGCAATCGCGGACGATCTTGAAATCCCTGTTTCAACAGTTCATAATGTTACCAAGAAGTTTCACAGTAATAAAACTGTTAAGATGCTTCCAGGACGCGGTGTTAAGAAGAAACTCAATTAGAGAAGTTGACAGCTTAAGGGTTGATGCAGATTGTGGAAAAAACACAGAGCAAGACATCTAAGGACCTTGAGGCTGACCTGGATCAATCTGCAGTGGTGGTTTCAGCCTGTAACGTATGCCGCACACTAAACCAAGTAGGGCTCCATGGGTGAAGGCCAAGGAGGACACCTCTATTGAAAAAAAGCAAGACTAATGTTTGCAAAAACTTTCATAGATAAACCACAGTCTTTCTAGGATAATGTTTTATGGACAGATGAAACCAAGGTAGAGCTCTTTGGGAATGCAGTGCTTCAGTTTGTTTATAGGCGACAGAATGAAGCCAATAAGGAAAAGAACCCCCAACCTATAGTAAAACATGGTGGAGGTTCTGTCTTGTTGTGGGCTGCTTTGCTGCCCCCGGTACTGGAAGCATTTAATGTATCAAGGGAATGATGAAATTAGAAGATTACCAAGGCATTTTATAGCGAAATGTGTTACCCAGTGTCAGAAAACTTGGTTTGAGGTGAAAGCCTTGGGTCTTTCAGCAGGATAACTACCCAAAGCACACATCCCGCAGCACAAAAGAATGATTGAAAAGGAAAATATGGATTGTTTTAAAATGGCCAGCAATGAGTCCTGACCTAAATCCCATTGAAAACCTTTGGAGAGAGCTGAAATGTGCCATTGCAAAAAGGACTCCTGCAAACTTAAAAGAGCTTGAACGCAGAGCAGAGGAAGATTGGCAGAAACGACCAGCAGACAAGTGCAAGAGGCTTTTCAATGGCTACAAAAAACCTTAGAGGATTTCGCTTTTGCCAAAGGTTCTGTAGCCAAATATTAGAGAAGGGTGCCAATAATTTTGTCTGGGGTACATTTTGTTTTTGTATTATTTCACTGTTATGCAAGTTTTGTTTTTTTATTTTCTTTTGTCTAGAAGCCTTGGACATTTTATCAAAATATTATGATTATAAAAATTGGTTAATTTGCCTTTATTCTTAAGATATTCTAAATTCTGTTCTTGAAATTCAGTGGTGCCAATAATTTCAACCAGGACTGTTCACACAAACACAGATAACAGGACAGACACATACGCGACAGCACACACAATACCCCTCCGAAAGCTGCAGCTTATTCCCCTTTCTATCACCCACAAACACAACTGTCATAAAAGAAGGTAAACAAACGGCCATCTCATTGATTTCTGTTTCCAAAACCAGTCCATAGATTTTTCCCGTTTGGTAACAACAATACTCGGCTACCTGGCTTATCCGTTCTTTCTACCATCCTTGTGTGAAATTCTCCAAAACAAACGCTGTCAAACCCAACAGGCCTTTGAAACTGATCCCTGTCTGAGCCCAAATGAAGGAGCCATCCCTATTTTCCCCAGACACAAACACACACACACACACACACACACACACACACACACACACACACACACACACACCCACACACACACACACAGTATACACACGATCCCAAAACATCCATTTATGCCTGAACAAACAAACATAGGCAAACCCCAACCACTTCCAGCTGGTTCAGGTTCAGGGGCTCGGTTGCAACACGCACTTAGAAATGCAGCTGACTAACTCAGACTCACACATCAATCGTCTGAAGCAAGGAAAATGTATAATGCCAAGTTACTGATGTGGAATTGTGGAACAGGAAATTGAGTGCACTGTAATCACCGCTATGGTTACCTGTTTGCCATTTATATGTTCACACTTTTTTCTGCCTCAAATGACCCATTCAGTTGAGTCCTGATTGTTAATCCATGAACTCTGGCTATGTGCACCACTTGTGACCAATTTCACATTTACAGAAAAGCGTGTATTTTTAGGAACAAAGCCAGCTTAGGGAGAGAGAAAAGTCAATGTTTAACATCGCATACAGGATTGACTTCCAGTTCATGCTGCTAAACTCTTGAATAACTTGCTCTCAACGGTATGCACAACTGAAGGTGAGAACTAAAATGACTGCCTATTGCTAACAGTTCTTACTGCTGAAGGAAGATAGCAAAGATTCCCCTGCACACTGGGCTATGGGATCTAATGAGTTTCCAACAGAGAACCTCTTGTCTGACCCTCATTCTCCTCTTACTCTTCATCACTCTCCCTTTGATCTTCACAGGGAACCACTGAGGTCAAACGCCGCTGATACATGTTTGTATCTGTGGAAGACGCTGCATGTGTACTGACAGTGGCTGGATCATTTCTAAGTGTGTTATCTCTGCTTCCATTAGTTTCTTTGTGTCAGCCACTGCAGAAAAATCAAGATGAGTAATGCGTCTGTTTGTATGTGCATATGTCAAATGTTGCATCATCTATTTTTGTTTATGCAGATGTAACTACTATATGCATATGTATGCATATAGTAGTACAAAAGCTCTGTTAATATGTACATTATGTTCAGTAGAGATGACACGCTGAGTGTGCTGCTGTCACTAAGGTGTCAAGTCGATGTTTTTGCCTCCAGTGTGGTATTATCAACGCTGATCCGATCGATAATTTGTCTCAGGTGTCACCTGCTTTTAGAGCACTGTGACTTCACGGAACATAAGCATACTGTAAATAAGCATCACATGTTTGCAGACACGTGTGCATGTTAAAACAAAAACAAATCAGGATACAAATCGGGGACTACAGACTCAAGTTAAGGAATAGAGGATATGTGTCTATCTGCAGCTAACTGGCTGCACTATGTCAGGGTAAAGCTGACATCTTCCCCAGAAGAGACAGTGGTGGAGGGAGGAAGAAAAGGAAGAGCATTGGTGAAGAAGAACTGTCACTTCCTTCACAGCGGTGAATAACGAAAGGGCAGTGATGGATTTGGAAGGTGCATGGCAGTGCCCACTGCAGGCTTTGTATCCATATGGAAAGCTAGAGGGCAGTGTTTCTGGACCAGGAATTCCTACAGCACTATGGGCAGAGATGAAAGCCAATCCAAGCGGGTCGGAAGATCTAGGAAAGACCAAAAACTGGCACGGGAAGACCAGGAGGGCTTTAATGTGGATGCTGTGAAGAGCAGCTACCCCTAACAGTCAGGCTGCACCCCTACAGCTCATTCACCAAAAAAAACACCTTATTCTAACCTGACAGCTGAGGTTGAATGGTGGCATGGCTCCAGCTGGGTCCCCTGCTGCATACACAGAATTTTAATGGCTGTGAGACAAAGACCACAGGCACTGGGGCAGCTTTATAAGCCAAGGCCCATTGTGCTCCCCATTGCACCATGCTGGCACGCAATCACACAGACGGTGTTCACATTGGGCTTTTGTCTTGTATTCTTTCTGTTGCTTATTTTATGCCTCACCTCCTTAGCCTTGCTCCACTCCAGCAGCAGGGAGCTCCTTCTACCCTCTGTTTAATCCTCAGGTACCTGTGTTTGAGCCTATGCAACCACGTCCTCGCTGGCACTCGACACAACTGTATCACTGAGATCCAGTGATAAAGTCGAGCCCCTGCCTGCAATATTTGGACGTCTACTCTTTTGTTATCCATGTCCACTCTATCCCCTGCTTCATCGTCCGCCTCCAGTTCACCTCCTGGTGCATCATGTCATTCAGGAAAATTTAGAGCTGTCATTTAGCCTCTTCAATTGGACTTTAAGATGTGAGATGGGTTATGGTTAGCCTCTCCGATGGGGGTTATGCAACAGTCATGGCAGTGACCTTGGCCTAGTAATGAGTTGGTGAAAGGGGTTGAAAGCATCTTAAAAGCTGATGAAACATCTCCCTTATGGATACACAAACGCACGTTCAAACACTTGCACACATACTAGGTTAAGATGAGAATGTTTGGGCCTTGACATGAAGCTCCTTTAACAAATACATAAATACACACACAAACACCCACATATATTTGCACCTCTCCTGCATGAAAACACAGTCCGTCTACAAGGTCAAGTTGATCTGTCACTCTGTCACAAGCTACTGTGACACTGTGACAACAGGCACCCCGCCAAATTACACTCCCTCACTTAGGTGAGGCCCAAAGCAGGTGGACACGACAGGAGGAATTAAGAAAGAAGAGTGGACAAGAGAAGACAGAGAGGAGGAAGCGAGAGTGATGGTCAAACAGATGGTTAGTGAAATGCAGGGCATAATGCTAAGAACAAAGAGAGTTTGAGAAGTGATGTAGAGGCACGGTGAGGTGAGGGACTAAGAGGGGGAGAAAGAAAAATAAAAAGAGAGAGGGGGGTGTCCTCCAACAATAGGCAGCAAGGTGAAGCGACCCATTACAGCAGAAGCCAAACAAGCAGGCCAGGACTAAAAGACAGGGGGGGGAGATGGAGAGCCTCCATCTAGCCCTCCATTCATTTTGAGAAATGGCCCATGGATCAGCATTTGCATGCCGCATGTGAGTGCCAGTCAATCACAGCTTGATGTCTTCCTGCCCCCCGATTGGATGTATAGCCCCTAAATCATGTTTGCCCAGCATTCAGTAGGACTATGCACTTTATACGATCCCTCAGTATCTATGTTGTGGCAATATAGTCTTCATGGCCAAAGTGACATGCTTTTAAAAGCTCATACCGTCTGCGGTCCTGCTCACTGCTCGGTGGAAGAGATTAAGTAAGAATATGGATTTTCATGTTAAGCTGTCAAAAATGTTTTTCTTTTTGATGATGCGTCTGCTTTCATGTTGCAGGAAAAAATCCTCAGGTCGCTGCAGAGGAAATACTGCCGGCATCCCAGCTGTTTTTAGTGGATCGCCACAGGTTAATTGATTTGTAATTGATGTGATTAATTGAGGTGTAATGTACCGCGCTGACGCGTCTGGGATCCCACTCGCTGCGGGGCCTTTGTGTTTGCGCATGTGTGAGTGTTTAGGTGTGCCTGTGTGTCTATCTGATGCTACAGCAACACAATTAGTAGCAGCAGCATCCAGCCAACAAATGGAGATTTAATTAGGAGTGAAGACGGAGCGGGAGGCCAGTCAATGGCTAGCAGATTGAATTATCTGGACACACACTCCAGCAGGCAGCACAGACAAATTCACAGTTGCACACATACTAAAACACACACCCTCTCTCCTTGTTTGCCTTGCTACCCCTCTGAGCACCTTCCTCCACCTCTCTGCTATGCTCCACCTGTCTAAAGCTATCTTTCTCTTTTTGATTCCCACCCCTTTTTTCTGTTCACATCTTAAGTTTCCCTTTCTCTTTTCTCTTCTGCTCACCACAATAACAATTTCCTCTCTGTGTGTTGTGGCAGTCCCTTTTTCTTGATCTCTGGCCTTGTTTTCATACTCTCTCCCCCTGTCCTCTCATCAGTTGTCATCTCTCACTCTCACACTTTCTCTCCGCGTCCCCTCCTTCTGAGCTTTCTGTCGATACGTCTCTTCATCTTTTTCGGTCTCTATGCATCGCTCCTTACACCCTGTCTTCCTCCATCCTCTTGCCCTGCTCCTTCCTTCTCTTTAGCAGTCTGCTTCTGTGTCACTAGCAGTATATCGTATGGCGTGTCGAGGGACATGTCTGTGATATCCAGGAGCCTAATTAGCAAGTCCAGCTCCTGGCAGAGAACACAGAACCGCACAGAGGAGCATAGGCACAAGGTCTGGCATGAATTAATGAGACCTCACACACCCACAGTCGCCGTTACATTACGCCCTATGCAGAATCAAGTCTCTAGTCAGCTCAGCCTTGTCCGATGAACGGTAGGGAAACCACAGCTGAACAAATGTTGCTCGATGTAAGAAAGTTATGTCTTTAATCACCAAGGGATAGTTATAGCTTTGTAACAGATAAAGCGGGGATACTTGTCTGACTTCGTGGCACTCAAATAAGATTTATGTCTTGCAGCAGCAAGCTGTGAGCATATTCGTGGAGCCAACAGATCAATACATCAACTTAGACTATAGCAATTTCTTACTCTCTAAGGACAAGATATATAAAAATGTTTTGTTGTAGCTTAGGTGAGGTTTGGATAGCTCTCATGGGTAGAACACGATGGGAAATTACCCAGGCTTCCCAATCATTGTAGTGTATGTGTGACTGACATCATAGTATTATTTACCAGGTGTGACAGACTATGATTTGGAGGTAGAAGTAAAGTTTTCGTGCGCCAGATCACATACTTGTCTCTCTCCGACTTTTTTCTCTTTTCGCAAGGGAAAAGGGAGATGGTAGCGGGTGGGGGAGAAAATAGGTACAAATTTTCACTTGATCTTTGTGAGAGCTAATTGACATTATTTGAAAAAAAAAAAAAAACAAGAGAAAGAAACACAAAGCAGCTAAACGACAGTTAGCGGAAGAAATAGGAAATTTAAAAAAAATGGGAGCAGCATCGGGAATTGGAGGCGGGCAGCTTTTTCTCAAGGCATGAGAAGGTTGGAAATAGGCCTAAGTGAATTTAGAAAGTAGGGCAAAGACTAACGGAGGAAAATAAACAAACACGCTGAAATGTGAATTCCACAGGGCCCCAGGTCATTAGAGTTAATGCTGCGTGCTATGCCATCTGCCGTGATTGTTTACACTAGGCTGGATAATTAGATCCTAATTAGTAGATGGTATGGTGGGGGAAACATTATTTCACACGCATTGAGATGGAGATGATCAGATGCACCTGCATTGCTGTGTTGCCTGTCAATCCTTGGACCCCCGTGGGTAGCTCCATGAAGATGTAGCTATTAGACAAGTCTTGATTTAATTGCTTGATGCACCAGACAAAATCTGGCTCTTTCCTTCCCACCATTAACATATAGATAGAGTTACACTTTTTTGGAGGAAAGTCTTCTTTGCTCTTGAGATCCTAAAACCTTTCTGCTCCTTGTTCTCCTTTATCCTTCATATCCTACTGTATAAGTGTGTGCAAGTGTGGTCCCGTGCGTCAAAACGTGTGCGAATGCCTTAATCTCTGTGTGTTTGTGACCGTGTGTCTTTAAGATACAGACACCAGAATATTATCAGGCAAAATGCATGGTCTCAAACCGCCATGTGCCATCCGTGGTTTTCTTTCCAGCCGATCCCTTTGAATCTCTGAATTGGGAGAGATACCACTGGCATGCTAATAGTGTTTTGCTAGGTGCGAAGTATCAGGACGCCCGCCGTTGTAATATATGCGCGTGGAATGGCTGGTGATTGTGATTCTTATCAGTGTGGCAGAGTGCATGGGCGCCAAGCAGTGAGTGGCAGGGGCTGGCAGTAAATGCTAATGGCAGAGAGCAGCTGACAGAGAAAAAAATTATTATCTCCCTTCATTACATTTACACAGCCTGCCTGTCTGTCTCTCCCTTCCTTCCTTCCTCTGGGCCCAGGCGTGAACAGCAATCATTGTTGGCAAAGCTTTATTTACCTGTTTTGCAGAGGACACCTTCTTTGGTGTCAATGCATCATCCACTCAGGGACTAGGATCACAGGAGTTTCTCACACTGACAATACGTCACACAGTCGCGATTAAACGTGAGCAACAATGGGTCTTTGATGAGAAAGAGTTAGAGATGAGAGATGAGCAGAGCTGAAGAGTGTATGGAGGATGGAATAGACAGGGTTTTTTTTTTTTTTTTCATTTTTTCTAATTTTGGTGGAGATTGAGAGTGATGTGTAGCAGGATCATCACCTTTGTGATCCGGACAGCCTGTGGGAGCACAAAGTCCCTGTTCCTAATTGGGACCTCTAGAGTGTGAAAGCTAACAGAATGGAGCTTTTCACATTACTACCTGTCTGTACTACATTACAGAGATGCCCTCTGACCACTATTTTCTCCCATCATCCATGCTAGAGCATCAAGTCCTGCTCTTTGAGGGTGTGATAGCTACCCCATCACCCCGAAAAATCACTTCCTTCATAAAACCTCAAAGCTGCCAGCCTCCTATACAACATCCAACCAGGCCACATCTCTGACCTCTGAGGCATCTACACAGACAGGACTCTCCCTTGCCCGTTTCTGTCTCTGAAGTGCACATGTCCCCTGACAAGGGAGGATGACAGAGGAGGAACACAGCTCTGTGGCATTGTGTGAAGAGAGGCAGCCAGCACTACGCCAGCAGGCAGACAAAGATCCGAACGCCCTGACATTATGCTAATGGGAGCGTTTGACTGGTTCTTACATGACTTCACACCACATTGTTCATCTCAATTATCAGATACAGGAACGGGTGCTGAGTGAGAAGCATGCGTCTCAAACAAAGCAGGAAATTTCTCAGTCAGAGATGCTAATTGTTGCGCTCTCTCCACATGATCCTTGAGGATGGTTTAGTGCGAGAAACACAACTTGTTAAAATAGGGTGTGCATAATAACATCCTATGTGAATAATATGAAATTATGCATGCTTGGGAATTAAATGAATGAAAAATGATTAGACACTTATTCTGAGAGACCACACCAAAACATTAAAGATGAGTGTATTTATCTTGATTAACTAAATATACACAACTTATAATTACAAAGTGGAAGATCTGTCCTCTACATTTTACTATTATATTTTGTCTATTTGATTATATATTTGTTATATAGATACAATCAAACTCTCAGTGTACTTTAACACCCTTCTTCAAAAATCCCTGTCATCTGTTCTCCTCCCGATTGGATTAAGTCCACATTTCTGCTTGTAAAGATTGTGTCATTTTGATCTAAACATTGCAAGCTGCCTTACAAGAAGATCATACCCCTTAATCAATAGTTATCACAACACTGCCACAAACTAAAGCTTGGAGCCCTGTGCCAACAATGCTATCTAATATATGAGGTTAATGATGTTTTTCTAATTATATTCTTAAATTTGCACTCAAGCTAACATTGCTTCCGGTGTTGCTGCAGTGGTGTTGGCAACCAATCTTCCAGTTGAGTGGGGAGCAAAGATTAAGAACCTTGCTAAAGGGAAAATCGGCTCTGTCCGATCCTGGATTCAAACCTTCGACTCTCTGCACCTAAATACGGCCATTTCATATGCAAGAGAATGTGAAGTATGGAAAGGCGTAAACATGTTTCCGAATTTGTGAAAATACAGACCAAGGTTAGCTCTATTTTTTTGACACAGTCGTATACATATGCAAGAGCTTTTCATATAAATATTAAAAAAAGGAATTACAACCACAGCAATTTTAGTCTTCTCACAATTTCAGGTATATCCTAGAGGTTATTAAATTACATAAATTTACATAGGAACACCATCTCCCATCAAGTTAATGTATTCAGAGAGTATTTTTTCCCACTGTGTTATTGAAATGTTCCCACCACTGCTCTTTACACACCAGTGTAAAAAAAAAAAAAAATCATGTTGGTAATTTTCTGAACTTTCTCTGGCTCTGAGGACCTTCAAAGCAGAAGCATTGACTGTTATTGGCTGCAATCACGCATTGAAATATGTTCAAACGATCAAGCGGATATGGCATAATGTTGCTGGCGCCCAAGCAACGGCATGAGTGATTTGAAGGCTTAATGCGGCCCTCCACAGTACATAGAGTTATAGCCTGTGATTTGCATCATAAACGTCTGTTAAATTTCCACTTTTGTAAATGAGTATCACTAAATGACAACCTGACAGGGAGCCACATGGGGGAGGCAGGAGTGACACTTTTTTCACGTTTGAGTTTCCAGCCATGATGGGACCTAATTCCTTATTACTACATCTATAAGCCGTGCATAAATACACATCAAATAGCGTTTTTTCAAGCCCCGTAATCCCTGGATAATCTTCATCTACAATATGAGCAGTGCTAAATTGGAGGGAAGATTCACAAATGAACATATTTACATCAGTCCCATTAGTGAGACACTGAGGAGATACTGCTCAGAGATCTGCTGCTGCTTTGAAATGCCTGTAGGCACTTAAGAATTTTATTAGAAGCACTTTAACGCTCACCATGCCATGGTATGGTGTGCTTTAATACACATATAATGCAGTGGATTACAACTGTGGATATTAATAAATCATCCGTTTTATTTATTACTGCTCTTTTACCATGGCAAGTAAATGACATGTTTAATCTCTATCATGGATTTAAGGGCTTTTTGTGCTTTCCTGTATGTGTGTATGTGTGTATGTGTGTGTGTCTGTGTGTCTGTAAGATCTCTCAATGTTACTGGAAGTGTCTGCGTACTTGTTGGCCTTCATATACAGTAAATGCAGATGTTTGAGAGTGTACAGTAGGTGCTTACTTTGTGTCTGCACACGTGAGTTTGTGTTTATAATTATTCATATGTGGATACATGCTTTTAAATGTGTGTGTGTGTGTGTGTGAGCGTCTCTCTAGCATATTAAAGAGGTGTGCACATACTCTCCAGTCCCTTAATGACACACAGATCAAAGCTCATCATGTTCCAGGTTGAGGAGAGGTGGATCATTAGCGATGAGTCAACAGGGCATCATTAGCCAGCATGCTACCCTTGCAGCATTTTTACTATGGTCTGAGTCTTGTCGTATGTGTGTGTGCACCTGGGCTTGCATGTCTGTGCACATGCCTGTATGCGATCATCAGATGCATCAATATTGCTCTCTGACTTCTGTACAGTGTGTGGGAGGAATATAGGACTCTCCTGTGGCCCATTTCCCCACAGACAAATGCCGCTCCAGTGGTGAGAGCTAGCCTCATCTATTGTGCCTCCTGCCTCCATCAACTCACTTTCCATCTATTACGACCCAACAGGCTGATCTTCATGGCTGAAGCTCATTGTAAAACCCTAGCTTTGCTGATTCGATAGGCTCTGGAGGGTTCTGACAATGACCAATTCACTCATGACTATTATTCATCACAAAACCTTTCCAGCTCTCCAACAGAATCCACCACCCACCTCTCCTACTCTGTTTGGTATGCTGTAACAATCCATCACTTCCAAATGCTGTGTTGAACGTACTATGCACACACAAAACATATTCACACACACACAGACACACACGCACACATCAGTTTTCTCTTACTCAACCGAATAAACTCCTTCTCACCTCAGAAATTGCTATTTTGGTGCAGGGCAATTCCTTCTCTCAGCAGTTTCACATAAAAACATTCCCTCTTGGCTCCATTCTACTATCCACCCATCTCAACCACAAACAGCTCTTTTCCACTGCCAACTTTGTCTCTTTCCCTCCCTCCCTCACCTTCAGATGCCACTCATCCACTGCCTCCATGCCTGACTGCTTTGACAGGCCTGGGATTCAAGCAGGGGGGATTTGATCCCTCCGTGGAGTGGAGCTCTGGCAGTGGGGTCCACTCTCCAACCGCCGGACGCAGAGCCCTGAGCCACCGATTAAAAAGTCATGAAGGCTTTTAGGGGCATGCAGGGCTGCAGTTTCCCACTCTGCCATGGATTGGCTGCCTGAAAATAGTCTTTGTGTTCCTGAGACAACGGTGGAATATGCAGGGGGAGGGTGGGGAGGGGGGTTGAGGAGATGTGGGTTAACAAAGCAGCAGTGCGTGGGCCACGTCACTCTCCCTTGTGCTCTTAGGCAGCGCTGGCCCTCGCTTCCTCAGTTTAGATGAAACACCCACAGTCTATATCTACAGTACATCATTGGCCCGTACATAAGCATTGTGTATAGACTTTATGAGTGTGAGACTACAGGTCTTTTAAAGCAGTGGCCTTCTCACTTCCTTTCCATCATGCGGAAATCACCTTGTGCTAGTAAGGGTCAGATCCAAGGGCAGGCCCTGACACCTTACACCAACACACATCTCTGTCATCCTCTGTGTTTATTTCATACACAATGCCTTCTTTGAAGATGTATAAATTGATTAATGTGAATGGCTGTGAGCAAGTATATTGTGTGTGTATATATATATATATATATATATATATATATATACACACACACACACACACACACACACACACACACACACACACACACACACACACACACACACACACACACATATCCTATATCTAAACCGCTGGCTTTCAAAACCTGGCACACAATTCAAGTGGGTGACCATTTCCTTCATAATGGCTTTAAGGACAGGTTGTATACAAAAACGCATGTGTGAAACTAGACCTTAATGTGCTGGCAGAAGGAAACACTGGCATCCCAGCATTAGTTTAGTCTTACCAACAGCAACCATCCATACCACTGTCACAAATAGCTGCGAACCACTAATGGAATCAATAACGCCTTGCAAATATTTACAGGACAAGAGAGCCTCAAGGCAATCAATTCCAATCCATAGGACGATGGAAGGTTCTGCTGTGGCTGTGTTTCAGGTTAGAAAAATCAATAAAGTCAGCTTTGAAAACAGAAGGAAAAAATAAATAACAACCTTATTTCAGCGGCACCGCTCAGTCTTTCACTCATACGCTTTCTCGTTCCTTCCATCATTCTGACCCTTGCGTTGCTTCCTCCTTTTTTTCCGCAGTCGTCCAAGTTTGACATCACTGCCTGCGCCTCACAGCAGGTATCAGGAACTGCAGGGCGTGCATCCACAATGGTAGTGGGGAGAAAGCTTTTGAAGGGGGGAACAGCTAGTGGATGTGACAGGCTGTTGAAAGCCCGGGAGACAACAGCATGTGCTTCTGGAAGTCTTAACAGGTAGAAAGGTAAAGTGGGGGTGGTGGGTTTGGGGGGTTGTTTAGAGGGCCAGGCAAATTCTCTGGATAATAGGATCTAAAAACAACGTTGTTCAGGTTCTACATACATTGGAAGGCAGGCTGACTGACGGAAAGTGAAGTGTGGAAGCAGTGCAGAGAATGAGAAGTAGGGTATATTAAAAACAGATTGCTTCCATTTCTCTCTGGGGGAAGATTTTTTTTTTAATGCACAAGGTTGTAATCCCTAGTTTATGTTCTGTAGTAACTAGCTCGATAAAATACATCAACCCAGCACATAAAAAGTGAATAAAACGGAGTATATAAAAGTGTGTCAGGGCGGCAAGAAGCTATAGAAGTCAAGACCGCCCAGAGTGAATGCTGATTTATTGATGTATTGATGCCTGGTAATGCATTGACGAGTTCAGCAACTTCTGATAAATAGGCGATATTGTCAGACATTTCTCTGGTGGGCACACAGGCCCCAGGCCTCATGCAGCTCACCGGTCTCCAGCCTAATGAGCAGGTAGTTGGATGGAGAGGAGGAACGCAGCAGAGAGAAGCTCACTTTCTGTCTCTCCCTGATGCCACTTGCTGTGTTTTCGCTCTCTCATGCACAACGCTCTTAGAGAGAACGATCAGACGGAGCTACAGCTTCTGCCAGTGGCTATCAGTGTCTGTTTAACAACTCCACTTCCCCTCTGTGGTAACACACATGTGGGAAAAACTGTGTGTGTGTGTGTGTGTGTGTGTGTGTGTGTGTGTGTTAACTAGCCACACAAAAACCCTCTGGTGGCCAGCTTTAGAACAAACAGACCATTCTGAATTGCTTGAAGACTATAAAAACAGTGGCTTCACAAGGGCATACAACAAGTGTACCGTTAGCAGCAGAGCCACATGTCACTGTACATATCACAGCGCTTTCCACTGCCCCAGGGCAGTACCTGACGACTGCTTCATCACCTAAAGTGCCTGCCTCAATGTGTGTGTGTGTAACAGTGCAAATAAATCAGGCAGATATGCACATAAATCCACTGTTCCACTATTGTTTATGTTTAGCACTCTATGTATCTTGCAGATATAAATGCTGCATGGTCCTCACTCTGAAAAATAACATATTTCACAGCATGGCTCAATTAATTGAATTTTTAGCTGAGCTTTGAGCGAAATCCATAAAGCAGATCTTACTGAAAACGAACCGGACAGAAGGTGTGCGTATGTATATATGCCGGTCTGTTTACGTGTGTGTTTGTGTGTGAGGGTGAGAGAGAGAGAGAGAAAAGGAGCGAGACGGACCGCACAAACTTGAGGGCGCACTTGGCAAAGCATAGACTGCCAACTTGCGAAAAATGTCAATTACTCTCTCTAAATCTAAAACTTTTATGAAGGCTTCTAGGCTGTATCAAAGCCTTCCACCTCTCCCGCTCACTCAAAAATGTTTTCTCTCCGAGAAAATCAGCTTTAATTATTGAAAGCGTGGCTTCAAGTTATTAGTGTTTTTCAGGACTTCCTTCAAATTGCTGTCCAATGTGCTGTTGTGCATATCAAAAAGATCTTATTGATTCTAACCCGCTTTCCATGTTGCAAACAGACAGACTGTCAAAAACCTCAGATCTGTTGCCTTCAGTCGAGGGCTTGTGATGCATTACAAAGACAACTGTTCACAGACACACAGGAGACATGTAATAGTAGCAAACAGAGATATGATTCTGGAAGGAAATGAGAATCAAACAGAGAAACGAGAGATAGAGGCCCAGCTCATGTCTTTCTAAGCAAGCAGAAGAGAGAAAACAGAGGTTGAAAATAAATAAAGATGAGCAAGTGATGGTGATGATGATCAAAGCATGGCGACAGCAGGTGGTTTGTTAGTTGACCATATAGTGAATCTCCTGGCCTCGCTGTGAACTGACCCAGCCTCAGACTCCACAGTAGAGAGCTATATATCTTTCCCAGCAGTACATCAGACAGACAGAAACAGACAGCCCTGATCTTCCTACTTCCATAAGCAACACTCTTTTTAATCCCTTCTGGATCAAAGGAGTCAGCAAGCTTTGCCTCCCTTTCATTAGGGAGGACTAGAAGACTGCATGGAAACGCTCCCTGTTCTCCTGGACCGAACAGCCAGGTTTGATCAATCAATAGCAGTCCACTAGCTCTGGCCTAAGTGACCCTGCTCTAATCACTCTCCTCTGAAAAATGGAGGATAAGGTGGTACGACCAGAAACACACCCACATAAACTTTCATCAAAACAGTCTTTGGTCTGGGAATGAGTCAAATTATACTGTGCTTTGTTACGTTCTGTTCCAGCAGAAAATCTGCTGTCTGACAAGCATAGTCTCAGTACTTAAGTCCCATCGCTCAAAACATGAAAGTCTGAATTCTGGTGAAAGGACAGAATAGGGATCAGCCAGGCTGACAGAGTGGCTAAGTACAACTGGGCTGCTGTCTGACTTTGCCATTGTTGTTCACTGGTGAAACGTAATCTTCTTAATCACAAGCTAAACCTGCAGAACAATTGACCCATTTTCATATGTGGCTCCTTATCTCTGACTGCGTGCCCATATCTCATTTAGAAGTGTTAGAAATCCCTCTTCAATCTAGGTGATCTGTTCTCACCAGCCTTCCTCCACATTCCTCTAATCCACTCTCATCTAATCCTATGCATATCAGACAGAGAATGCCATGTTTATATGTTGAGAAGTCAGGTTTTGCTATGCTGTGCTATCCTACATGTGTTTAACAGTGTTGAGATTCCTCTCAAAAATAATACTCACTCACCTACTCGCTACTCTTTTATGTTTGTATTTGTGCTTGTTCTCTTAACATGTCAACTATTACATCCCAGCAGAGTAGACAGGTTGTTGGTCGATCGAAGGACAAAATCAGTTTGTTTTTCTTCCAGTACTGATATCCAATTCAAGCAGAAATAAGGAACATTTTCAAAATATCCTTAGAGATAGTTTGTTATTCCAATGAAAAAAAAAAAAAATGATAATAATAAAAAATAACAACATGGCTTCTGTTCAGGCTAAAAGTAATCATACTTACTTTCTTGTATGAAATCACAGATTTAGGCTAACATTTAAAATTGGATAAACACATCCAACCCCAATAAGAAAAGTCAAGTCGAACTTATTTGTGCAACACTAAATCACATTAGTCTCAAAGAGCCACACACCCACATTTTTAACACAATAAATGACTTGTTGCTTTTCAGTGTAGTACGAAATCAGTCATGATTTTGGCAGCTTCTCACCGGAGGGAGTTTGGCTTATTTTTTGTGCAGTGGAAGTAAGCATATGTCTTTTGATTTTATGACGTGGGTGCAAACAACCAGCTGTACTGAAATGCTAAACACTGCCCAGGGTTTACGACTTTTGAAGACAGTTAAGTTTATGTTACTGACTATGTCAACTTTACTATGGATATATATACGGTATAGGTGAACATTTGATGTGCATGCTCATTTTATACACAAGAATTGTTGTTACAAGGTCAGAGTCAGTGTTCAATACAAAACCACGATCTCCATCCTGTATTAGCTGACGTAAATGGCTTTTGATAGTTATAGATACTATTATCATGGAGACTGGTGAGGAAAAGTTCTCCAAAGGGATTAAACACATATAAATACTGCTGTTGTACAGTAAATGTAGTCAGCTTTTAGCTCTGCAGTTGTTCAGTGTTAACAATGCCTCTATGTTTTTGTCTCGTTATCAACGGCAGCATAGATAATGATTTGACTAAAATTTGTTTTTAGATGTTTGATAACAAGTGCAGCTGTATTTCTATTTCTGTAGGTGAGACAGTGATTTCTTCATCAAAATATTACCGAGCAGTGTGTTACCACGCATACGAGTTGCTTACGTGTGTACAGGCCTGGTTTATATAATCCGTGTTTGTGTGCGTGTCTGACAGTCTACCTACGCAGCAGAAGAAGGGTGTTTCTGAAGAATTAGCATCGTGGTGGCAGACTGTCTGGAGCTCAGCTCAAAAATTGGTCTTTTTGTCATGCCTGGATGCCAGTGTGCCAGTGTGCCCCCCCCCCACACACACACACTCTCCCTTCCTCCATCTCTCTCTCCCATTCTCTCTCTTTCTCTGTCTCTCTCTCTCTCTCTCTGTCTATCTCTCTGCAGCCTTTCTCAATGAAATGAGAAAGGATGGGCCCTTGTCAGCATGAGCAACGGTGGCATTATTGTCAGTGTGAGCTGTCTGTCGTTGCAGTGTGTCGGGCTGGACCCCTCCTGTCGGGCTGTCACCGTGGTACGGGGATGAGATGTGAAAACTTCGGCGGCTTTGTCGAGGGGGGAAATAAAGCATGGCACCCGACTGATCTGACACCCTTATCTTCATGGTATCAGCCCCCCTCACACATAGACAAGTCGGCCAACTGGATCAAATATAAGTAACACACAAAAAATCAATACAAAGAACATCAAGGGCTGCCCATCTACTGGGCCATATGAAATGAATATGACATAAGCAGCTGATGCCAGGCCAGGGGGGTATCAGAATGACAGAAAGCCTTCATCGTGAGTTCTGACCTACATGAAACAGCTTCAGTCAAGTTAAACAGTAGAATGGACGGTGGCAGAGTGAACATCTCCCTTTTCCTCTGTCGTTCCCCCTGTTTCACGCACTCTAGCAAATTTAGAAATCTGAAATTGTCCTTGCCAGAAAAACAAGTGATATCTGGAAGCTCTTATCACACTCTTATCTAAAAAGTGTAAAACTAAACTTTCACATCCAATTTCTCTCTCCCTATCTCTCACTCTTTTTTTTTTAAACATATCTGTTTACAATTATATATGTTTATATACGTGTGCCTCCAAATGAAGCCAGCTGGTGAATACAGGCCTTTTAATTTTTTTTCTTCTTTTTGTCCTCACTCCCAGGGTGTCGAAGCTCTGCTCAGGGAGCGAGTTTAGTGTAGACAGGAGCGGAGCCACCAGCTGCTGACCTTTACTAGCATCACACAGCAGCAGGGAGTGCCTCGGTTTACCTGACTCACATCTTGAAAACAAATAATCAAAAGGTCTCTTATGGGTTACCACCCGTGGGGAGCTATGTGTGTGTGTTTGTCTATTTTCTGATGTGTGTGTATTTATGTACCGGGTCAGATTGTGGATTTATGTGTCTGTGCATAATTTTGCTGTGTATATGCTCTTATAATGTTTTGATTATATTATTACAAGTCAACAAGGAAAAGAAAATTACCTCTTTGGTCCACTGCAAAGTGGACGTATGCTGTGCTGCGAAGGCCCTCAAAGTGGGTGTGAGTCAGTAGAATTTAATAAATCAAATCCGAGTTTCATGGTCATCTTTTAATTTGTAGTCACCACATGACCGTTCCAACCACTGCTGCTTTTCAACAGCGAAACCACACCTTTAAAAAGCTTCAGAGGTCAGATGAGGTCATGGTCTGGCCATTGACTAAATTCCTCTGTTCTTTCATTATGGGAAGCCAACTTTGTATTTATCTATGCAAGACATTGACATTAAACTGGCTTTTTGAGTTTGAATACTTTTTACTGTTTCCAACCTTGTGAACTGACCTGTCTAAATCCTTAGTTACATTTGTTAGTTGTGTTCCTACTTTGGGGTGAATTCTCCTTCAAGGTATATTAATGCTTAAGGCACAGTGTTGCTAGAGAAGAAAGTCCAATTACACCAAATAAATCCCCTTTCCCACAACCTAACCCACCTCTGAAAACCATCTCGCCCTTTTCCCCAGGAAAGGAATCCAACCCACCTCGTGACCCTTTCAGCAAACCTCCTCAAAATCCCTCATAATCAGCACTGCTCCCAGACAGAGTCTGTCTCCACAGCTACTAAGGCCGTCCCGATAAAGGTGTGCCACACATCAATCAGATGGGGTAACACTAAAAATAGCCACTTATTGATCAGATCAATAGCAGCCAAAGAAACTAGGTCTCTGTCACTCTTTCCTCCATGTTAGAGGTTGCAACGATGGGGGGGGGGTGAAGAAAGAAAGGCATAGAGAGGCGAGCAGAGCAGAGGAGTAGGAGGAGGGGATGTGGGCACTGGATGAAAAGATCTCACTTGTGAAAAATATCGAAGCCCGAGCAAGGGAAGGAGTTGTACAGGGGCTAGTGTAGGCGGAGGAGGGAAGCAGGGTAAAATGGGTGAGGGTGGTGGGAGGGAGTGGCTTGGCTGCTATTATAGCTCCTGGAGAGTACGAACTCAATCAGCAGCCAGGCGAGAAGCCCATTGTGCTGTGGTGTAATGGGAACTGTGAGATTTTATTAAAAGAGAGCAATTGCATGTGCTCCTCATCAGGGTTTCCATTGTGGCACTGGTGGTCACAATGACGTCTGGGGAAGATAGAAACAAGGTATTTACTGTCTCACATTTGGGAGAATAGACAGCTCCCAGAAATAAGGTTCCACTTTGACGTTAGGGGCTCTGTTGCCTATAATTGTCATGGCATCCTCTTGTTCGATCTGTTTCCTTCCCCTTTCCTCTCACTCTATTATTCCTTCAGCTCTTTGCCTTTCTTAGTTCCTCTTTTCACTCTATCACTCACTCTAGCTATTTAATTTCCTTGCTCTTTCATTTGTCTATCACTTTCCCAGCTCCCTGTGTCTGGCATTGTGGTGAAATCACACTGCAACCTTAGCAAGTCCGCCTTAGTGACTTTTGTCTTTACAGGGATTGCATGTATAGCAAAGCCTGTACTGTGGCTACTTAGAGGAGACTAGTGGAAGGAGTGGAGAGAAAGCACTGTGAGGAGGTGTATCAAATGGACTCAGCCTTGTTTGTTTGATGCTGTCAGAGTTGGTTTCTACAGGACACAGACCATAAATCCAGCAGCGAACTGTGTATTCATTTTCCCCTCGGTCAGCACAGATAACTATAGGTAAAGGGCATGTTGTTGATTGTTCTGTGTTTACGTACAGCTTCATGGGAGGAAAAGAATGGATTTTCTGTCTGTATAGGTTAAATTATAATTCCCTCACTACTGATATTCAAGAGACTCCTGTTAAGGATGTGGCCGACTTCACCGCAGAAAAATGCCCATTGCGTTCTCTTAGAAGATCATACTGGTTTTTTTTGTGTGCTTTAGTCTTAACTACAAGTACACTTGGCTTTACATTACTGCTGTTTTTAAATCCTTTTCAGAAACCAAGTCACAAACCTTGGAGACACGTTTCTTTGAATAAACAACCAAAACAGTTTTTAATAAAGAATATTTCAACATAGTGCATTACTGAGTGACAATCAGGTGAACTGACAAAAACTGAAATGAGACTCATACCTGCCTGGAATAAAAGAAATCGACAGTGATATGCACTAAATCCTCCATATTAAATGACAAAATAAATTGTTTGTAACCGCCTTCCAGAATGAAACAACGAGGTACAAAAATGACTTGGTTTTATTGAAGGAGTCAAGGTGAGAAAACCAATAGTTCGGAGTTAAAATTCAAACTTTGCTAAGGTTAGTTGACCTTTATGGAAAAAAAAAAAAAAAAAAAGAAAAACCAAAGTTTACTGTCACTAGAACATAGATGTGTTTGTCTGGGACATGAAACAATTGATACTGTTGTTTTTTTGGGAACATTGGCTGTTTTCTCTTGTTTCAGGAACAAGTGTCGCTTATAAACTACAGTAATGTGTCTTAATTATAGAAATCCATGAATCAAGTCAAGTTGAATCATAGACTTCTGAAATGATCCAATCCAACTGGCAATTTTTTCTGTTGTTCAAGGAAAAAGCTGATTCTAGCATTACTTGTTAAGATGGACTTTGCAGACTGCTGCCTCATCTGACTTTGAGATGATTTTCTATTAAATTATGATCCGCTATCATCCCTCTCTGTCGTGATCTGGCTCTGTCCTAATGAATCCAAACCTACTCCTCTCTGGTCCCAGCCACTACTGCCTCACCATCACGGACAATCTGATAAAGGGATGAGAGAGGATATCATGTGTTCCTCACACAAATCCTGCCTGTAATCCGTACATTGTTGTTGTTCTACTTCCCTCACTGTAATCTCCTTGGAAGTCCATTCTGTCCCCCGAATCCGTCGAATATAGTGTATCAAACATCCTGGACAGCCACAATTTGGGGGAGATAAAGGAAGAGAAAGGAGACAGTTAACTGAAAAAACTTCTTTAGAAAGTACTTAGTTCTCCGTGAGAGGGTTGCTGATGTGCTGGTATGTGGCATATTACTAATACACATGCTGGCCATCTGATAATGAGTCAGGATAGAACATAAGGGGTGTGGGGGTGTGTGTGATTGTGTGTGTGTGTGTGTGTATGTGTGTTGGGGGGGGGGGCATTGGATTACATCCCCCGACAGGGATGGGGACCAGCACAGGCCATATGTGGTCCAGTTCCTCATAATCCTATTTGCCCACAAGACATTTGAAGAGTAGAGAGCAGATTGAGGGATGTTAAGATGTGTTTGAAATAAACGGATGACACGGTGTTAAGCACAAATGTTACTTCGATCAACAGATTATTTCTCTACCTTCAAGTCCATCAACACAGCGGACAACCCCAATCAAAGCCTGGCCAACTGTTGTTTTCTCCATGTTTGTTTTTTTTTTTTCTCTGCCCCTTCCGCCCCAGAGCCAGCTTGATTTTACCAGTGCTACATTCACCAGTGTGTTTATTTCACTGTATAGCACGCTCCATCTGCTCACTTCTGGGAATGTAAAGTGATTGCTGTCGCACATAATTTCTCTGATGCAACTGGATATTTGTTGCACATGTGCCCCTGGAATGAGCCACCTGAAGCGTAGGTAAAGTTGCACGCACACATACACACAGGTAACGGTTTTTTCACATACAGACACAAACTACAGACACACACTTGAAAACATGTACTTCATCTTCAACTAGCCTTTATTTTTATCCAGATGCTGACAGTTCAAATCGTGTACGGCATCTAAGCCCATTAGCGTCAATAATGCGCTTTGACAAAGGGAACAAAAACCTGCAAATAGATGCAGACACGGTGAGAAGCACAGTGAATTAGACTAACTCTGAAAAAGGTGCAATGCAGCACAGCTGACATACACTATAAAGCTGTAGACATGAAGCAAAAGCATTGCTTTTGGTGAATAAAAATGCTGTGATGTATAAGCATGGTTCACGCCTGACATGAAATGCAATAGCTACACAGACACCTTTGCTTAGACTGGATCCTTGCCCACGATTAACAAGAGAAGAGCCAGGTGTTGTGGAGCCTCAGGGTCAGTTTGGGGCTGTGCTGGCTGGTTGATAGTGGCAAAGCTCCACTGAACACTGTAAACTTGACTGTATGCCACAGGATTCAATTTACAAGCTGTTGGTTTAAGCTGGCACGATGAACTGCCCTGTTGTTTGCACCAGGACACACTGTCTGTTTTGGAGGCTTTTTGTCCTGCAGTTAACGAGCACTCTAGTGGGAGAGAAACTATAATGGCAGATTACGGCTGTGATAATGGTAGACTCTTTTGTGTAGGCTACTCCTAACAATAATAGAAAACCTGTCCTCACCGAGAGGAAGGAAAACAAACGAGGAAAAAATAAACTCTCAGTTTGCAATCCTGCAAAGCCTGGTGCTTTTATGTGATGTGCTGACTGGGGGCTCAGTGCTCTCCGCCTGTGGATCTGGATCCCAGTCAAGGGGATCACGCATGCCCAACACCCCACCAACCCTCTCTCATCCACCTTCATCTTCCCTCCACACAGTCGCACATTTACTCACTAACAACGGTGTTTTTAGAGGTATATCAGGGCATTGCTCCGTATTTCTGCCACATTCTATGATTTAGCTTTATTCAAATTCATGAAAAATGCCGCAGGCATTTCTCTTTATTTCAGAAAAGCAGACTGAATATATTAAATGATTATTCAGACTTGAGTATGTAATTTTGAAGCATTGGATAAGAAACTAGTTTCAAAACCAACATATGGTAAGCGGCTAAGAAAACAGGTTACAGACAGCAGAGTAATTCAAAGTGGGTCTCAGGAATGAACACAAAGAATTCTGGTTATTAGGGATTTAAGTGAAATCATGTTGGATATTTGCACATCAGTTGTTTGTAAAAAAACACATTTCAGTATCAATATATTATGGAACATATTATGTATTTGGTATGAAGCTTCAATGGGCTACAGAAGAACATCTACTTAAATTTCCTCTTAATCACTAAAAGACAGCAAAACAAACATGCATTCAGCTGCTCTAAAATCCCCAAGAAAACAGAGAGCACAACAACAGGGTGAACATATAAAACATAGAAATTTGTAGTAAACCAAGCACAGTGTGCAGACAAATCAATCCTAAATCTATTCCACAGAGCGATCAAAACTCAGAGATGAAGGGTTTGAAGAAGACTAGAGAGATTTTTCTCTGTCACAGCGGGCCTACAGGTGTCTGGGGTGAAGAGCCGCTGCTTTTGTTGACAAGACTGAGATGACAGCATCAGTTAGTGGTGTACAGCAATGAGAATTCATGCAATTAATCTCCTGACTAGAGGCCCTTCATCCACAGCTACAGTGTCAGGCTGGTGATAAGGTCGTGCTGAGTGACCAGGCTCTGTTTCCAGCTGATTAGTCGAGAGAGTTTACAAAGCTGCCGCAACTGTGGGCAGCCATTTGTCAGGCGCCCTGTAATTAATCCATTTCCATGGGAGCCTGTTGGTAGTCTGTGGGGATCACCGAGGTGGCCCATGAAAGGCAATCATTAGACACACAAAAACCGAACTGTGTGACACACAAAACAAAGACACAGAGGCCCTGTTTTGAGTGACACCGAGGTAACCAATGTGTTCACAGCCCTTTACCTCTGAGTAAGAGGGTTGATTAGAGCAAAGCCACAGATCAAAGCCTGGAGCAGCCGCCGCTATAGGAGAGACAGGTGGGAAGGAATTAAAGAGGACAAAAAAAAGATTGTTCTCTAAGTGGACTCATTTATCCAGACACTTTAGGGTCAACGCTTGTCTTTTTGCCATGACAGGCAATATTTGAGTGTTGTAAATGGTTGACATTTCCAGGAGGATGTCCTGAAGATGATGTGAAAGGTAATCCACATACATTATCTGCGGGAGAGGAAGACGCGTATTGACTAGAGAGAAAGCTGACTGTTATTTGACCCTTAGAACTGAGATTAAGCCATGCTATGCTAATAGCTGCATTCCCTGTTGATATCATTCCACACGTCACGAGAGGCGATTAATGCTCATTAATGGAAAAAATGTTTCTTCAATCACACAGGTGTTTGACACCATGCCTTAGCGCACAATGTTATCTCCAGCCCGACCAGAGAAAACAGATGTCCAGTCTCTCCCTATACTACGGCATTCTGCTCCCACCGGGCGTTCACAAAGTCACCCAGTCACCCACGCATTAAAGAGAGGCAGCTGCAAGAGCATTAGTGTCCAAAAATTCAGTAGAGAGACAGACATAAACAAGCATGACAGTTGGTTTTGGGGATGCAAGGAACGCTGATTGACAGTGCTCTGTCGGCCGGATTAGAGACGTTCATTTCGTCCTGAACTCAATTATATTTTACAAAGGCTGACATCCCCAGTTAATTGCAGCCTTTCCACATGAGGGAATTATTTGCACTTCTCAATTCCCTGGCCATGTGTACTCTGTTCCGCATGTACAGGCTTCATCTAATATGTGGAAATATTGCAAATTAGATCAGTAAAAAAAGAAAAAGGGAAAAAAATCTGGGAAAAGAAAAAAAAAACTTAGGGAAGTGTCGAGAGGCAGAAAGGAGTGATCCGCTGGTACAACTTCAAGAGAGAAGCATCTGGGTGAGTAGTCTGCCTCGGTCTCTCAAGTGTGTCTTGATTTCAGCTCTGAGACAGCTTAGTTCAGAGACAGATCCAAAGTGACAGCATGGCGATGATTGACACGGTGATGAAGAGGAGAATAGGAGAGGAAGGGAGGAGAAAAAGGTTGTGCAGCGCCACTGGCTCCACCGTGCTGAAAATGTGAGTCTTGCCCATGGAAGGATGTGACAAGAATCCCAGCCCGGGCTTATACTGAGGAGGTAATGTCAGGGAGGTAATGTCAAGGAAGCCTACGGGCTCATGTACAGGAATGTCTGCACATGTGTGCGATATTTGCTTACATACGTGCCTGTGCGTACATTAGTGTTACTGCGTGGCTGTTGGGGGTGGGTCGGGGTTGAGGGATTTGATGTAGGGGAGTGAAGTGAAAGGCTCTTGTGCTCAGTAGCCTGGATTACCCAGCCATTTCTAATTCACCCCAACTCCTCTCTGTAGACATCCCATGGTTGACATGTGTCACCACACACAGTCAGATTAGCAGGCCTCTAATCCACCTCTGGGGCTGACGGGGTGGGTGGGAGGGCTGTGGATGATCTGCCACACCAGGAATAATCAAGCACCTAGCATCTCATGAGTGGTGGGGGGGGCACGTTGTTGCTCTCCTTACCGTCGCTGCTGTATGTATGAGGTGCCACGCAGCCTTGGATCAGGTTTGTTGCAGTGGCTGACATGTGGACAAACAAATGGCAGCAAGTAGTGCTAAACCAAAGAGCTTTATAGGCCCACATCTCTCTGCTACCCTTGGGCTGTCCCTGATCAGCGGGCAGCTAATCCCGTATCATTGTTTCGTGATTTTGTTTGTTACAATGGGTATCAGTGACATCACTGGTGTTGACATCAGCTCACCAGCAAACAACACCAGTGTTTATCTTTGTCTGTGAGATACTGGGTGAAAAACACTCCCAGATGGGCGAATGCCGCTGCCAATGAGATACCAGAGTAAATAGGTAGACAGGAAATATTTACTGATAATAATCTCATCAAACAGATGAATGGAGGTTCTCTTTTCTCAACAATAAACATCTCCTCTGTTGTGTTAGACTGGTAGGAATAATAAGTGGTATAACACATTCTGCATCCATCCTGGTAAATGGAGCGTGATAAGTACGCATGAAAAAATAGTCGCTTAAATGTACACATTTACACCGAGACAGAACGATTCACATAGTGCTATAAACCAATGATTCAATGTATGTTTGATGACAGTGCCGGTCTATGTGCTATGACTCATTCCCTCAGTGTGCCTGGTTCTTGTCGCCTCTTCCACTGATCTCTCATTTGGTCGTTGTGACCAAATGCATGCGCAAGTCCAGATTAGACCACGGTATAATGCTACGACTTTGTACGATATCCAGAGGGCTTTTACAGTTTCGAAATGGACATAAACAAAGAAAGGAGAATTATTTCGGGGGGATACAATATTCCAGTCGTATCACGTCTTAAAGAAAAAAACTCTCTATTATTATTATTATTTATTTATTATATTTGTCTGTTTAGGTATTTATAGTAGTTAAAGTTTGTTGTGAAGACCTTGTTGAGAAAAATTTGAAAACATTTTACCCTGCCACCTCAGAAGGAGAGCTGGGCAGCAGGGCAGTCAGACAGGTCAGGTCTGAACCGAGCACAGGGACTCCCTGCCGCTGCAAGTCAATCCACTGATTAAAACAGGCCAATCACTCTTAGTGTCAATGTAAGGTCTGCTAAGGACATAGTCTCTCTCCCCCTTTAGAGGAGGAGAATGGCTGGTCAGAGTGGCAGAGGGCCAATGCCGGTTCATCCAACCGCCCATTAGTAGAAGTGAACCAGTGAAACCCCACCTCATGAGACCCATGATTCAATACAGGGCAAAACCGCTTGCTTATTAAGCTTGAGCAGCTTCAGGTTAGTCTGGAGTGCTTTTGCTGTAATGATGTAAACAATTCATACTGGTATCATTATGTGAGACAGAATTATTTTGCAAGTCATTGTTCTGTCATTGTTTTGAGTGTGGGTGTTGCTCTCCATCTGGGAGATAGGGAAGTCATTTAATGAGCACAGCCTGTTTCTAATCACTGTAAAAGTAATGGTGAAATTGCTGGAAATTACATAAAATTTGTGCCTATAAAATCCATGCAGCAGCAATAACCTTCCAGATGTTGCTTAAGGTCAGGTCGTGCGATATCCAGAAACTGAAGTGAAGTCATGTATAAGATAGTTAACTGCAGACAAAAAAAAAAAGAAAAATACCTACCGGATAACTACTCAGGCAGCCCCTTATTACAGCATAGTGTGGCCTCTGTGGTTATAACAAAATATGAACGATATAGACAGTCATCATGATGGAGTAGTTGAGCTTGGCATGTACGGGATATGTAATGTATTCTCTATGTGCTCGGGTCGAGCTGTTCAAACACACGTATTTACGGTTGGATGTGTCTCAGGGGAAGCAAAGCAGAGGTTAGACACAGAGACACAGATTGAACACTGGCCACCTCTCCGCTACAGGGCCTGGCCACCAACCCCACAGAATTTTTAATGGCACACTAAAATGCTGCGTAAAGACTAAATTGCTGCCCTCAATGGGCAACAGATGATGGAATTAAAGAGATTTAGAGCTGTAGGGGAAATGGGCTGCGTGTTTGATGTGGGCCTGGGAACAAGGGAGGAGAGGAAAGAGGGCAGCAGAGCAAACCAAGGGAGCATCTGGCCCTTGTAGGGACAACGCAGCTCTCTGGGAAGTCTCTACGGAGCGAGAGAGGGGCTGACTGATAGCTCTTTCTAACACCCACTATGTGTAAGGGCTGGCACTCAGCTACTAGTAACACCTGCTTCGCCCATATGGCGCTACAATATCACCCATCACCTAAACAAAACTGAAACATGTGAGGTGTAAAAAAGTTCTAAATGTGAAATTGCGAAGCCAACTCAAAAAAAAAGAACACTCACTCCAACCCTACCCCTAATCCAGGTAACCATAGCAACCCCTCACCTGTCGTCTCCTAAACAAGAAGAGGCAGACAGCCAGGTCAGAGTGACACATTTTCCGTAACTAGCGAACACAGGTTGATTTTTCATGTGCTACGCAGTCCCCCATCCTCTCTCTTATTCCCACCAGAGCATAAGCAGACACACGTAGTCTCCTCCACACACCAGATTTATCATCTGCCTTTTTCGCACTTCTCTAATGTGGTTTCCATTCGCTGTCTCTCATTCACCAACACTTGCAGTGTTACCGATGCACACACAGACACATAATCACGATAACACATTTCAGCTTCACTACTCTCGCCACAGGAAGCTGGCAAAATGCCTTCCGCCGCCCACCAAAATGGAAAGAGTTATCCTGACCTGGCATATTCCGAGCCCAAGTGAAAACGTGGCCCAGTATAAAGGGCCGGTGGGCTGCAGCAGCCTCTCTATTCACTAGAGACAAAACCTGGATCTGTGGTATGATCTGGCTGGCTGGACTTATGAATAGAGACAGCAATCCAGCAATGACAGACCGCGTTAACCCTCATACTATGAGGCGCTGCCTCGCTGTATACAACGTAAATGGAGAGGGAGGTGCTGGTGTGTAGTACTAGGGAGGGCGCAGACGTAAAAACTAAAAAAACTGGCACTGATGATGACAGCTCTGTGCTGCATGTGCGCTCATGAGAGAGCCATGCGCCACATAAAGAGACTGGGGATTCCAAGTACACAGCCGCAATATACAGAACGACAAGCAGCCAGTGAAAACTCCAGCAAAAATTTACTAACCGCAGCCTCATCCCTCACTACTTTCCCACACAAACTTCTGCTTTTATCTCATCCCAAGTGTGGAGGGAAGTTAAAAATAATTCAGAGAAGAAAGGGGGGCTGGCAGACTGACACATTCAAACAAGCTCTGGTGTTAGGGATGAAGCTCAAGCACAGCGGCTGTTGATAAGTTAGGATGGGACAGACTCTATCCTGGGTAATAAGAGGGGGATGGGCCTCACCACCTTGGCTCTCATTTTCCCGCCGCTTTCATCTCGCTGCACACCGTAGACCTAGCGACTCACGCAGCGAGCAAAACACAGCCAAAACCAATAGCCAGCAGATAGCATCTCTTACGCTAACAAGCTTTTCACTTGGGGATACCATCAACTCCCTGGTTTTCATATAAAGCTAATTAGGGATGGACTGAGAAGCAGACCTGCAGCTATCTATCCACCCTGTTTTTATCCTCTCTCCTCTCAGTCTCTCAGTCTGTCTCTGCCCTGCCTCTCTGTCTCTTTCGCTATGTCTCACTCTGTCTGTCTCCCGGTCCCTCTCTCATTCTTACAGACACACACACACACACACACACACACACACACACTCATGGACACTCTCCTCTGTCTCAGTTCAATCCACACTGCATTCACTCTATGCTTCTATCTACCTCTCCATCTTTCAATCCACTACCATTGCTGCCTTCACTGCCACTGTGTCCAGCCCAAGGCCACTACTGCCTCTTAATCCCATTAGACCAAACACAATCAATTATCCAGCCAGCCATAAGGATCTGAGAGCATTAAAAGGTTAGCTCAGGAGATTTAAAGCCATTGATGTCTATGACAGGAATGCACTCCTCGCCCCTCCCTTTAGCAGTCCCTGCTTACCAGCGTGTTAGTGTCTGTGTATGTTCATCAACATGTCACCCCGGCACCAACTTCAGCCACCATGCATCGCTTGCGGATCTTTAATCATGTCCCTGCAAGTCCCGGCAAATTACTGCCTTGTGATGGTAATCGATAAAGCGATAAACGCAGCCAGGCACTGCAGCTGCTGGGGTGAAGAAATACCACCGCTGCCACTGGTTGAGTTTTTTTGCTCATAATCTGATCCCCTCTTGCCAAGAGTAAGGGAAAAAAGTAGAAAAAAAAAGACTCTCTCCTTCCAAATAGAAGAGGCACAATGTGGGGGAGAGAACAATGCACCCTGATAAAGTGTACTGTACTGGCACTGACAGATGGTGGAGTTGTGGAGACACAGGTGCAGGTCAATCAATGCTATCAGGCAGACAGACCGATATAATAATATTGTAATCTAGAGACTCATCTCAGCGCCCCCCCCTTCGTCACCGCACCCCTGCATGTCCATAAACTCCATGCCCCTTTTGCCGCTCCATTCATCGCTTGATCTAATTCTCTCACTCCCTCCCCTTTATCTTTCCCATACACGCTCTCCTCACTGACTTGTTCCTTCTCAGGCGAGAAAATTAAATACGATCATTCCTCTTCAAAGGCGCCACTATTAGCCACATAATGAATATTCAGTTAATGTAGCAGAGAGAAGAGACTGTGAGTAACAGAAATAAGTGACAGCAAGAAATGAAGGTGAAACTCTCGAACTAATTTTTCAACGCCCTTTCAGCACCACTACAAAAATCAAATGAATGTATACTGGCATATCATTTCCCTTACAGACTTAACAGCCAAATAACACGACTCATCAATTATTACAAATACCTTATTACCATGAATGAACGGTTCTTTGACATTTAACAATGTGATTGTAGATCTACCTCATCAGAGTCCAATACATCATTTATGGCTCATTAATATTTCCTGTGATGAATCATTGATTATGAGGCTATTATGAAATACTTCCTCAAATCTCATGTCCCTGATGCGACCTCCGCTGGAAAACCATTTGGCTCAGGCTTGAAAGGCGCAGGAGCACTTGTGGGTCTAACCTTAACTCCACTCCTACGGACTTGCCAGTCTACGTTCCAGATGCCGCTGCCAAGCACCTTCTCCACTGGGATTCAAATGTGTTTCCTCATGCAGACACGATAGCCACTTTCCAATTTCAACTTCATCTTAAACCACCTATTTCTGCTGCCGTGGCGGCGATTGAAATATGAAATCCTGCATATATACAGGCCATTACGGCAAATACAAGGGCCCAGCTGCTGTCTGTCTACCCAGGGAAGTGAGAGGAGAAGGAACAACAGGGATCAGCGACAGCCGGAACACATTTCTATTTATTTATTATTCAATAACGTTCAATTGGCCCCTGACCCCCAGCAGAAGCTCACACCAAACTACCATCAGAAGAAAATGGCAGCCTTGCTGAATCGGGAGGAAATCAAACAGAATCCCCGGGGCTGACTGGTATCAGAGTTCAAATCTGACAGAATTTGATGAGTCTCCCCTTCGAGTAAATCCTTTTTGCTGTTTTTTGATTCATACGGACATAAGTCAAAAGCACAGAAATTCCTTTTCTAGGGCAACACCATGAACATACAACACAGACAAGAGAACATACAAATACCACATAAATAAATTAGTCATCCCATTAAGTCGAGTCTTCATGAGCATCCTAGAAAGTGATGAGCATATTTCTGATATTGCTCTTGCATCTGCTCTCTCCCTCCCTCTCACTCTGTCTCCAACCCCACAAGCCAACATGTTTTTTCAGGGCAACATGTACTGTTTTATCTGTTTTTTTTGCCTCTCCCATTTTCAACAGAACGGTTTGATGGGGAGAGTCTTCTAACCGAATTTCAGCCTGTGAGAAAAGATTATAAAGTAATTGTTGTTCAAGTGCAAAATAAATTAATTGATTAGCATAGCACAAAGCACAGACACTAGAAAATGGTGTGGGAATGACAGTGGTGGTGGTTGTGGGGGGGGGCGCAAATGCTGCTAACACACTGTTGTCTGCAGTTTTCAAGGTTGTTTCTGCTGTTAATTAGTTCAGTTTGATGGCTCGCATCCATGGGTGCAGTCTAACCCAGTTAAGTCAGCTGCTCAATGAGTTTTCTCCGAGCCTCAAATACTGAGCCGCTGCTCTACGGGAACCTGGCTCAAGGTTAACACCATGGTGTCAGTCATGCCCAGTGTCCGGCGCTCACAGTCTGCCATGCTCCTCAAGTGGCTGCCAGAGAACACTCACCAAGGTTACGGCTGTCAGAGCCTATGAGTAGTCCACTTATCTCAATCAAAGTCCTTCACAAATCTTTGAGGGATTGGTCCTGCCTTGCTTCATACTTGGAAAAATATGGACTTTAACTCATAACTAAAATATGAAGGCGGGGGAAACAGTCACGCTGTTGCACCTAAACTTAACAGCCTGATAAATAACATTGCGGATTATTAAGCCGCAACCAATCAAATAAACATCTTCAATTTATCAATTAAAATTGTCGCATACTGAGGGAAACAGATGAACACATTTGCATATTATTGTTTGGCATATCTCTCATCTGTTAAAGAAAGAACACACTCAATGATACTAAATTTGTGGGGGTTTTTGAGGTCAGGGCTTTTGATGTTGATGAATAGAAAAATGAAATACATCTTTAGAAAAAACAAGCCTGTGTGCACATGCAATAAGTTACTCTGAAAATGCTTTCAAGTCCAGGAGAATAAAAACAAATCATACTGCATATTTCTGCTACTGGTTTCAAACAGCAGTAGCAAAAAAATAAACTACAGAACTAAAAGTATTCCTCCTTGTATATTGGATACAATATGAACAAATGCCTTTCATTTAACATTGGTCTATTATTAATGGCCATAAGGAAATGACTGTTCTTAAATGCCAAACTTCAACCACAGAGATAAACTGACATATCTTCATGTCCCAAAAGTCAGACTGAAAGTAATGAATTGTGCGTTAATGACAATAAATTACTTGCATTTTATTTCCACAGGAAACAGTCTATAAATTGGTTGACAGGCAAAGTAAATGTATTGTTATGCAGCATAAATCACTAGCTAACAATATGTCACCTGTGTATTTCCAAAAGTAAGAGAAATCCTATTTCAAGCCACCCACCTGCTCGATATTTCATACATAATAAGAAATGATCTATTCTCTGTGATATCATGCACAAATGGAGCAATTAGCTATGATGGATACTGGGATAATTATTATTTCAGGGACATAACAGTGAGGTAGACACATGCTTTCAAATATCAGATTGTTTGTGTCCAGTGAGTAAAGAGTATCACAAGATGACAGGATTGTCAGTCTTAAATGCTGGAGCCTTTTTGAATTTCATCATGCTGTGGCATTCGTGTGTGTGTGTGTGTGTGTGTGTGTGTGTGTGTGAGATCCCAGCAACATCCTCCATCTCCAGGGGCAGCGGTTGCCTCTCTCATCAACCATGCCCTGCCAATGTGACTGTCACTCCCAATCTGCACTGAGAGGGGAGCCCGTGCCTATTTTTATAAATTTATTCATATTCATTAGTCCTGAGTGTCATTCATAGCAGCAGTTCTTTAATGCGGTACGTAACCATCAGAGGCTGGAGGAGCCTGCCTCCTCTCATCTCACAAATTAATAACACAGGCAATCACTGCAAAGGTGCCTACTGTCAAACAACAATGGCTCCTGATTTCCATCAACTGTGCGCACTTCCTCATTTCCACGACACACAAAAAAACACTCATCAGTGGCCTCCCCTTGGGGAATCTCAACCAAAATGCCATTGTACCAGCCTCTGAAATATGAAATCATTAATTTAAGTGAGAATTAATTACAACCTTTTTTTCCCTTGACCCACTGCAATATTCTGCCTCATAACATCTTGGTGGCAGCCGGTTAATTGTGCAGAATAACTGGTGTGAACGTCGGCTGCTAATGAGAGCAATTAGGCATCAGACTCACACGAGATTTAACTACACTCGCTCGCTGAAAGACGGCAGGCTTGATTGGCTTGTATATGTCACGTAAAGCACAGGATGAACTAATTCTATAGAGTCAAGCAGAACACAAGAGTCAAGTTTTTCCTCTATGAGTGACATCCTGGAAAAATCCACTCTTCTGCTACGACTGACATCACTGTACATTTTGACATATAAAGACCGTTTTTCTCGAATCATTGAGACCCATCATATTTGAATATTTCTCTCTATACCGCACATCCACTTTCCCATGCACCATTTTCGGAACCTTGCCGACTGAAATAATGGAAGTGGGCTGCTTTTCACAGCCTTGCCATGTTTTTTTCATGGCCATTGTTTCTGCTTCACCCCACTTTTAATCAAGAGCACAATGCACCCCCCCCCCCCGAACACACACACACACACACACACACACACACACACACACACACACACCCTCCACTCCTCCCGCCATCCACTCCACCCCACTGTACTTCACTCTGGACAACATTAATAAAACAAGCTTTCAATGATGCAGAGTGCAACAGCACGTTGGGCTCTGAGCAGTGGTCTGATTAAAGCTTTTAAACACTGTTCTTTTAGTTTGCATATGTCAGCTTTGCAATCTGTGTTTGTAAGAAGGTAGGTAGGGTACATGTTCTCTCTGTCATTTGCCTTGCTTCTTTTTCTCTTCTTCACTATTCCTCAGTAATGCAGCGAGGGCAAAAAGAATGCCATGTCCACTTTAACATACAGTACATGTAAAGTAATAACAGGAGCTTCAACAATAAAAATCCGAGCATCAAGAGCCGAGCCCACAGAGGAAGATAAAAGAGGAAAGGTAGTTGCTGTGCTGAGGTGATTATGCTTATTGTCCACATCAAACGCCTGTATTTCTTTCTACAGTATGTCTGCATGCTGCACAAACCCAGCCATGTCCTTATTGCACTCTGTTCCCTTACCTCCCTACAGTTGTGTTTTCTGTGTTGCAGGGTCACAATATTCACTGCGAAGCATTTGAAAGACAACAGCGGATCAGCATATCAAGCACTCAAAGAAAACATTTTTGATTGGTGATTTCTTCTCACAATTCCCTCTCTATAATCTAATGACGGCAACCCATGAGTGATTACAGAAGTGGAAATAGAGTCTTTTAATTGAATTTCATGAAATTAAACATCAGCCAGAGCAACTTCATTAAACTGATATAATCCCACTGACTCTCCCATTTCTGCTGTCCCCACAGGCAAAGTCAAGACATGTCCAGCATTGCTACAATAAGATATGTGTTCAAAAATGTCCTTTCAAAGAACAAGGAAATTACTCTTCAATTTGCAAGCCCCCCACTTGCAAATTGAAATAGCTTGACCAGCAATTTGTGAAAGCTGTGAGGACAATGACACTGAAAGTTAGCCTTAGGCCTCTGCAGCAGCAACACAAGTCAGAGCAGCTGCAGCCATCATGTGCCCGCATGCAGAATCTGCTCACACAGGGGAACAACAAGAGCCAAGCCTGCCTTTGTTGCTGCTGTAATGCTCTCGCTTAAGTCAGGCATCACAAATCAGTTTTGAACCATCATATGTACGTCACATGTGATGTAGATCAGATTTGGCTTTACTCTCTTGGGGAAAGCTCTGTGTCAGCCTAGAGTGTGTTCACATATCCGCCGCATCTCCAGCATGGAGACATGGGCCAACACTGTCAGAAGTCCTCCTGGTGCAGTACAGTACAAGTCCCCAACAGGGGACGCTGGGGCTCGCTTGTTTAGGTACGTCTATCTGCCTCTGAAACAAGAAGAGACAGTGACCAAGGCATTTGGGACATGGCATTCCCCTGCAGAATTAAACAGGCTGCGTCTCAAGCCCCAGTGACAGGAAATCTCACTCAGATCACAAAAGCCAGCACTGATTGCGTCTGACATGTGCATCCGCTTCCATCAGATGCAATGCCTTTGTTTTGTCGGGATTATTTGTTTGTAGGCATTTGTATTTTTGTGTAGCCAATGTACTTGTGTGAGTGTGTTAGAGTGGGTGTCTTTCTCCACTCAGCCTTCTTCTCTTCTAAAATTGAAACTGTGACCTTTTTCTACATATTGCCTGTCTGAGAGAGTATGTAAGAGTCAAAGGGTGTGTAAAAGGGTGATTTCAAATTAAACAATTAGACTCAAGGGAGGCTATCCCGAGATGGGTTGCGGCGAACAGGCCAAGCACGCCACTGAAATACAGGGGTGAATGTATGAAAAGGGAAGCAGCAGGAGAAGTGGAAGGGTTACTGTTTGGGCTCAAACTGGGCACACTAATCCCTTTGATCCCCCCATTTTACTGTCAGCTGTTTCCTAGCTACCGTCGGATCTGCACAGAATTTAGGATTTGTGCTACTGTACACTACAGCAATCTCTACCCCACTGATGCAGCGCTCTCCTTTCTTTCCTTCATCAATACCCCACCCAGCCCCCACCCACCCACCCACCCACCCACCCATTGCCTCCTCACAACGTCCATAGCAATGCTCATTTCTCTCTCTGTTCCCCTCTCTCCACCACCTCACCGCAGTTGGCAGAGAGAGCGACATGGCAGGGAGACAGGTTAAATTAGAAAGTATTTCGCACAGAACACCATCCGAACATGACGCTTCACACCGAAAAAGCTGATTCCGATTTTGTGTATTCACACGAGACACCATGGCTGTGCCCCACTTTCATTAGTTGTGCCGAAAACAGCATTCATACTGGTTTGCTCTTTTATGAAAGCTCCATTTAGCGATAATGAAACAATCTGTGCGTGTGTGTGTGGATGCATGTGTCAGAGGAAAAAAATGGGTGTGCGTAAAAGGGTACATGCACACTTTTGCTCTGTGCATGTTTGTATTTCTGCTAACATACATTAAAGCAATAAAGGCACTTTTATTGGATTTCTCTTTCAAGCTGCCTTTGAAATTGAAATAAATAGGCAAATGTATCTGCACGGGGTCTCTTTTATCCTTGTCAGTATTGGTTGCTTTCAGAGGTGCAATGCACCACAGACTTCCTTCTTAACCTCTGAGGAGCTCTCCCCAACTGATCCTAAATCATTCCAGGCAGAAACACATGGCGGACTCAATTTGTGTATTGGCAGATTCATGCTTCATTGTCAAACACTGGCTCTCCATGGCCATGCAACTATTAATCCTGTAAGCATGTAACACACACAGTGAATACCACAAGTTTCTCAATTTGTTGATTTCAATAGGAGCTGCTAGGCTGCATTGACTTTTTTATGTACTGTAAGCTTACATAATTTGTATCATTCAAGCAGTCGGGCTCTCAGACTAGCCCTATTTTTCGGGTGCCTTTGTTCATTGTGTACGTTTCCATTAAGGATTTTCATTCCTGGTACTTAATTATTTCCTTAGAAAAAAATGAAAATGCAATGATCCAAGACATTATGGTCAAATGTGTTAAATATGTGATAACCATGATAGGGTAAAAAAATTACCGCAGATATCATCAGGTTGAAATTTGTTTTTTTAAATCTGAGTATATCTCTCTACATGCAATTTGCTGTAGGGGAGGAATTCAGTATTGGACAAAGGCTTTGTCTGGGCTTTCACCCGGGGCTGAATCCACCCATATGCTTTCGGTCTCACACCTGAAGCGCTTTCATGGCTTGTGCTGAGGGGCCAAGGAAAGGGAATCCAGATGTGACACGAGCCGGAGAGCAGAAGCCTGCAGTTCTTCTGTCAGTTCCCATCACCATCACACTTCTTAGCTGACACGTTGCTGATGTTCGCGGCAAGGGCAGTGATCAAAGATATGTGTATGTTAAAGTGCTGCCATGCTACAATGACAACCAACTCTACTCTGCCATGCGTACCAGACAGGAATTCCTTATCAAACAAACAAAAAAGCGATGCAGGATGACATTGTAGATAGGAATTTCTTTAGGTTTATCTCGGTTGATGCCTTCACATGTTTCGTGCTTTCACATCCACACTGACATCCCTTAGTATCACGGCTGCAAGCCATTTGTTTACAGGGAAGGCGGAGTACTGTCAAAATGAGACAGGAGCGGGGGGCTCTGCCTATCTTGGGGAAGAGGAAGAAGGCAGGTGTTGGGAAAACAAAAGCTGATATCAAACATGATATGGGATCCCACGTGGCTAAGAGCAGGACAATGGGGAATGAGAGTCAGCTCTGGCCCTAATCAATAGTGAGCACAAGGCATCGAGATGCAGCTAGAGGCATTTCGCCAGGCCCCCTAGTGGGACTGGTAGGCCTGCTGCCAAACACAGCCTGAGCAGAGCAGCAAACTCAGCCCTGCAGATGGAGAGCATGGAGGCTCCTTCTTTCCAGACAAGACCCTGCCCATGGATAGGAAGTATTCCACAGACCGAAACAGTTTCTCTGCTCATTCGGCCCCTGCCAACGTGCCGGCCCCTGACTCTACTTCCATGCAGGCTGCTCATACAAAAAATGCTTTCTTGAAACAGCAAGGTAAAACTTGGCAATATCAGCTGGAAGATGCAGCTTTGATAGTAAAACAAGTGGGCAGGGAAGTGGAAGCAAAAAACTCTTTCGTGCTCTTCAGTTCCATATGTTGCGGGACTTGTTCTTCAGCTGACGTTTTTATATTTCCTTTCCCATTTATCAGTGTTGAGTGTAAGACAAATTTTGGCGAGTCTATCAACACTGTCACGTACTGCAGGGAATCATGCTTCTGGTGGTAGGGCAACATAACCAAGTGCTGTGATGTTGGTTTGAGGTCAGCAAAAGAATGGAGCAGAACATCAAGATGTGAATTAAATCATGTGAATGTACAAAAAAAAAAAATTATATAGATTTCTACCGCTGTTGTTTTCACTAGGAGAAAGGGAGGAAAAACATGGGCCCACCACCCCCACCTGCACCACAGTCTTTCCTCCATCCCTCTTTTTCTTTGCCTCTTTTGCCATTTATTCACAACACAAGAATACACTCACCAGTCCCCAGGAGGGGAAAGCTGAATGAGAGCAGAGATTCAGTGCACACATTATGCTGTAAAAAGCATTGTTTTTCACCACAGTTTTCAGTGAGTTGCCTTTGTGTTGTTTAAATGTTTACATGGAACAGCTTGGGGGCTTGAAGAAAGATGTATGGTCCAGGAATACTGCCTCAATACAATCCCTCTTTTCCCTGGGTGAAAGTAATGACACCATTTTGAGGGATTTTCAAATGGATCCTTAGAATGATACTTTGATGAAGCAGCACGCACGACATCTCTTCTCCCTTTTCAAAGTGATTAAACAAATTAAACAAATAGTGCCACTTTGCATCCCCCTCTCTTTCCGAGGTCATTTCCTCTTTCAATTTCTGTCCCAGCTCAAGGCCTGCTCTGAGACATTTCTTTTTGTTATTGATAGTTGAGGAGGTGCCTCCAGGTCCTGTGTCAGATTGATAATACTTTTAGCCAGGAGAATTAATATATGAGGAATTTGTCTGTTTCCCCCTGCAGCGTTTCTCCCCTCAGTCTCATCAGTAGGCAAGGAGACATGGAAATAAAACCACTCTCAGCTGTTTGATTAAAACTGGCCCCAAAAGAAGCAGTCGTCAGTCAATGCTGCTATTATTGAAAAATACCTTTCCTAAACTGAATTTTTCACCCAGTAAGACAAAGAAGGGCTCTGTGTGGGTAAAGGAAATCAATCTGCAAAACATGATTTTGTGGGGTGCAGAAGTTGCTTTACCCCACAGGTTGCATCACACCCTGTATTCTCAAACCTATCAGTAAAAGACAACCCAGGGTTACTATGTGTCTGCTGTAGCCAATAAAATTCTCGACACAAACTCACATTATAGTAATAAGTACTTGACACTGGCACGGCAACAAAAAAAGAGCAAAAGTCCAGCATAGTAAGTAATAATTTCAGTCAGCTACTCTAATATGGCAGCATTACAGACACATGGTGGGAGACAGGACTCTTTGCCCCATGCAAATAGCCATTACCATACCCCTGTGGGCGAATGGCAATTACTGGGCAAAGGGTGAATGCCAAAACCCTGTGGTACAAGTTAATTTGATTACATTTCCATTATGAACTATAAACACTGTTTTGCTGCTCGACTGAGCCAATTAAAGGCTTCCTGAAGCTAAAAAAACGTCGACAGCGCAGCAGCCTTATTGTTCTTCAACAATAAAGTAGATCATAATCATTTGTCACTCTTAAACATGTTTGAGTTACAGGTTGCATTTTCTTTCTATTCTGAAAAATTACCATTAAATATTTTCTCCGAAAAATGGATCAGGCTTTTTCATTCATTTATTTCAAATTTTGCTGCGAGTGAGCACAGCTTTTTTTTTTGTAATTCAACTGTGATATGTTCCATCTTGGTGAATAAAGCATCTTGTGGCAACATGAATAAACATGTGTAGACAGCATTTGGCAGCCAAAGAAAAAGCAGCCAACCAGCCAGACATGGGAGGCAGGCACCGAAGACACAGAAGGAGTCTGATTTGGAAGTCAGGCTGCCACCGCGTTTCACCTGAGGCTGTGCAAGCCACTAGCTGGTCTTTCTGGGCATGTGCCACATTGCGAAGAAAACAGGCACTTATTCCAAATTTAAGCAGGCATCTGTTGGCTCTCTGGAGTAGTAAACATGTTTAATTGACTACATCTCACCAAACATGGAGATACATATGTCATAAATATGCACTGTGTGTAATGATGGTATGGTAGCTGAGAAGTTACAGAACTCCCACCGCCACGTCAGTATGCCCCATATGGGACTTGCGATGTGATCAAAGTGCTTTAAGTTTGGGAAAATGCAATGACTTCATCACATGGCTCATGCCTGAGGCCAGTGTGGCATCAGTGTGAGTATGTGGGTCTACTTTTGTGGAGTTACATGCAAAACAGATTAAGGCTTCTATTATTTGTGATGGAGTGTTGTACCTGTGGGCACAGATGATCGGGTTTGTCATCAGTCTTTGTTGGAACTAGAAGATGCCCTTGAGTTTATTAAAACTGTATTATATTTCTCTTGATGCAGTTGTGTAATCTTGTACACATTGATTTTTCTATCTTTTTTTGTGGGTGTGTTTGCATGCGTGTGTATTAGTGTGTCACTGATGTAGATGAATTATGATCTGGTGCCTGCATTAGAGCAGAGAGTTTTAATCACACAAGGATTCAGAGTGTTTTAAACAAATGCTTTTTTGTAAGCATGGTGGATTATCATAAGATTTAAAGATTTGGAAATGGCTGACAGCTGTCAAGCTGCATAATAACGTACGTCCAGAAAATTATAGCAGCTGCTGGTTGGCAGAATGTCAATGCTGCTATCTAGATTAAAGCTCAATGGACAGGAACAAAAGTGTCAGCAAGCACACGCACACAATTTTACAGACGCACACAACGAGGTGCACACAGAAACACGGTAACTCACAAGACATGCCGAGAGATTTCAGCAGCAAAGGCTTTCAGGAGGGGTGAGGAGATACAGAGACCACCACGAGGTAAAGAAAGACAAAACCCCACATCTATTTATTTGGTATTTCGATGATGGGGTCTAAATGAGTCTTAAAATGGACTGCTGAGAGCAGCCTGTGGCGGAAGAAAGGTCCCCCTGTGGACTCTATCGGGTATCCTCTTGTGCAATGGAGCTGCCTAGAGTATTGAACACAGCAAGAGCCTCGGTAGGAACCTGGTGAAAAACAAGTACACGCCACCTTAGGCTCCTTGGGGGCCTCATGTACCTGTGTATCGGCTAATGTACGACAGGTCCTTAACTCTCAGGGAATGACTGCGGCATCTCTAACTTTATGCAGGCACAGCCACACTGCCAGTCATATGCAAACACTGATGCCCCATGAGGAGGAGATCTGATTCCTACTTCTGAAGAACAAGACCTTTCTGGATGCTGAGTTGAACCCCTACTAAGACTGCAACTGCGTCTTCACTAAAGAACCTAGAGCAGCGATTGTGCGCCATAGAGGAGGTCCTTCTCAATTCAAAGAGCAGGCAGACAGAGGGGTGAATCTCTCACCAATGCTAATGCGCAGCCGGGAACATTCAAGGAGCCTGAATGCCAACTTCAAGGATGAGAAAGAGGTCTGTTTGGGGAGGAAAGGTAAAGACCTGTGAAGTAGCCTAGAAGCGCTCAAGAGATCCTAACAGACTCCAGGCATGTTAGCTCAAGAAAGGGATGGTAATAACAGCTAGAGGAACTGTGCCCTGAATAATAAGAGACGCCTGAGACTCTTTTCAGATAAGGTTGGGAGCACTTTAGAGCAGTGCGACCTGTTCAAAGACAAACAAGCAAAGGGATTATGCTGCTTTTAGCACTTTGGTGCACTGAGCATTGTGATTATAAGATGGGGGGGGGGCATAAAGGAATCACTTCTCATACGAATCGACTTCTAATACGAGATTTTTTTCTCTCTTGGGACCTATTGAAGTAAATACCTCAAAGATTTGTGTGACAAACATGCGTCTTTTTTTTTTGGTGGCTCTGCATGCCCCCCTGTAATAAAAAAACCATAACCTGGTGGTTGAATTCTGAAGCATAAGGTTAAATGCCATTTGATGTGAATATACATCGAGCCTGATCATGAAATTGATAGCCCAGTTATCCCATGTAGTATACTTTGTCCTTACCTCAACTTACCTTCAGTTCTTGTGACAACTGGCAGTTATACTTTTCCAATTATGAAGTGGCTTTCTGTCTCTGTCTAGCATCTACTGTATATCTCATTACCACCTCAGTGGTCAAGAGGTACAGGCCATCCAATGACAGATGAGCAGTGACGGGCCATATCAATTTCACAGTAATTGTACAATTAGTGTAGATCATGTTCATGCCTCTATCCACATGTCTCCGACTGTGTTGGACACGAATGAATCCCGGATGTCTTGATTTATTCATTCAGTAACATGCACATTACTTTCACACAGCCTGCAAGTAAGAGTGCAAGAGTATAGTGGACATTAGGCAAATGTGATACAGCCCTCGAATAATGGCCCTGCATCTCTGCCCCATAGTCACGTTCATACAAGTTAATGACTGCCTCTGCTAGGCTATTAAGGTGACATATAGGCAAGAGGGGCGGCTCAATATACAGACACTGAAACAATATATTCTGAGGTTTCTCAGCAGGGCCACCTGTCTTTCTACAGATTTCGCTAATGATTAAAAACATTTTTAAAGGTCATGTGGACCCTTCCAAAAGTAACTATTAACCCCAAGCCTTTTTAAAACGCGACCACACACAGTGAAAAGGTAAATCTCTGACTGATGCATTTTAAATTGTTCACAAGTATCGGGTTACTCAAGCCAACCAACCTTTGTCACTTAATATTAGTGTCCAGTTTTGCGGACGCAGGCTGTTTAGAGCTTGCGAGTGGCCTTGTGGTTACTGTGGCGGATGTGGTGGAAGGTGAAAATAGCTGTTTACACTCGTTGTTGTTTGAGGGCACGAATCTGACAAACACGAATCTTATTTAGTGTGTGTCAGGCGTTGTACTGTAACTGGTCTAAGTTTGTCTATATGACCAGATCTTTAAAAGCATACAGGCTCATTTTGGAATAGTTTTTGTTTTCTCATATATTTTTGCCCGACCTCATTTACCACTATACATCCCTTTCACAGACTTTCTTGTGCGCTTCTCTGGTCGCCCCCGACAACAACAGTAGCTACACTATTTGAATAGAGAATCTGAGTTGCGCATCTTACCCTGAGCCCGAGCGCCTAGGATAGAAGTCGCCGACAGCAGAATCCAACAGGAGACCCACACCTGCCCAGTCCGCCCAGCTGTAACCATGGTCCGCGGCGCCACCGTCAGCCCCCCGGTGCGCCTTCCCCGTCTCCACGCTGGGAACATGTTGCTCGGTGGCCACACACTCCCGGGAAGAGTCCTGGCTGCTGCTGGTCCTTGCGCGTCAGACTGCTCCTCACTGGTGATGAGGGCGAGTGACTGAGGGAGTGTTGAGAGAGCTCACTCCGTCAGAGAACACCAGGCATGCAGACAGGCACGCGGTGGTGTGAAAAGCCAGTGGACAAGTCCCGCACGAGCAAGGCGGAGTCAGTCCAATTGAATTTGCTCGGCTGTCAAGTGTGCGAGGCAGCATATTGACATCATCTTCTTGCTGCCCCGAATAACCTCCGGTTGTGACACGGAGATGTGGGGACAATGAAATTCAAGAATACATGACGAGACGAGATGGGGACTGCACACAGTCTCCAAGTTCATGTGACGTGAAGACGACAGCCTGTGCTCGGGCCGAGAATGTGTGTTTGACATAAGTCGCTCTTCTGATGGAGGAAAATGAGGTATGTGTTTCCTACGGAGATACCCCTCCTGTCTTTTGAGCAAATCACTTCTGCAAAGCCACCTGCCCCAATCTCATTAACCAGTAAGGCCGCACCGTGGCTCCCAGGTGTGTGTGCTGTTTGCGAGTGTGAACAGACTCAGTCTACCTTCCTACACAGGTTAAAAGGGTTTCCTTCTGCTTACAAAAACGATCTCTACACATGACTATGCGTTCGGGCAGTTTTTTTTTTTTTGTTTTTTTATGAATTGAGTGTCACATAGACTATAGCAGTGCGCACAACCTGAACCCAGCAATGCCAGGCCAAGTGTTCTGTGCGCTACTGCCACCATGCGGCAGAGAGTGGTGGGAAATATCTGTTTGGACAGCTAGGATTGATTGCTGACACGTAAAAACCAAAAAGACAACCAAATATTTACAAACAGATGTTTTTGGATGTTTTGCTGCTATGGGTAAAGTATTAACTGGGTCGCAGGCGAAAAGTAAATGGTATGAGCTGTGTTCTGTGAATCCATTTATCCTACACAGGCCCCCTGTAAACCTGTGGCTCGGTGGCCTGGTTCAAAGCAGAACTGGCACACCGTTACACAGACGAATATCACACGAAATAATCTTACACCCGAGCTGAATCTAACGTGATCCAGGAATTAGTTGGACATCATGCAAAATGGCAGACTGTTACTGTGTGAATGCTCACCCCAGCAGACTGCTCCCGCCATCTCTAGACAAAGGATAAAAGGCAAGTTTGAGCAGACAGAAATCATGGGCACTTTTGAAAAACAGAGGAGGGTACATATGGGCTGTGATATAAGCTTTGTTGTCCTTTCCTCTTTTTGAACTCACTGGAAAATGAAAGCAGGGAAAGGTACGCTTCAAAGAGCTGTCATAATATTTCTGCCTTAAAAACATATCTGTATGTGTGCCGCTAGATTTTGTGAGTTTTGGAGACCAGCAGTAATATTGACAGGGAACAGGGAACATCCAAGCTACCGTGAGCTCAGTAAAGTCTGCCGCTGCTTTTCAAAGAGCTTAGCTGAAGTGTAAACAGAGGTGGTACTCTTTGCCTGTGGGATGCTGCCTCACCTCAGTCCCTTTTATGCTGTGCTTTGTGTAGTCCCACAGTGAATTTGCTCCCCTGTCCTTTAGTCTACAAACACCAGCTTCCCTTTTCCCTGTGTCCTATGTCTCATTGCTGCCAGGGGCTCATTTGGTGTCATTCCTTGCTCCCTCCCTTTATTTCCTCTCTCCTCACCCTGCTGCCACTCCGTTCACCAACCCCCTCCTGATAATGATGTGCTGATTATGAGGCTCTTAGGCCAGCAGATTGCTCTCCAGTCTCATTCGCATGCAGTGGAAAATTGCTGCTGTCTTGGAGCACCCACCCCACTGTGCGTATCAGGCAGGTTGACATTAGCAAGCTGCTGGGAACTGTGCTCGGGCGCGAGGGCAGGTGCTCTGTCTCCGTCTCTATAACTTTTCTGCATCAGAGGAAGCACAGACCGTCTGATGCCATAAGCCACACGGGGGGTTTACCACAGCACCAAAATAACGTATTGTATAACTGACATTTATACATACACTTGCAGAGAGTAACTAGTTTTATTCGCCAACAGAGGCACAGTGTATTACAGTTTTACAGTGAACATAAAAAAACAGGCTCATTTACTGACTTTCTAACACTACTTTTTTAGGACAGACGCTCTTTGCAGTTTTGTTAACATAAATTGTAGAGGCATCAAACACGTGTAATCATTTGTATCCTGGGATTCTTTTTTTTGTAATTTTTTCTTTTAACGTCAGGATCTTTGGATATTCCAGCATGTTCTCAAGGTCAGTGACAGTCACTTGGCAGGTTATTGCAGTTCACCGTCAGAGGGACTGCAATGCTAAAACACTTGCATATAGCATCACAACTAAATAAATGCTCTTGTTGGTTTGGGAGATGGGGAATGCACCATCAACTTGCCTGATTTGAAATGGCTTGATTGAAATGAGTTTTTTTTTTTTAAATTGGCCCGGTGCTGCCTCACTTATGCATGCAGGCATGATAGTGCAAAGGGAAACAAAGTGGCCATGAAATACCAGACTCTTCTTATCACATCTGTGGGTGCAAACAGTAAAGTTACCATGGTCTGTCTGCTCTAAACAGAAAAACAGTCCAGCCATTCGCTTCACCTTTGTTCTTCATTCTCTGTGTTCCTCTGTAGATGCTGCTACCATTTGACACACATGTTGCTATTGCTGATTTTCCAGCAAGGAAGCGCTCTCTCACAAGTGCCAGCATACACACATACACATAAACACTACACAAAGTTGCTGCATCAGTCTTTTCTCTTCATCTATAGTGTCTCACAGAGACAATCTGATTTCTCCCCAGCAACAGATCATCTCGCAGCTCTTTCCTTGTGAGAGTGGCAAACTCCAACTGCAACTCCAACTGCAAATTGAAACATGAAAAATACAGCTGCTGCTACGAGATGCATAACTGCATCTGAGCAGACATCGCAGGACAGCATCATATTCTATGTCACTTTTAGATCTGTTTTCTCTCTACAAGGAAACCCAATTTGTATATCTTTGTGCATCTTCTGGACCTAGTAACTGAAATTCTTTTATGATTTCACCACAACAAAATAAGTTTCAAAATAAATTATTCTGAAGAATAGCATATTAACTATAGCATCTACAGCATATCAAATACCTCTAGTTAGGTTACTTAAGGTTATGTGTTGTTAAAAACACAATACTGGGTAGGTCTCACAATATTAATAATATCAAAATATTATACCATTATTACCCAAGGGACAACTCACTTAGGAATATTGCCTTGAATCACTGGCATAATTGGTCTCCTCCAGTCTCACTTTGATGTAAATAACATTAGCAATTTTCCAGTCATTTTGAATTGATCCTTCACCACAGAATTCTGCCCCAAGAAGCAGCTGGGAATTGGATGTCTAAAAACTGGAGATGTGAAGCATGCATTTCATTCGAGTTGTCAGAGAAACTGCAGCTACCTGACACATGCAACATTATTGGGATTGATTCTGTGCCATGCCAGTGGCAATTTCTGTCGACTAACACTGACAGAAATGAGCACATGAAATGGTATACAAACACATGCACACACATTACATTTGATGGCCACTGCAGAGCCACACAGTTACATTATGACTTCACATTATGCTGTAATGTAATGTGCTGCCACTCCAGGGCCAACTCTTTATCAGACTGTTTGCTTTCAGACCAATTCTTTTCATAAATCCGTCGAGCTACCTGACTATTTGACATTTGTTTAGTGATTATTGTATCCTGTTTTATGTTTTGAACTATTCCTCCTTCCTGTGTCACTCCCAGTAACCTTCACCACACTGATTTGGCAATTTATTGTCTCTACTTCCTCTCCAAGTTTCTGTTTAGAATGAATGGATCGCTTTTTTTTTTGTTTTTGTTTTTCTCTCCTCCTTCTCACTTTCTTGGCTCCATCTGAGCAGCTGATAGTGTGAATCCTGTAGCACTAGAGCATATAAAGAACAGTATTTTCATTACATGTGGTCATTTTTAGCTGAAGAAAGAGTGAAATATTAGTTTACAGCACTATATAGATAGTGAAACAATCAATGTTTACCACATTGTGCTGCAGAGTTATGAGATTCCTTTCTAACGAAATTGAAACACACTAATCAATAATTATTCCTTGTACATGAAAAGGAGTTCCTTAATCATGAGACAGTTTGGATCCCTGTAAACAAAAACGAGCTAAACATGTGAAAGGGAAAAGCATTAGAGAGCATATCCTTGATAATTTTAGATCATCGGCTGATAAAGGTCATCTTTGTTATCTTCATATTCAGCTGCTGGAAGGTAATTAAAGCAGCTATTTACACGCAGAACAAAATCATTTTCCCCACTAGCTCTCGACTCTGCCTTTTGGCAGATCGCATCACACTGCTAAAACCTTGAGCCCATAAACCCTGCCATGGTATATCATGGCATTATAAAATACCCTGGGCACAATAAAGATTAGGTGGGATGAACAGAGATATAGAAGCCAGAGGTCTCTTTTGATTTCGCACTGGTTTTAGCTTGTGAAATTTTTCCTTGTAGCCGTCACTCTGGCATAAGTCTCCTGTGTATACGACACTGTTGCAGTGTACCTGTTCAACCTCTAAACAACTAAACCGAGAACAATCCATATCTTGGTTTTAATAACATGATGTAAAGGGTCTCTGGTGACTTGATGCCTCTTTCTGGGTGTTCGTTAAAGCCTGGCAATGCTGCAGCTTGTCCGCTAACAATGCAGGAGGCAGAATTATAATAGCCTCTTGAGTTTAACAAAGTGTGAAGATTTTGAAACCTAATGATTTCCAAAACCAGCACTGGTGTATGCACAGCTAGCATGGCCAGAATTTTAAAAGCATATACAGCATGTTTGGCCCAGCTGTGTTGATCCCACGGAGACGAAACTATTGTCTGCGTGGTCTGCATACATTAACTGTATTTTCAACACAATGAATTATGGGGCAGAATGCTTGCACTGTACGGATGCCATTATACCATATTATCTAGCTAAACTTAAGCCAGTTGATTTGCCCAAGTAGCCTAGCAGAGACAGAGTGATTAATGCAGTTTTCAGGGGTTTGGGCTGTAGAGTAATATAAATGAATCTGGTAGAGCTGAAGTGCTCTCATGTGGGTCGGGCATTGTTTGGGCTGTCTAGAAAGCACAAGACAAGGTGTATATAGAAATTAGGATTCAGTCCAAATACTCTGCACCCTCTCCTTCTTATTGTCAACACAATCACAGCATAAATGAGACGACAATAAAATAAGGAGTGACAAATCCTTTCTAAACAGCATGGCAAGTTAGAGCATACGGTTTTATGTTCAGTTTCAACTGAACATAAAGTGTCACTTAGAGAAATTTACGTGCAGAGTAATGGACATAAATCACTATTTAGACAGCAACAAAAATAGAATACAGAAAACAACAGGTTACCCTGAGTAATGACATTGATGATTCCCACAGATGTCTTGCAAGAGCATTTGCTAACTGTCATTAGGAAATTATTCCCAATAGAGTAATATTAAATCATTAGCAACACAATCCTGTCCTGTGAATGAGGCTTGAAAAACGGCTTCTTCCCTCTTTTCAAAGGTAATTAGCCGCAGGAGATTAAATGACCTGTTAACACTATATTGACAGTATTTGTAAGATATGCCATAAAAAGACATATTGATTTTCATAAAGCAGCAATAAAGTGGGCTGTAAAGGACATCCAACCACAACCCAGTTATAACAGCATCAAAGCTGATGAGATTTGATGGAGCTGTTCAGACTAAAGGTTTATATTCATGATGTAATTTCTTATTTTAAGTATGCAGCCCATGTCCTCCACCGTTTAACACCTGAGTGTTAAAGGCACACAAGGTTAACAAAGCAAGGCATCATTTTCTTTGGAGAAGCCACTTGAGCTAATCATAGAGAGCTCTTGCGAGGTGATTATGTCAAAAACATAATTAGCGTCCTTGTGACGTCAAGACATTGTTCTTGAAATTGGGCAGCGGCAGTAACTTCAGCAGACATACTCTTATGATAGAGGTCATTTTTGTCATCGGGAGTATGGAGCCAAACCTTTATCCTGGCACTGAATATAGCTACTCCATAAATTTGATACAGTGCCAACGGGTAATCATGTCCTTTAAGTCCATTAAACATTAACCACTGAGCAGGCCAGTGGTTTTCTTTTTGACAACAGTCTTGGATTGAACAGAGTGAGCACATTCCAGGTTCACATATATTTTCCCCCTTAGGCGGTAAGGGAGGAGCGTCAGATATTATCTCCTGTTGATGCAACAGCCTCCATCAGTCTATACAGTCAGCCTCCTAACCTCCAGGAAGAATGCCTGCAGGCTTCAGCAGCAGCGGTAGTCTACAATGGAGCCCATTCCCAAGCGCAAAGCCTTTATGTTTCTGCTTGGGGTTTACCACTGTCAATAGATCACAGTCAAATGCATCAGAAACAGCTCTATTGTTCCCTTTCCGATATACACACTAACCCATAATAAAAAAGCTCATTAGGAATTATCTTTAAGAGAGACGGGTATGCTAAGATAAAGTTATGATTATCTTAAATCAAGTGTAGTCAATTGATGCAAGATTATCAACACAAAAAGTAGAGTGTATAGAAAAACTACAGTGATCTGTACAATTTATGTATTCTACAGATCCCATATGCTGGATAAATTCTGGTCTTGACCTGCAGTCCTGCCCTCACAGATCTTTATTGACTTAACTCCGTTGTTCCTGATTCAATGCCAGCATCCTTGTGAGACTTCAGTGTCACTCAGCTCCCAAACCCTTGAACATGTTTTCGCTCCTTCATCTTTGGGTGAAATAATTTCATGTCGTATCATAAATCCAAATAGGAATGTACTGTACAAAGAAAGCACACGGAGAGCACCCAGAGAACTTCTTGTCAGCTCATATAAAAGTTTTCAGGTGGATAAAAAATATAGTTCTGTTGAGATCTGCCCTAAATTCCATAGGTTAGAAGAGAATCTGTGTGCCATGTGACTGAACACTGTCCTGTCACATCACAACAATCTACCCTGGGCACATTTGTACACATACTGTACCATGGCCAAAAGGCTGCTGTTTATTTCACCTCCTTTTGATCTTCCAGCTTAAGAAAGAGCATCTGCGATGATGAAGACACTCTACTGGCACCCAGCCTGCTTCAGCTCCAGCGCCGTCAGCCCCAACAACCCACCCTGGCTGCTGCGACTTTGAGATGGTGAAGAACAGTGGACTAGTGCCAGCTAGCTGCTCCTGGAGCTCTTTCCATCCGGCCAAGACAGTCATGACTAGTTGTGGCAGGAACTGACCTCGACTGAGAGTAGTCTCTTATGTGTTGGTGCTTGCAGAGTGCTAACGGGATGCGGGGGAATCATGATGAGGTCAGTAGGTAGAGCGCAGGCCACCGGCAGACTAATCGAGGCTGAACACCTACATTGTGAGTCAGATCTGGATGTGGATGTATGCCTCGAGGCCAAGCACCCACTGTACTCTGTGTTTTTCTGTGTCACCTCACAATGATTTACCCCGAGTTGATATGACTGCATACACACCACGGCCAAACAGCCCTGTCTATGCTATTCATTACCTTTGTAAGATCTTCCAGACATTGTAGTGCCTTCAAAGCCCAGGTGAGAAGGGCAGTCTCTCACTGTGGTGTAGACCATCCAGGGCATTCATGTTCTCTCTGCCATTTCCTCCTATAAGGCAAAATGACCAACTTTTTTAGAGGTCTTATGTACAAAAAGAAGTTGACCCAGTGAGCAGCCCTGCTGGTTCAGCATCCTCTTTCCTAATCTGGTGCAAAAGGTTGTGTAATATTATACAAGAAGGGTATATCTGTCAGTAATTTCCTCTTATCATGTAAAAACACAAAACACAAGGAGAAAAAACCATGCTTTGTAGCTCCAAGCCGATACAAAACAAAATAAGTATGTATTACAGCAAGCTTATGCTAGAAGTTATACACATAGAGAATAGCTTGTCTTGTTTAAAATGATGTTTTCTTACTTGGGAATAACAAAAACTGAGCAATACTGCAGTGCTTGAAAATTCTTCTGTGGACCTCAATTGTTACATTTCTTTCCTAAAATATCCCCTGACAAGCTTTACCGAGCTTTCTTTTTCTTTCTGCACAGCATTGCTTCTTTGCCCTGTTGTGTATCCAAAGTCTAACCTGATGTTTTCTACACCTATCGTAAATACCTTGGCTGCTGCAATGGTGAGAACTGAACACTGGCGTGTGGTGTGTCAGCAGTAGCTGGGCATCACATTGGGACCACATTTCAACCACAATGTGACAGTGGAGAGTGGAAAGTGGGAAGGATGCTGAACTGGTGCATTAAAACCTGCATTTTAGTCCACTGTTATTTCACGGCTGAGATCATTGGGTTCTTTCAGGTCAAGGATGGTTCACCTCAATGCCTTTTGATCTCCACCTCACATTTAAGAAAGGAAGAAGAAAACACGTAATGTCTGCTCTGGGTCTCTGTCCTGTTGGTCAAAAGTCAGTGAGAGCCAATCATACGAACCAAAACAAAACAAAGCTTGTAAAAGCTGCTGCAGTGTTCTCACAAGATTCTTAGTGGGATCTGCATCACTAACCCTCTCGCTTTACGGATAATTACATATCATTTTTAGGAAATGTCAAATGTATTGCCTAAAATTATTTTTTTTTCATTCACTTATAGTACCTCCAGTTGAGCAGATGAAAAAACAAAAATTTGGGAATCGAGTTAATGAGGCAGTTGACTGCTGTGGATGTAAGTTTGGTCTCTTTAGCCTTTTTAGCCAGAAATTAGTTTTCCCAATCACTTGCCCTTTTTTTTTTTTTTTTTTTTTTTAATCCTGTACCAGCTTATGTCTCATTCATTTCTCAGTCCTTCTCCACCTCAGTGTTGTTCCAATTTCCTGTTTCCCCCCTTCTCCAATTTTCTTTCACATTCTCTGTTCAAATGTCAAGTAGCAGCTGCCAGTGTCTTGCCATTGCAGTCTTTGCTCATAAATCTGGGTTAATTCTCCACCTCTCTTCCGTGGTGTATAAATCTTCTCACTCCCAAGAGCATTTCAATGAATGGGCTACAGAAAGTACTGGATGCCAACTGAGCTCCAGTAGAGCGTATAATCCAAACACAGCCAGTGGAGGTTCAACAATGTTAAAGTCAGCAGTTACATATCTGTCTTTCCATGTGTTTGGTGCACCTTAATACCTCTAATGTAGATGTTACAGCCCTACTGCTGTGGGTTGTTATTCTGTGGAGTTGCTCTCCTCTCTCCCGCGCTTCAGGTACCGCCCCTCCTGCTGTGGAGCGGGTGCATTGCGCGGTCATGAACAGGCATGCAAAGGTGGAGAGAGGGAGCCCAGCCAGGGCCACTGGGCCACTGTGTTGGCAGTGTGTGACCTGCGTGCAGCTATTATTCCTTTCTGTGGAAAGGAGGGAATTCATTAATCTAATTGGCCTGTTTTCTTTTGATCAAGGTTTAAACTTAGTTCATTGTTTCATTTTGTCATTTTGTGGTGAAACCGGGGTCTTCTGATGTTTAGTTTTGTTTAAAACCAGTGTATTAGTTATATTTATTGATTTAGTTTGTTAATAAACAAACTTCTTTTCTTTTTTTTCCCTTTTTTTTTTTTTTTTTTTACATGGTTCAACCTTACGATATTTACTTTCCCAGGAACACGTTTTTTGTTTCTTACCCTCATCCCCTGGTTTTTCCCCGGGAAACGTAACAAATGTGGGGCTCATGCAGGATGTTTAAAAGAGAGGGTTTGGAACCTTTCAAGTGGCCCGAGCCTAGCGTGTTCTGGGAAGCTTGGGCTAGGCAGGAACTGGGCGCAAGGCAGTTTATTTTAAACTTGCTGTATTTGCCACTGGTGGATGTGAGTTGGTTTGTCATAGCAGGTAAGTTGCGAATAGGTTAAGCAACAGGTTGAGTAGGTGTAGTAGTGGTAGGCTAGTTTAGCTGATTTAGAATGTGCATAGTGTTTTGTAGGTTTCTCAGTAGTTATGGCAACATTTGATGTTATGTTATTGATCCTACGCTGAGTCAACTAGATAAATGTAGGAAAACAGATTTGTGTGAGGTTGCTGCAAATTATGGTGTTTCTGTCTTGGGTTCTCTTCCTAAAACCTGAAAGCAGCTCTTAGCATTAGTTGTTAAACATGACTCTGAAATTAGCTTCCGATTTTCAGCTTTCAATTCGGCAGTTAAGAGGAAAGTTAAGGTAAACTTAATTTGCATTGCTGAGCGACCGATCCTGCATTTTTTTGCACCTCTTACTTATGGGAAAATGTGTTAGACATTTACCTGTGCAGGTAGCTTTACTCCTGGTTCACATGGCGTGGTGGAGGAAAATCCAGTTACGCTGCTGCAGCTTGATCCTTTCTCTGTTGAGTCCACACCTAGTTCTAAGCTGGATGCTTGGTTAAAAAGTCGCCACCAGTTAGGAAAGGAGGAGCGGGAAAAAAGAGAGGGAATTTCAGGAGGATTTCAGCAGAAGTTACAAGTAGAGACCGCTAATAAAATGGAGCAGTTAGAGTTGCAGTCGGGTTCAGGTTCTACTGGAATGCGTAGCCGCTGCGTTAAGCTGGCCGCAGGATATGTTGGCCATTTTGATACAGTGCAAATTAAATGGTAATGTCCAGGAAATTGCTCTTCACTTACTACCTGGTGTATTAAAAACTTGTGAGCATACGAATTGGTGCCAGAAGCTTATCGCCAGCATTTCAGGGATCTTAAAAAAACCCCAGTCAGACATATACTGATTTTACAAGGGAGAAAGGGACTTGTAAGGCTAATGATTCAGTTTCCGCACAGAGGTAAATTTCGGTGGAAGAATTTAAAAACTGTTTGCCTGAGCGTATCGTGACTTATTTAAATGAACAAAAAGTCTCCACTCTGCAGCAGGCTGCCGTGGCAGATGAATTTGCAAGTAGAAAACAATACAGAGTAATATACCCTGCTGACACTTTAATGCTGGGGAAAAGCTACGGTTTGCATTTTTGTTGTTTGTTGCATTTTGGTTTTGTTTTCATTTTGTATTGATCTTTTACAAGATGTTTTTACAATCTATAAATGTAGGTTCAGGAAGAATGCAGTCTCAACACCTACATTATTTTATACTATGGGTAAAAAAACAAAACCAAACTAGCTATAATATTATCTAACTAGTCATACAGTCATCTAGCTCTCATCATCATAAAAGCCAAGAGTTTCAAGTAATTCATACACCAAAAGAAGAAAAGAAGGTCATGTCCTGAAGCTTCAATTCCTCAGTGAAATGTTGAGGGTAGCGTCATGAGCAAAGGTTGAGGCTTTACTAAACATGACAGTGGATCATCTAATTGCCACAGCAACACATAAGTCAGGGCTAGCTTGGTACAGAAGAGTAGTTTGTTGCCAAACAAGCGCAGCAGTGAGTGGGTGTTGTGGTTAATGAGAGGGAATGAGGATCTGTGCAGCCACTAGCTAATAAACAGTTGTTATTTTGTGCTTCATTAATACCAGCTGCTTGAGTCGGCCCAGTTGATCTCCATGTCAACACACATTACAAAGTCAATCTTGCAGCTTGACTACTTGCTGAGAAACCAATCATAATCGATCGCCCTTTTCCCACCATGGGCAAGAGAGAGACAGAAACACCCTGCCAGCTTGTCAAGGGCCAGAAACACTCATTCAAAAAGACATCTTGATGACATGGTCCCTTGGCACACTCTGGGCATTTGTACATCACTTTGAACAGTAAATGAAAGTGCGGCAGATGCCATCAGTCATTATGAAAAGCCTGTCATGGCAACTCTCCAATGCAACTCACAGTATCAACACCACCTGATACTTCAAGGGTGATGGGGGAAATGCTGTAGTCAGTTTCCAGCTGGCAAGAAGGGGGTGAAGTTGCTGTCTGAGTTGAGCTGATAAATGACACATTAGATACATCGCTATCTTAAAAATACGAAGAGAGAACACTCTCTGGTCAACAGTCTCTAAATTATGTTATCAGCAACTGCAGGATCAGTTCTGAGAAATATTCAAGCTTGAATGTCAGGAAATTCAACACATGTATAGCAACTTATTTAAAATGGAACTGGTAATTCACCTGCAATGTAATATTGTACTTCAAAAATAATTTTAGCATCAACACTTAAGTAGTTTGTATCTATTACCTGGGTATATGACGGTAGCAATGTTCCAAAGTAAAGTTGACAGAAAAAGAAAGATGTGACTCCTGAGATAGTATAAATTGATGACCTCTGTGCACAGCCACCTTTGTGGACCCAGTTGGCCAGTCTAAATCAGGTTAGCCAAACATAATGGGCCATTTATTTCTTTCGTTTTTCATATCAGTGCTGCTGGAGTCACCACCAGCCCAAAGGTCTCCCACGCTCCAGATGGCTAGTCTGTCCTTGAGTGGCTGTAGCATAAAAGTTAAAGAAGTGGGTCTCTGAAACGGATGCTCATTAAAATCTCTACACAAGCTGAAGGTCTGGGTTTGGGAAGTGAGTGAGAAGACCCTTACTTTTGTCAACAACTACTCTCACAAGGTGGCCCACTGTAAGGCACTAAACCTTCACCTGTTCTGATTCTGCTGCTCATTGGTTAAAAAAATGTCAGAGAGGCTCTTTATCCTTGTGAGGGTGAGTGGTTTTTGAAATTGGGATGATGCTCAAGCAAGAATAAGAGTCTACACTCCTGCTTGCTGAAAAAGTGACAGAGCTGTCTAGCGGCCATGGGAAATATAGCTGTTTGTTTCCTATCGACAGTCATCGTTGGTTTCTTTCACCATGACCATGATCATTCCCTAACTTTACCCAAGTAATTATTACTGTAACCATAATGCAGAAGGTCCTCTAACCTTAATGAAGTATTAATTTTAACCCAAACCAAGATGTTTTTCCAACCTTAAGTGCCTATTTTAACCCAAACCAAGTCTTGTAAGTCATCATCCTACTGAGAGGGTCGTCAGATCAGAAAACAATTTTATGCGTTGACCTGTGAGGACAGTTACAAACAATATATATTTATATTTAAATATATTTTGTTGTTTAATTTAGAAACTTGCTGAATATATTTGACAAAGGTGATTGTAGATAAGGATCACGATTTATATTACAATTCTTCCTGGGGGCAGCATGAATTTCATGTTAATCCATCCAATAGTTGTTAATAATTTTCACCCCCCCCCCAAAATGTCAACTGATGCTTAAGGAAAAGTCAGAGGATCACCGAAGTCAATTGGCTACACTGTCTGGGAACCATGAATGTCTGTACAAAATTTTGTGCCAATCCATCATGTAGATATTGAGATGTTTCACGGGATAAGTAGAAAAATTTGACTTGCTGATGGCACTAGATGAAAAGTCATGGGATCACCAGAGTACAAAATGTCATGGCAGTGTACCCAATGGTTCTTAGAATGAATTCACACAAGTTCTTTCACTAATACCTACCAAGACCCCTCCCTGCTCACATCTTTTTCCTCCCTTCTCCTCTCTTTCTATCTTTGTCACCCTAGAATGTTACATGCTACCTGCCAATTAGATTTTGCTTCCCACCCAGTTGATATGACTGATATAGAGATGTGGGGTACCGGAGCAGAGCCCTTGGGGGATGGCTAAGGTAAAATATGAGTGTCTTGCCAATCACAATGAAATGCTGGAGTCGCCTGTTTCGCAGTGTGCCCACCCTAACACCATATATCACCCAGCACTGCTATATCTTCTCTGACAGGTTCAGTAAATCTCTCACTGTTTTTTACTGTTTAAACTGTTACTCGTTGCTTATCTCGAGTCACCCTCCCAAGGCAGGTTGGGGAAGAACATTGTGGACACCATGCCAAGCACTGTTAGGCCTTATACTGAAGTGACGGAACTTTAATTACAACTTTCCAACATGTGATTTCCCAGGATACTTCTTATTCCTTAGAACATACAGGTTTTGATGATGGAGCATAGCAAAAGTTCAGAATGACACATTTCATTCTCATATTCATTTCAAATATGCATATTTCATATATCAGCTGACTTTGGATGTTGCCACTAGTAATTTCAACTTACCTTTTTTTTTTAACTAATTTCACCAGTGTGATTCTGATTTGATCCTCATTGACCAGTCATCCTGTTGCTGCAAGATGATTACTTTCTGGGGTGCTTTTAGCTGTCATGTCAGTGCTGCACGTACGTCCACCCCTACACCTTCATGATGAAAGCCCCAGGTTCCATCGAGTGAGCTCCACAGAAATTATGATCCAGGTTGCATTTATTCCACTCTTCAGCTGAAGGTCTGTCTGAAAAAGATGTCTCCTTGGTTGCTAAATCATTTCAAGATCAGCACTGCCAGTGTGACTCCATCAAGGGATCAAAGGGAAATTCCTACACTGAAAGTAAGGAAGACGTCAGCCTTGCAAAAGGCACTTTGTATTCCTCTGTAGTATTTTCTATCATTAAAGGTGCCCTACAGAGTTTTCTTGTCAACAAACAAAACTTATGTTTACATTCAGTATTTCTCACCAATTTGCAATGTGTTTATCCATGAGGTTTAACAAGCATGTTGAATGCATTGCCTTCCTCAAAAAAAACCCCTGTGATACCTTTTTTTTGTTTTGTTAAAAATGCTAGCTAGCAGTCTTCTTCTTCACTCCCTTTGTTGGGATATTGCAATGTATCTTTTTGCGTTACCACCACCAACTGTCAATTTGTGGAATACTGTAAAACAGCGCGGCAGGATGTGAATCGCAACGCCTGCATGCTCATGTGCTTGCATGATACAAATTAACCACTGACCCACTTGTAAAAACCATAGTGCTACTAGTGGCCGAAATCCACGGGGCACCTTTAAGAAAATGAAAAATAAAATCTTATCATCACTTCTCACTTTATTTAAACTAATCTCCTTCTCACTTATTCATATATACAGAATGTCCATGCATCCAAATGAATTGACAAGTTCACGAGTCCATTACTGTATATTTGCACAGTGTGTTTATGTGTGCATATCAGCAGGAGTGTGTATGTATAAATTGGTATCTGCGCGTAAAGAAGGTATCAGCAGCAGTAATCTAATTATCCTGACACTAAGTGAAGGGCACAGGGGGATTATGGAGGTTAAGTACTGCATTCCATTTGCAGTCTGACACTTATCGCCCCTATCAATTCATTATCTGTAATTATCCTTATATCAGTTGAAAAGACCAACAAATTCTACTAGACTGTAGAACCCGAGACTGTGCTGTACTTTCAGTGCTTTTAATATAAGATGCTCCAATCCCCAAAAATAGCCTCATTTCCACACTCACAACAATTGTCTAACAGCATGCACTGCAGCAGGGGAAGATGGGGATTAAGCTGAATTGTCACTTGGGTTTGTACCAGTGCACAATCCGGGTATGGGAGTCAGAGTGAGTAGGAGGTGAAAAAAATATAAGTTGCCTGAGGTGCAGAGGGGTCTACTTAGCACATGAATAATGTAATGAAATAGCTGGTGATTTATTCTACAGTAAACACACCCTGAATGTCTTCAGATGGTAAGAGTTTGTACAACTCCGTACATTGCTTGTGTGCACATCAGCATCTGGATGCAACCGTCTTAGTACGTGCCATCAAGTGTAGGTTTAGGTGTGAGACCCTTGCAAGGTGCTGGCTGAGCTGATCACAGGTGAAGGCTGTGTGTGGGCTGCTGCCCCTGTCCTCCGTAATTCCATCTCCCCAGCCTGTCCCCGAATCTCAGGGCTTTTTCATGGCATTCATTAATGGATGCCCCAGGGCCAACAATAGCTCACTACAGCCTTTTATTACTGTCACTTCACTCTCAGAGCCGTCAAGGTCAAATCTGCTTCACTGTCGTTCACCTGTCACACTCAGCCTGCTGACATTTGTGTTATAGGGAGCAAGAGGGAATGTGTGTGTGTGTGTGTGTGTGTGTGTGTGTGTGTGTGTGTGTGTGTGTGTGTGTGTGTGTGTGTGTGTGTGTGTGTGTGTGTGTGTGTGTGTGTGTGTGTAAAAGAGGAAGAGGGTGGAAGAAAGAAAGAGACAGAATGACAGAGAGAACGAAGGGAAATAATCAACGTCAGGAGACCTGCCATGTGAACAGATGTAGACTGTTCTCTGTCCTTGATTAAGCGTGATGAGTATAGCTCCTATGAGAATACAATATGTAAATAAAAATATAAATGCAATCTGTTTCCTTGGGAGAATTGTTAATTACAGGATCATTGTGTTTTGAAAAGAGGTGATAATTTTTCAAAGACAGTTGAAGAAAATAAAATTAAATGTTGCATCTGCCATAAACAGGAAGAGAGGGGCATTCTAAGTCTGATCAATCATACTTTGTGGTAATTTTCTGGTGTAAATGTGTTTTCTTATGCTGTACATGATGATAAATAAAAACTGTAAGAAGTCATGTTTCATTCACAAGCCTTGGAAAAGTTTTTAATTCGGGGTATAATATGACACCATTTCCTATAATTTAGCACCAAGTTATCTTAGGTGTGGCCTATTTGACACAAACTCCAGGAATTTTGTTCAGTTGCAACCAGAATTTGAAAACAGCTGTACACATCTTCTCATCTCCTCTAGGAGATCCTAAATTGATATAAATGGGGTGAGCAATATAGAAACACCTGTCTGTATAATACAATACAATTCAACAGCGCGACAAACACCATAGCATCCAAAATGACCATTAAGTTGATTCACAGCCTTCTTGCAGGGCTGCTGTCTCAGACTAAGTGTAATTACTGAACACAAACCCTGGATATTTGTTCTCCAATAATCTAAATTACTTCAGTCTGAAATATACTGGGCAAACCCCTTGTTTTCCCTGATGACTCCACTTACGCAACTCTAATTGTTGTTTCTAGGTATTTATGCAAGCACACTGACTGTTGGCACAAATTCCTCGGTTAGCTGCGTGTTCTCACATTAGTGCGACCGGCTTCAGACTGATTGTTGTAATGATGATCAGGCATTGTCAATGCGACATACAGGTATCTCTTTTGCATTCCCTAGCAAAGCTCTGATTTGTCACAAACCTTCAGTGTGCAGAGTAAGTACTCTCATATATTTACTTTATTTGATGTATGACTTACCCTCCAAATTTATAGGCCTTTATTCCATGTGTAAGATAAGAATCATTTCAGTTGTTTTACAATAAAATCTACACATTGATCTCCTTAAGATGAGAAAAAACAACATCTGGTATATTATTAGTATCTTTATTTTTTCAGAAACTTAAGTCAAAGTTCCCTCATTTGTGCTGCATTGCTGATTATCCTTACTTACCACCATCTCTGTCTTGTAGGCCCTGTGACATTAGCCCTGAGAAAGAGCTTCTCTGTTTAATTTCATGCTCAGAACAGAAACATGCTTCCTTGGTGTTATGAGCATTTTGGGTTTGTGTTAACAGAGAAAAACTCTGTTGATGGTGACATCTGAGGTTGTCATGCTCTTTTGAAGGGCAGATTTCTTCACTGAATTGCTGTTCAGGCTGACTTCATTCCTTGTCTCATGAACGTGGGAGATGATGGAGCAGACTGGAGAAAAGGCCTCAGGGGGAAAAAGTATGACATCAAGCATTATATCTAAAAACTGTTTGCAAAGAATATAGTTAAACACTGCATGCGGCAAGAACTTTGGACTTAACTTGAGCTAGTAGGAAACTTGTACAGTGTTCAGGACAGGCTGACAGCCAATTATCAGCATCTTATTCTCCTTAAGAATTCCTTTTTTCCCTCAATTCCAGTTCTGGACTCGAAAAGTAGACCATTTTTCCAGACAGTGATTTCTTCCAATATCTCATCTCCCAGTGTCTATTTGTGTTTTTAACAGGCAAGCCCATGGGATTACAGTCTTGCAAGCCTTGCAACTCCTGCCTAGAAAGTAAGGAGGGACGCAGAACGGCTGGTGGCTTCTCTTGTGTGTGCAACGACTGGAGATATTGCTCTGACCGCTGCTGTGACATCTGCTGCCAGATGTGTGTGCATGTGTACTCTGGCTTGTGTTCAGGAGACTGCAGCTACACCTTCTGTACTCTCTGCCTCAGCCTGGCACACAACTGTATCTCATTTTGTACCACCGAACAAACTGAAACATCAGAGGCGCATAGTAAGTCTGTTATTCAAAATGCAACCATTTACAGGTGACTGTACGTTTACTTGAATTACTATTTTATCCTTAATGTTTTTTTTTATCTGTTTTAGTGGCTATGATAGATCCAGAGCAGCACGTCTAGATAAAATGTGAGACGTGACCAAACTCAAAAGATTTATCAAATTCAGAACCCATTTGTACACCAGGTGAATTAAATTTAGCTGCACAGCATTTTTTTTGTTTGCTCCAGAGTTTTGACATGTACTGTGGGGTTTTAATGCAACTGGGTCCTCTGTTTAATCAAAGACTAGATTAATGCCAATTTCAGATGCACTGTAACTAAATGAGAAGATTTTTCATTTGAGCTATTTAATCCACATTGACCTCTAAAATTCCTGCCAAGCATACTGTGGAATAGATCCAGCCATTTGTATTGTTCACTTCCAAGTGCATGTCAGTGATAGTATAAGTGCATTTCAGTGGTAAAGAGCTCTTTGATCCCAAGACGTGCTGACAATAACAGAAGTCTCACAACGCCTTTAACTAGAAACAATAATCGCCCTCTAACTTACAAGGGTCAAAGCTAGGCCTGTGTATGTATGTAAGTCATCTTAAATTTGACCTGTGAGTGGTAAATCTAAGTTTCGCCAAACCTGATTTTAATAATCACATTGTTGGCAATGGCAAGGGTTTTTTTTGGTCTCATTTGCATTAAATGCAAAGTTGATTTTGTGCTTGCTGTGGGTTTTTCTCGTGTGCTTGGGAGGAAAAAAAGGAAAAAGAATGCACATGTTGTGCAAATTGTATTTGATGATCAGTGTAGCGCTCGTTCCCTCTGTACAGGCTGATCTGGTGACAAAAGAACAGCAGGGCCTTGAAAAACTGCAGAAAGTTTTTTCTAGATGGAAAAACTAAAGAAACTTCCATTGCAGTAAGATGAAGATAAGTCTCAAGCATTTGGAGTACCACAGTTAGAGGAAAAGAAAAATGTTCAGTTTGCTAGATCATAGTATGTTTTCAAAATGAGAAAGAGTATTCATAACCTTGACCTTTGATTAAACATATTTGTCACGAGCTGTAAACACTCCCCAATCTAAGAAAGAGCTATATGCCTTATAATAATGAGACAGGGCAGGGAAACTGTAGGAGACAGAAGGCAAGTCATATTTCAATGGAAGTTTGATTAGCTGGGACAGGCTTAGCTGTAGGCTTGGGCTGTAGGTGGGTCAGTCTAGACGGGTTTGAGTTACCAAGTGTAAAGAGGGAGAGAGTTTAGATACAGTTTGTACACGGAGCATTGTGAGAGACAAAAACTGCCCATGTTCTAAGTGCAATAAGTGCATTTGGGGAGGAGGCGAGACAGTCACGAAATTGAGCTGCCACTGTGGAGATGGAGAACTTAGGTTCAGAGGTGGTAAAAGTCTTGACCGGAGCCATTAGTGAAGCAGAATGGACATCTATCAGTTTTCTGAAAGTGATTGTCTAGGCAGTGTTTGCATTAATTGAGAACAATTTTTCAAGTGACAAAGAATGGCATTGTGGTCTGATAGAGATATGGAGAGGGCAGTAGGACCGAGTGGATGGCGAACAGCAGAACTGACAGATCCAGGGCGTGACCCACTATTGTGTGTGAGGAAAGTAGACCTGCTGCTAAGTTAATAAGTCTCAAACTGAAAAGCCAGAAAGTCTGTATCAATGTTGAAGCCGACAAGCAGTAAAAGCTTTGTTTATGTATCTACTAGTGTATTAACACTGACGATAGACACTGATAAACATCACTGTCAGTATAAAATGTATGAAAATAAAGATGAGTAAATTGATTAAAATGGCTGAAACAGGATACAAACACCTAAATATAATGTACAACTATGTTATACAGGGAATATATACAGAGACACCACTGAGCAACATTAGCAAACATAAATTAAACCATACAGCATAAAAACATGTGATTTAGAAATCGAGCAAATCATACAGAACGTGTAAAACAAGACATACCTTTAAATTAGTTAAAGTAACAATAAAAAAATTACATTAGAAAAACCAGCAGAACATAGAGATTTGGTTGAGCGTAGACAGGTCAGTGAAAAATGAAGAGCACAGTTTGGAGCGATGGTAGATTAACTAAACTGAGGAAGGACAGACTGGAGCCACCTGGTAATAAAACAGGAAGAGAGATGCAGGATGGTAGGGTGGTTCAGGTTTATGTGATGTGGATCAAAAATGTTGATGCAATGAACAAGAATCAAACTCCAGTCTCCCGTATGGCAGGTAAGAAAACCATAATTTTAGTATAAACCAAATAATTAAAAATATTTCCTTCTATATTTATTTGATAAATCTTTATTTTTGTACATTTATACTGTATGCCATATGGTGGCGCATGCTAGGTTTTAGAATTGATAGAATATTTTTGGCTTAGTTTGGTCTAGGGACACCTGTATATTGTGACAGAAAAGACAATGGGAATTATTGCGCACCCTAGAGTTCGGGACTCATAATGCAGCTGCACACCAAACAGCCCATGTTTTCACTGACTTGCCTATTTATTAGCAACTGCTGTACAACCTACAACGATCCAACACCACAGCAACAGTAACTACGACATCCAAAATGAACATAAAGTGATACATGAATGTTGCTCACAAAGATACGCTTTACTGCAGGACTGTGATATTTGGATTATATTAGACTGTAAAAGTGTAACTAATACCTTTGTAACTCACTATACACACTGGGGCCATGAATCTTACGAAGACATTTTAATAGATTTAACAATTTATGTTCCTGGTGAGGCTGCTCTGCCAAACAAAAGGTATATGCATTGAGTATTTTGCACGACCTTTCTATATTCATACTGTATGCTCATGTTGTATTGACAAATACTGTTTTCTACACCCTAAATTTAATAAAATTCAACTGGCAGCATGAAATTCCGCAGAGGTAGTTTGACCCACAACATAACCTGCACATAAAAACATGGTCGGTGAAATCCTGATATTTCTCCTTTGCATCAGATTGATTGACAAGTATATATTGAAGAGAGTCGGACTGCGTGTTCCACAGTGACTGGCGAGCCAAGCTATGGGCTGCTCACTGATGAGGATGGAGATGGAATCACAGAGACTTTGACAACGGGTGTAAAAAAGAGCTGTCTGCAGAGCGGCGATGTGTGCGTGTGCATGCACGTGGGCTTGTAAGTTCAAAGTTTGTGAAATCTTTCGTGTGTGTGAAGACAAATAATGTACAATCACTTATTGCCTAAGTTTTATATTCTATTACAGAATATATTATGTTTTGAATTAAACCATAGATAGTTTAAAAACTTCATATGGCGATGGACTGCCAGAGCTATCTCAAGTAGTATATTGTATGTTTTCTATTTTCAGAACAATGGCCCTTACCATAAACTCCGGCTTGTCGTGAAAAGCTCCCTGAACAAACAGGCTTTCCTTCTCCTGGGCCACACCCATCTGATGGCAGAGACTGTACCCTACTTAAGACTCATGTCACCGCCTCACCAGCCCCATGCTGCACCTCATTTCGGGATGGATTTCCTGTGTATCTTCATGTTTGGATTACAAAAAGGACAACTACTTTTTCCACATTTTTCAGTACAGGACTCATAAGGGGACAAACAGCATTCCCCAACATTAGCCCAGCCAAAGTGTTGCATTTTTCACATATGGAAGATTAGACTTAAAGTGTATAAATGTCCTCATCCTGGCATACAAGCAGCACTTCAGACCACTTGTTATATGGCTGCAAGATTGTTTTGCACTTTGAGGCTAACAATAATATAATTTGGTTTGCACACAGTGTATAATTTAATATCTCTTTGTGAGATAAGGGCGCCTGACGACACAAGGTGCTATTTGCTTCCACTGAATTAGACCTTTTTATTATCCACAAAATTGCTAGTGTATGGGAATTTTAATGATAGAGTGAGCCATGTCAGAAGCTTAGAATAACAACACAGAGTGTGATGGGCTGCACTGTGTCCCCAGCTGCTCCTATTTTCTTGTCCTCCCAGTTCCTCTGGACTCTGCAGTGCATTCGGTCCATCTCAAATTCATATAACTTTCAAACTCAGTAGATATGCGGTGTGGCCTAGTTTACTCCTTGAGCTGACCTTATATTTATCATATCTGCAGTAAATCCTGTGAGTCCAAAACAATTTATATACTCTTCACTCCCCTTGATTGAGAGATCGTCTCAGAGTGTGCTTGTATATGTTTTTCTGCTTATTTGCTTGAAATATCTAGAGAATAGAGGATTTGATATTGTGAAATCTTAATGTCAGAAGTCCAGCAGGAGCTCTGATGTGAATTGAAATATTGTTCAAAAATGTTGCATTAAGATCAATAAATATTAAATGCTAAATTGCTTAAGAAAAGATGTAATATTCTGCCTCAAAGAAGTCTGTTATGAATATATCTTATACTGTATTTGTCCTAGTTTGTTAACACTAGATTCAGTCTTTCTACCTTTACAATGTGGACCTGTCAAATCATTGATTCCATATCTTTAAATACCTCGTCTCAGGGGGCTTGTCTTGAAAGATGTGTTCATTTAAATCCAGCAGAATGTGAGCACAAGCCATGGTAACGGTAATAGAAAGTCAGGGCGAGAACTGAAATGACTGAGGATCTAACTCAAAAATGTGTAGTAGGAAGAACAAAATTTAAGATCTTGTGAGGATTTTTTCCCCCTACCTTTGCTGTCTTTTCATCTTCTTTCCTCTTTCTTATCTCTGTGGCTGAGTGCATTTCTCTCACCTAGCTCCCTGTCTGTGTTCTCCTCTCATGAATTGCATGGCTTTTACTGAATGTCTTCTGGTTAGGTGTGGAGAAAGGCATTGTCTGCTGCTGTCAGTCAACTAGATTACAGCTCCGGAGGATCCTTATTGCTCACCCTCCAAAAATAAGTAGATGGCTGCTAACTTTGCCGGCCAGATATACTGTATCTGAGGATGTCTGTTTTTTACCATTTTGGGAGGCGGTGGAACAAAAAACTCAACATGAGAGACAGAATTGAAAGACTAATTCTGAATTTGATTCAACAAAGCTGCTATCAGTGAATCCTCGCACACCTTGTAACTCTGTAGATGCAAAAATCGTCTGATCTAAAAAGCAGAAGATAATCAGATACGCTTTTCAAAGCTTCAGTCATTTTTTATTTTATTTTTTTTGCAGCTATGTTCATAATGCATTTTTTCAACGGTTGGTTCTCTTTTCACCTTGTCAACAGTCCTGCTGAGCTGTAAGCTTAGTTAGATGTGGCCATGCGGGGTGTACAGTGTTTCCCCCAAAGACAACAAGAGTGAGCACGTCCATGGCTAAGAGACGCCTATTACTGCAGTGAGACGCTTTGCTTCATCATTAGGACAATGGAAACAAAATGTTCACTGCATGGAAAGTGATCTCAGCTGACGAAGAGCTAATTGCTATTCATACATCCAAATCAAACCCTCTATCCATCACAAAGCTCAGTCTAAACAACAGCACGAAGCCCCTTGAAGCCCTTCTTTCCTCTTTTCACTCCTAAAATTGTTTATCTATTAAAATACTGGACTTGCAGTTTTCAATAATAGAAAGTCTTTGGAGCACAGCTTTACTTGGTACACTCTCTGTCTATTATAATATCAACTATGTAGAGACTTTAAAAGTAAAAACAAGGGCAATGTTGTGTGTCCAATCTCAGCTGGGAGAGAATGGAGGCAGTTGGTGCATGGTCCCTCTCTTTTTGCCCTCCTGCTGTGTGACAGCCTGCTGAAGATGGGCACGGAGAGCTAGGAAGGCTGCAGTTTGGAGAGGTGGGGGGCAATGAGTTTTTTTTTTTTTTTTTGTTAAAATTGGATTTTATTTTTGTCCATTCTGAAACCTCCATCTTATCCTGCAACCCGGTCCTCCCACTCAATTTCCATCTCACTGTGTGAAAATTTGAGCGATATAAAGATGTGAGCTAGAGATGGAGAGGACAGTCAGAGATGGTAAAAAGGAGGGCAAGGGAATGGCAAAAGATACAGACAGTGAGATGGAGGGGAGGGAGTGAGATGGAGGGTGGACAAGGTGGCAGCACACAAATTTCAGCATTTCCAGTGCAGAGCGGCAAATGTCTTGATCAGAATTCTTGTGATAGCTTTTACTCATGTGGCAAAACACACTATGTAGCTATCACACTTCAGTAAATTATTTACTTCAAACCTTTTTTTTTTTAGTAGCAAAATATACACGACTGAAAAATAATGCATAAGAAACCAGTAGATTGTAAGAATGATTTACAAGAAAATGTTATAATAGATAAATAAGACTTTAGCTTGAAAATCAGATATCTATTATTTCTTTGGCCACTTGGGATTTAAAATGTGGTTGCAATGAAACAATGCCAGCCCTCCCAAATCTCCTCTCAGATGGACAGACAGAGACACTCAGTGACAGAGATGTTGCTCATCTTGAATGCATTACATGTTGCGATTTGATAACAGGTCAGTAAAACAAAATCTTTGTACTTCAAATACATTCCAAATGTTGTTGTTTTTTTTTTGTAGAGTCTACAATGGAAAAGTATTTAACAGATTCACCAGCATGCATATAAAGAGGAGAAAATCATTAGCTAAAGCTAAAGAGAGAAATCAATGAATAGAAAAAAGGCTTTAATAGCGTGGTTGGGCGGTTTGTGTTCAGCAGGTTTGCATTTATAATGTATAGGTTGGCAGCCCATTAGACAGTGTTAAAAGGAAATAAGATTCTGGCCCTCCACCAAAGCCATTAGCTGGTGGGGTCAGCCTGAAGACAAACTGGTAATTGGCCGAAAGATTCAGGTAAATTGCATGTAAATTGTTGGTCCCTGGGATTACAGGTGTATAATAGCAATGACAGTGCTGCAACGGGCCCAGCAATCAGACAGTCCTATCACTTTCAGCTCTATAAATGTCCTCCCAGTGCAAATGCAAACACCACAGTAATGGAGAACTATTGTTGCGAATTCTGGGATGTTTTACTTGACAAAATCGAAAGCCTAGAAAGATGCTGACAGTAAAAAAAAAAAAGAGACATGGCTTTATAAATGATTTTGAAGAAAGTGAACTGGTTGGAAGTTCTGCATGAATGAAGGGTCAGAGTTTGTTCAGCTAGACATAGAAGTCCACTGAATACTAACAAAACCTCAGGAGCCAACTGTCAGTCACACTAATGGACACTAACACTTGTAAGGTCAATGCTTTTGTAGGTACATTTGTGTGTGTGTGTGAATGTGTGTGTGTGTGTGTGTGTGTGTGTGTGTGTGTGTGTGTGTGTGTGTGTGTGTGTGTGTGTGTGTGTGTGTGTGTGTGTGTGTGTGTGTGTGTCTCTGATTCTAGCCTGTTTAGTCTGAAATGATAAAAATGCTTGACCGTGATGTGGTCATGCTTCATGAATATTACTTATTGATCGAGTGTCAGTGATCAAGTGCCCATTAATCTGTTAGTGCAGCTACCTGGTTTAGTAATATTAAATTAGTAATGTTAATAATATTAAAATTAAACTTAGCGCCATTGCACATGTGGAAAAACATATCAATAAATAAGTAGAGTCTACAACAACTTTTAAGGCAATAGCTCTTTCACCTAAACCATAGCAAAAGATGTTGTGTTAATTGTTATTGGTGATCAAAGTTATTTAGAAGCTGTAGTAACCTGTGGAGATTGCGTTTCCATTTAATTGAAATACTGTAGCTGTCTTTCATTCCCCGAAGGACAGTTAATATGCTGAGCACATCCACAGCACGTACCAGTCATGTTTCAAAGACTAAGTGAATTCCGGGCTTGGTGCCACAGGACTGATTAGGAACTTGATCTCACAATAACATGCGGGCTTGAATTTGATCAAGGCTAGAGAGCCCAGGCAGCAGCTAAACAGTTACCATGGGGAGATCTGATCTGCTCCTTCCTAAGCAGCACGGCCTGCACTCTGTACCACCCAAAGTCTCCCACTCTATGACCTTCTGTAAACAGACCCCCCTGGTCAAACATGGAGCGGCAGCCTGGTTGATGGGTAAGAAGAGAGAAGAAGAGGAGGAGGTAGGGGATGTGGACGTAGACCCCACGCCCCGCAGGTATGACTTACGACAGTGGAAGAGACCTGCTGCTCAGTTACAGTGATGAACGACTTTGCCTACCCTCTGATAATTGCTCACTCAGGGCCAGAGAGAGGTCCATTAATCAAAACGGGCCGCGTTACTGCAGGACTCCTCCACCTATGGCAGACTCCAGCATGCCTCAACAATCCTGGGGCAGACCCGGAGGCATCAGCTTCAAAGGAATCTGGCTGGTCAGGACACTGTCATTCTGCGATGACAGTCAGCGCCTCTGCCTGATGATCTGCAATCTAACCTGCTGAACAGAGCAGAGATGGGTGGAAGAGGGGAGGCGGGTCTCCATTAAGTGACTGCCAAATGGAATAGCCTTTCCACTTCAACTTGAAGCAATCTGCACTATGCACCTATGGGATTGTCACACAGACTTTGTTGACATGTCTGAGAGTGAGAGAGAGGGAAGGAGACGAATAAATGTGAGAAAAGGACAGAAAGAAAGAGGAAGAGGGAGAGGGATCTTCTTTCTTTCTATGACAAATCTAGGAAATACGGTGAGGGTAAGGGTCGGCCATTGATTCTGGCAATAATGCATCAGCTGGTATGTCTGTTGGTGGGCGATGGCAACGTGTTTATTTTTTCTGTTAACAAAGGAGCAGATGCAGCCAGATCACTTTGTCTCAAGAGTCAAATCCATTAGCTCACGCTAATGTAATATAGTTAAGGGATGATTCTGCTTCTTCAGTTAGATTGATGGGACATCACAACCAAGGTCACAGTCTCATCTGTTTCGCAGTGTTTGTTGCTACTGTTGTTACTGTTGTTATTTCACTGTTTATGAAAGGCGGAAACAAAATGCACAGATGCATAGTGAAGCTTTGATGTTTATGTTTACTTTCTGTTCTGCTTTGATCCGCAGTATACAGGCTTTGAATGCTGGAATACATATTTTGTATTATATGAATTTTGTTTTAATTTTAGTCTACTATATTCAACTTCAATGCCAAACGAGTTATACAAACTTATATCTTTAGGTTGTTTGATTATTAGAACAACTCTGCAAGGCAGGGTAATGTCTCCTGTACCGATATAGTTGAAAATAGCCATAGCCAGAATCAGTCATTCTCTCTTATCATTTTACCGTAAATATCTCTGTTCTTCATGGGATGTGTGAATCTGTCTACAAATTCCATGTGCTTTTATTATTATTATTCATTTCAGTACATCCCTTGGGAACCATTTGCACTTTGACTCTGAGGCTGTGTGTCTACTCCTAATATTGAAGATAGTCGTGAGCAATAACATTTCAGGAAATCTTTGTACTCAAGTACATTTATATCTTATCAGTGGACCTTGGATTTCCAGGATTTTATTTATGCAGTATACAGAGACACTATAACCCTAGCCCTCAATCTAGACCTTGAATTTTTATCAACAATAAAACCATGGAGCATCAGAAAAATGATTCAAAATTGTATGCTGACCAATGTTGAAACTATCACGACTGTGAGATAATTGTTTCAATAACAAGGGCTCAGGGGGTGCAGCAAAAATCATAAGACATCACTACAAGGTCAGAATTATAATTAATGTCATTAAGCTGAAGATGGTGAACATAAAATGTCTTCTTAATGAAGAACAATTCCACTGATTTCAGTAAGAGTCACTTTGACCTTGTTCATGGATACACTTAGGACCGTGAGGTCATACACACTAAGGTTAAAAGAATGAATTTTCAAAAAATAATTTTTAAGCAAATAAATGAATAAATAAAACATGTAGCAGGAATAGAATATCACTACATGTTTTTACAAACTGTTCGTACATAGCTGTGGTCAGCTTTGATACTATCTTATGAACACGGGCATGATCAGTATCTAATTGTCTTGAAATCTAATGTTTACCATTTAGCAAACAAAAGTGGCAGATTTCCCTCAGGAGGTGGTTGAGACCAAAAACAGATCTAAAAGAGTGTGGATATTGGACTTACATTCACCAGGCGGTCAGGAACGGACTCCAAATTAATGGTAACCTTGCTCCCTAACTCATGGATGTTTAAATAAGCAACTGTTTGTTAACAAGTTCACCATATCAACTTGAAAGGGGATGACACCTCAGTCTTGTGTATTTATATATATATATATATATATGAATCAGTAATTGCAGGTTTAATAAAAGACCTACACTGTATACTGACATGACATAATGATGATGTACTGCTAATTGATAACATCAATCTTTATATTGCAAAGGGAGCACATGGATCATGAACACATGGTGAAGTTGAACAGGAGCAGCAGAATTCAGACCCTCTATCAGTGGTGTGAGATCAGTCCTTCACCTCAAAGACAGCCCCCACCAATCCTCAGGGCCAAATCTTAGTATTCAAGTCAGCAGGAGCCAGATCTTATTATCCTGCCCAGCTGAATGTGGGCACACTTGTCCTGGACCTTTTTTTTCCTCCTGAGTGTGTGGAAGCCAATGTTTTTAGATGGGCCTGTCTGAGTCCACATCACACAGCTGGTTGTTAAATGAAGATCAGTTCCTTCCATCTCATCCTAACACACAATAAACTACCTCTATGCTTCCTAGCCAATCTGCAGGCACCCTGCCTATTTCACAGTCCAGTTTATGTGCTGTGTGTTGCTCCTGTCTTGTTGCTGTGTATACCACACATCTGCTATAATGGGAGGCAGGAGAGGGAGCCTTGGCTTCAAGGACTCACATGGGAGCCCACATTATTGTCTTTATATTAAATAGCCTATAGTGGTTTATCTCTGCATTAGCTCTGCCCAACACATTAGAATGGACATCAGCGGGGTGATTGAGACCTACAGTGTAAATGAGCAGTAATGGGCACTATTTTGAACACGGACATAGATATATCGTGCCGATGTCACACTGGTATGGAGACAGATCATCCGCCCGTATTCAACACAACCCGAAAGATGGAAGAACTGTGCTCTCACTCGCACCACAGCTCATCTTCCAGACAGTTGCACGAATTAATAGCAGACCGGGGGCTCAAAGTGCCACCTCACTCCTCACTCAGTGTGGGGACAGGTACTGTGGGGCTGCCAGCACTCCCGGTTGTAACTGTCTCCCCCACTGGACGTCATCTCCATCAGGCATGTCCATCCAGCCAGTTCAGTACTTTGTAGTCATTACGTGATGGATACGCTTCAGCTCTCAAAAAGGAATTAAATCATTACTTTGTCCGCATCTTATTTGTGTACTGTGTACTGTTTCTTAGATGGGATGTCTACATTTTAATGCTGCGATTTTCTATTTTTAATTTGATTTTGGCATAGACACAATGATAACTCTTTCCAAGAGCACACAGGTCTGTGTGACACTCTGTTTGATGCTTTGTGGGACAGCCGGATAATTTAGTGATTGACCTTTTAGTTGTATGCCAAACATGCCATGTGCCTCTCTGTTAGACAGAACTACTTTGACCGCATGTACAGGCTCAACCTGAGAATTAGTCAAGAAGAGTGATGATGTGTTCAAGGTGAAAACTAACTCTTTAGTGTATACTCATCTATCTTCCCTCTCTCATTCACAGGATCAAGGCACAGTGAAAACATGTTCCGCACTAACTGTGCCTGCCAAAAACCAGTCGTGTTATTTAAAACTAATGAAGACCCAGCTGGCTCAACTGTCCTCAAGCTGTAATAAAGTACTCAGTGAAAATTTCTGATAAGCCTCCTATGTGCTGTACAAGGGCGAATGTGCTGCACAAACCCCTCATTATTCAGTAACAAAGGGACTCCATTAGACACCACAGAGCATTTGCAGGTAGATTTTACTATTGGTGACAACACTGAAATTGCCTCTTTTGTTAGATTTCTAGAAAATTGGAATTGTCTTCCAAGACAATGAGAGCCTGTCCTTTCTCAGAATTTCTTTTGCCTTTGTGGAAGCTAGCTATGACCATGGCAAATTTAAAGAAATATGTATTAATGATGAGTAAGATGTCATGTACAAGAAAATAACAAAAAAAGAAAATCTGCAGTATGTAATAAAAGTGGGGCCTTGTAATGAAAAGTGCAGACAGTATCTGTGAATCAGTGAAGAAAGCAGAATGGCTATCACTACAAGGTCCTCTCATTTGCCACCGACCATGGATCTGTTCTCTGCAGCTATGGGCTCAGACACAACACACACAGGCACACATACGCATACACACGGACACACGCACACACACACACACACACACACACACACACACACACACACACACACACACACACACACACACACACACACACACACACACACACACACACACACACACACACACACACAAGCACACACACAAGCACACACACAAGCACGCATAAACAAGAAAAATTGATTACCACCTCTTCCTGATTGCAGCCCCTCTGTCTTCTAAATCTAAATTGCAAGTCCAGACACAAAAGCAGCCCATGCAGCTGAAGCATGCTAAATCAATCTCCCCCACTCTCCAGCTTCTTTACTGCCAAATAAAAAGTACAACCTTTTGCAGGGAAGCGAAAAGCCCCAGAATGTAAAGTATATCATGTAGGACACTACTTTCTGTATTCTATGACCTTGTGCTCAAAGGGTGGAAACAATAAGTTTTCATGTTTGAGGCTAATGGATTTAAGAGCCACTTGCAAGGATATCTTGACCAGACTTTGAGATGTGAGAAGAAATTTGAAATTACAGCTTTCACCAAACGCTCTTTGTTTATAGTTTGGTATTCCTTTAATTTACCAAACTGTGGCGTCATGTATTCCCTCCACATCCTACAAACAATTGGACATTATTCCACCAGGAACCCTATCTGTCTAATTACCGACTGACTTTACACTCCATTGATTTGCATTCTTGGCTATTCAAATTATACAATACATTGCATTTTAAACACTGACAAAACTACTTAAAATTCAGTGATTAAACTCATTTAAGTATATCAGCAGTTTTACTCTACTATGGGATACTTTAGTTCCACGCCTCAAGCCCGTGGTATTGATTCACCACCACCACCCCTCCCCCCATTCATTACATTTATCTGTCTCAGCCCACTTTCACCACCTTCACTTTCCCCCTGCATCCTCTACACTGGTTCCCCAGTATTGTTTGTCACATGTATTACAACCCAGTCTTTAATGTGTCCTTATCCGTCACTCAGACAAGGCACTTAATATGAGAATGAATGTGAGACCTTGTCCTCAGCAGGGGCCATTATGTGTAGTGGTTGTCAGCTGTTTAGAAAGCATTACGCATGTGTCACTGAAATCCTGTCATTTGTACCCTTTCTTAGTATCAGTGTATGCATGAGCACTCTTGGTTATTCAGTAGCAGATATTGGAAACCTTGCCAGCCAAATGGATCCTTGTGATTTTGCCCACTCTTAAAAAAAAAATGTTAGTATGAAACAATTGAAGCCGCAGGTGTCATTGACAGAGAGAGGATATTATTATCTGTGATAGCCCTCTCCAGTCAGCTTTGCATGAAGCTGGCTCAGTTCCTTCTTGGACGAAAAACAGGACAGTGCTTCTACCAGGAATCTCACAGTACTTCCTCTATTTGAGTGGCAATTCGCTTTTTTTTTTTGTATTAGCATACTACTCTGTTTGACACGCCTGAGCAAGCTGCGCTGAGAATGTGTACTCAGAAACCTCTTAAGAGTCTTCGTAAATAACATTTAAAACTGATAGCAGTCCCATATGTGAGTGGGCCTGTCAGGGTGGTGTGAAGTCATTTTGGGTAACACTTCACAATAAGGGACAGACTCCTGAGTAGTTAACTAATGAGTGGGAAACTATGTATAATGAATTAAGATGGGTAAGTTTAAACACTGCAACTACAACCCATTAGATATGCAGCATCAGGCTAAGAGGCACATCAGCTATGCAGCAGATAATTATTAAATTAAGCATATTGAGCCCAGAAAAATCATAGCCTTGAGCAGATAATCTCTTTCTATGAAATGTTATGTAGCATTGATAAGCAGCAGATGACCATCAGTTCATAATCTTATTGTTTGCAGTGAATGTGCCTGAGAGTAGCAGCAGCACAAGCGGTAGAACAGAGACTCAGCAGTTAAGATGCAATTATGATATGAAGTATAATAAAATAAGCGGTCACATATCGCTTTGAATTTGCTCTAATGCTTGAATGAATGAATATGAATATGAAGTGTGTGGAGAAAAAGGTCCAGTAGTGACAAAACGTTTTAAATTTGAAGCCAATATTTGAGGGAAAAAACTGAAAAATGGGGGAGTGTGCGAGAAGACCGACATTCCTAAAGCCAATGTACATGCACAATATAACCCTCTACAAGAGATACCCTCAAATGAGCGAGTATTCATATTTCATTGCAATATAAATCAACAATATGAGTAAATGCACATGTCAAACAACCACCAAGATAAATATAAACTCAGCAAGTACAATAAAGTAATTCACAATTAATACTTCAGTTAGATAATAATAACTTAATAACTAAACTCAGTATTACACTTAGTAGATGGCAGCAGAAATCAGCAGCGAACAGGATCCAAGGTATCACAAGCGGATCTGCAATAAAACAGCCCAAAGCCTCTGTAGCCTATAGCTGATAGCTTTCTGATATTGCTAACACTGTGTCCAGTTCAGGCTTAAAGTGTCTCCGAGACCAGCAGCTTGTATGATGATCACCCATGCTGCAACAACGGGGAGTGCAGCATAGACACAAATGTTCCTGCACGATCAGAATATACAGGTGAGTTTGCTAACGTAAAGCTTCGTGAGCAGCAGCTCAGCTCGACAGCGTGGGCGAGTGTTTCCAGCAGTGTTACGGCAGAGTTGCGAGCGAGCAAAAAGACAGCCCCGGTAGCAGAATCAGAGTCAGACTCAGAATCCGTGTGTTGACACGTTCAAGGAGTCTGACTGCAGTTCTCAGCGGCTTTCAGTATACTTAGACACAGTGAAGAGGACAAATACAGACGTACGGCTAAGATATCGAGCTCAAGTAGTAGTTACAGTAAAGCAGCAAAGAAGTTGGCAGAGTGCTGACAGTTTAAATGGAAAAAATAATGATTTCATTGCAATTTCAAAATGAGTATACATTAAGTAGCGTGTCTGCAGTAAACAGAGTAGTGTGAATAGTGTGACAGTCGTTTGAGTGTAGCACTGCTGAGTGGAGTTGTCTGCCTAATTTAGCTCCATTTAGTTTCTGATTTATTCCTTACTTGTTCATTAGTAACTACTTGGAATTTTGACACCATCATAGAAAACTGTTGTACTGGGGTTCTAAGACTTTTTTATGTCCCTCTCTCCTTTTGATTTTAGGAAGCGCAGTCAGCCTTAACCTTTACAACATTCAACGACTGAATAGAGGAACTGGGGGCATCAATGGGGAAGTTTTCCCTCACTAGCAACCAATAAAACCTAAAGCCTATACTATATCTTATTGCCTCACAATTACATCATCACAAAGGCCAGATAAACAAACCAAATATTATTGCACACAAGGAGCACCCTCTCCTTTTCATCATGTGCTCTGTTTGTTTCCACCGCATGGACCCACTAGATCAATACAATTCTGTTGCAATTATTACCATCAGCAACCATTTGGAATGATTGGATTTGCTCCAAAGGCTAAAAAATAGACTTAGGCTGTATCATGTGGTCGACTTTACACTGCTGTAAATCCGTAATTGGATAAATTGCAGGCAAAGAAAGCCGTTTTCCTGCAGGGGAATAAAAAAAAAAAAGGACCAATGTGCCAATGTCAGTTTAGTTTTTTCTCCTCACAAAATTTATTAGTGCATGAAATAGCCCTTATAGCACTGGGCAGCTGTATAAAATAATAGTATAATCATGACATCAAAGCTGCTGTCTCATGTTGCACCAGTGTCTTAGCTCATTTTAAATGCCTTACCACACACAGAGTTGAAAAAACCACGCAGAACAGAAGAAACAGACAACATGGGCAAGTCTCTGGAGGGACAGATCACGGGGGGAACACACTGAATGCTTTGCTCACTAAAGGTTTCATCTGGGCTCCAAGCATTTGCAGACTGAACATGAATTTCACCCTTGCAGGAAAAATAAAAAAGACCGAGGTTCAAGGCAGTCTTCTTGTCAGGATGAAATTGAAAAACCTTTGTTTACTGTAGTTTGTGATGGAACAATAGTAAAAAAGATTACGTGTTTTGGCCATCAGAGCATGACAGCAGGACTTCTTGTTGTTAAAGAACCCCCCGGAGGACTTTGCAAAGCTGTAATACTACTGAAGAATTTACCTCCTCTCTTTCTTTGCAGTGTTTCACAACATTCCGCGGGTAGAGATGGCACAGAGGTGTTTACATTCAACATCTGTAGAGCACCTCCACCTAGAGTGCTGGCCAGGCTTTTGTTATTTTGTCACAATTTGGAATTAACAAACAAACAAACAAAAAACACTGCAATCTTGCAAGCCATTGGAACAATAAAATATGTTTTATGAAGTCTAAAGAGACCTAGGTTTAGACATTAAAATAAATCAATGTAGTTTCTTTAGCTGTGAGGAGACTCTTTAGGAAATAGGTTCCAGGGACTCTGTTCTATTTAATTTACTGTACAGAAAGAGACAGGTTGCAGTCTGGTTATTTCCCCTGCTTTTAAAAAAAAATTATTTATTTTTGAGTCACCTGCACTGCTTTGACATTTTATATTTTCTCTCCATTCAATCACTGATAAAATAAATTACGCATGATAGGCAATTTTTCATTAATTCACCACAGCAGTCTCCTACATGAAACATCACCTAAAAAGACAAATCCCCTTGATCATAACATGCGGCTATAGCATCAGAGGGACCTTGGGTATTTCAAAGTGGCAATATCCTGAGGATTGCTGCTATGATATTACACTTTAATGCAATCTCAGGAGCCACTGAGCGGCCCAGTTTGATTGGATAATACCGACACATCAAGCTCTCAGGCATAAATCTTCATTCATATGTATAAATCACTCAAAATGGAGCAAGGGGATTTGAGTCACAAATCCAAAAAAGCAATAACCATGAAAGAGAAAAAGTCCACTACAACAAATTCCCACATTCGACTGAGCAGTAACTGTTATGGCTCGGAAGGAGCACAGTTGTATAGGAAGTGGTGCGCGTCAAAACACTTTTAAATGAACCAATCATCCCTATGATTGTTATGGAGACAGTCAATCAGGAGGTAAATCCAGCACTTGTTGAGGACACTTGAGCACATGATGAGGAAGAATCAACAGCTATGTATCCACAAAGACTGTCAAGAGGGTTTTTTTCTTCCCCCTTTTTTTTTTCCATGAAAATAACATCTGCAAACCACTGCACACAGCCAAGTTTTGTCAAGGGGGAGTGGGGGAGTGTCAACGCATCTCATACATTTCTTATTCTATCCATATGGTATCATGGAAGGTTTTATGGAACAAAAAAATGGTTTATAGGAAAGTCCAAACAGACTTTTTCTGTAATTCAAGTCAGGGATGTGACATTATTCTCAAGGCAGTTCTAGTCAGTTCCGGGTGAAACATGGTTGTACCACAGGAGTCAAGTTTGGAGTATCACCTGCTCCTAAAGGGAATATTTTGACCCACGATTTGAAATTTCTGTCCGACACTACAATACAATCATTGGAATACTACTAGCTTTGAGACTTATCACTCACTATGTGACTTTATTCCTACACTACATACTTCTAGGTTTTTCTGCGTGGTCAAAATTACTTGACTTCAAAGTTCTCTTGGATATGTACTGTATTTCCTGTAACATCGGGGCTCGAATGGCTGACCCCAGGGCCTCTTGCTGAAGAGAAGCCCTAGAGAGCAGTGGATATGATCTATAGGCCACATTAAATCTCTTCTGGACATTATTATGCACAGAGGAGCTCCGCGCAGTGAATATTTCCCTCTTCACAGATACACAACCACAGGACGCCACTGGACAACAGTAAAGTGCTGGGCTGCCACCTAATGGTTCACCTTCATTGTCTGTTTAGGAAAGTGTTGTATGAAAATTTTAATTGTCTCCCAGTTGGCGTTTGCTTTTATCCAAAGTACTGTAAGCCCCCACAACTGCATATATTTGTAGTGAATCCTTCGCAGGAACCAAACCCGAGCAGTGTCGGTACGATATTTTAGACAGTGATGTACAAAATTACACGCACATACTTACGTTTAATTAAACGTAAGAACATTCTCAATTTCCTAAAGAAATGGTATTTTAGTGCTCCTTGTGGCCTAACTACGTACTGTATATCCTTTGGGTACAAGCTTGCACCAGCATCAATGTGATTTGTGGGTGTGACTTGTTTTGTCGGCATCAAGATAACAAGAATAAATGAACAGCAAGCAGGGAGGCTTGATGCATGTAGTCGGAATTAGAGAGACAGAGACAGTGGTGCTTTAATTCATGTCATTCTCTTTTTTTCCACATTGGTCCCTCAGTACAAACACTGAGTGATTGGCACTGCAATCACCGGAGAGTTTCCTGGCACAAAATCCAACTGTTTGTAAATGCAGAGCACAGTCAAGAATTCATATTCATACAGTGCAACTCAAGTGTCACCCTTTCAGAGTATTCAGACGCAGAGCACACTCTCTAGGCACTCTGGCCGTGGAGGTGCATCAAAGCATCCAAATAATTACAGCTGTAGCCATATGATATCAAGATGGTTTAGCTTGCTAGCAAACTGCTCTGGACTCCATGTAGATAAAACAGCTCTTCCTCAGGGCAAAATGCATATGACATATTTTCATTTTCTCTTTTATCTGCCAATTGACTTTTATTTTATTTTGTTTTATTTTTTTATTTTGTTGATTTCCCAAGGCTCGCTGTTTATATTACTGAGTGATGGTATTGTATAGTGTTTTTTGTGTGTGTGTGTGTGTGTGACTGTAGCAGTATGTTGAATCTGCTGTCTTTGCCACGAGTCTCCATTGCAAATAAGATCGGAAAAAATCTCACTTTGGTTAAACAAAAGATAGGACCCCTTTACAGATATGGTCCAGATATGCTGTAGGCGTACCTGGATTACACGCAGTTCATACAGGCAGTTCTGGAGGCATCGTTTTCTGTTGGTTCCGAGAGGACCCACTAGACATAGCGGGACATAAAGTACGAGTTAGAGCAAGGTGTCAGTCAGTTATAGTAGGCTACAGAACAACAAGACAGAACAAATGATAAAACCTGCACAACAGTTAATGTCCTATTCACCATTGTTACTGCTCAATCCCAATCAACAGAAATGGGAACCATTCAAAGAAACTTGGCAATATTATTAAATACAATGAATGGGATCTATAAATCTCTAAGTTTATAGAGAATGCATCATAAAAATGACATAATTAAGAATCACTTTCATCTCTACATCAACACATTACTTTTCTGCCTTGGGAAATCTATGCCAAACAGTATATTACTGTCAAATTCAAATATTTTTGTTAAGTTTTTATTTCAAATCTCAAACAGGTATTATATCATCAATTGGACTTTTGTATGACAAATACTGTTTTTGAATCCAGTTTCCATTTTTTGTCGGTCCGCTGCCATCCGTTCTGCCAGAGTTTATACCGCAGCAGGAAGGTTTTACACAGTTTAAAAACACTTTGAGACACGATACCAGCACATTAGCACTGGCGTCAACTTTCTCAACCCGCTCTTTTGCTGCCACTTTGCTCGACATATAAGTAGCTGACTTTAGCCGCACTCGTGCTGCTAACTGCATTTTGATGGCTATATTTTTCCAAGTTTAAAAGCCTCTGTACCCAGTTCTGTTTCAGGTCCATTTTCTCACATCTCCAAGCCCTTTTTTTCACGCATCACATCCTGCCCAGTACCACATAAACAGTTCTACTGCATTTTCCTTCTCTACAACTATAATGAATACAACCCACGAATTCAAAGTGACCCTTACTTCTCTGTTTTAGTAGTTTACTGAGTTGTACTGTGAATTGCCGTACCTTTGTACCAAAAGGGGTTTGTTTATTCAACTAACATCTGCCTGCAGTTGCAAATGAGTTCAAAGTGTATTTCTCCACCATTCAACAAAATAAATTCCAGCATGATTATAACAGTTGGTGTGGTGATTCTGATACATTTTTCACCACAAAAAAAAAAAAAAAAAATCTCACATTGTAAATAAAAGCAGAAGCTAACATTGTATGACTTTGGCTGCAGCATCTCATTACCATACTCATTACTGTTCACCTCAGTGCGCCTCATTGTCCACAAGAGGTCAGACATTAACAGGGGAAGTCATAAACTGTATACTGAATTCCCCTGCATCGTTACCAGCAGCTCGAGGTTGAGGCCGGAGACGGTGCAGGGCGTTTACATTGTATGTGACTCAGTTTCAATGTGTAATCAAAATTTTGAGTTTCCTCGGAAAAAAAAATCGCGCATGTGTGGAGAAGTGGGTGCAGGCCACTGGCATCATGCGGAACAATGTGTCATGAGGAATTCTTCTTCTCTCTGTTTGATCATTTACATTTTTCAGTTTGCAAATTTAACAGAGAAAACTCTCACCACATACTTTTTTTTTTTTTTTTTTTTGTCAGTACAGAGGGTTAACATATAATTGTTTACCTTCCAAAAGTGAGGTGGGCCTGGCCCACTTCACTTTAAAGTGGTTGTCACGCCCTCTCTGTTTAAGGAGGAAGGTTGATATCGTCACTCGGTCCCGTGTCTCGGATCCAAACGCTTGGCCCTCAGTGAAGCTGCGTATTTTCTTGTAGTTGCGTAACTCAAGAGTTTACAAACAACTATGGGAACTGGAGTGGGAAGTAGTAATAGTCAGCCTTGATCTTAAAGTGTCATGGCAAACGAGGAACTTCCTCTTTAATCGTCCGTGGTAATTGTAAGCTGTACTGAAGTCGCGTCTTTTTTTTTTTTTTTTTTTTCTTTTCGCAAAGCCTGGGAATATTTGGGTGTCAAGGTCTCAGAGGGAACCGTGCTGCCCGTGATCCGGTGGATTTTAAAGCAGGAATGGCCACCGCCAGGCTTGATTACGTTGCTCCGTGGTGGACGTACTGGCTGCACAATTTCCCGCACTTGAGTTTCTTTTTCCAGTCGGTCGACAACACCTTCAGACCGGAGGAGGCGAGCTATCAGCAGGTTGGTAACTGTGCCTGTGCGTAAAAGCGCAAGTAGTTTCCAAAGAATCTCACTAGGAAAAAAAAAAATCGGTGCCGTTGTGGACCACTGGCTTTCAAAAACAACGGTAAACCAAATATTTAAAAGTACAGTGTGACAAAAAGTGCTTTAAGGCACAATGCTGTGCTGATTGAAAAAAACCTTCTTTTTTTTTTCCTTTTGACTGTTTCTCTGAAGCACCGGTCCCTCAAAGACAAGTGTTGGTCCCAATGTCATGACCTGTATTAACTATGTGTAGCATCTACTGTATATACACGTATGATTTTGTACATGCAAGTTTGTACGCACTGCTTTGAGACACACAACAAATCCTTTTTTTGCCCTTGATAATCTAAATACTCATCATGTACCCCCCCCCCCCTCAATATTATATCATACTGTCTCCACTGTATCAACTGCTAAGTGAAAAAAAATAAAATAAAATAAAAAAGTAACACTGGATGACTGCTCAACCTTACACCATCAATAACTTATTCCCTGTAGGAAATCAGTGGGGTTTTTTTTTTTTATCCACAATTTTCTTTTAATTCAAATTTGATGGCAAGAGAAATGACTAAAAGTTAGAAACAATTGTCCCAGCGTATAAAACAAAAACATCTATTATAATTTCCCCGGAGTACATTTACACAGCCATTTTAGGCCATATAAATGTCTCAGACTGTCATGTTTAGTGATGAGGACTGACTGTGGACCATAGTCATTATGGATAAAATATGCTGTATGATGGGGATAGCTTTCCAACTGCAGTGCATCAGTGCATCATTACCTTTATTTTATATCTTTATATTATGGAGTTCATTTTCCTCTCTTTTTTTCTGTTTGACTCTTCCTTAAATCTAGACTTGGTTTAGAATGTGTTTGTCTACAAAAAATTTGGATTCGTCTTCTTTCGCAATGCAAAAAAGTCATGTGATATCACAACAGCATATTTTGGCAGCTGAAAATTTAATTAAAAATCACTAATGACATTCATATGAGTCAAAATATCAACACTGCATTATTTAATTTACTCCAACTAAATACAAGCTTTGTATTAATTTTTTTTAACAGAAAGCACTGTTTCCAAATCTTTTTTTTTTTTTTTTTTTTTTTAATTTGGGCATATTAGTTCACTGTATGACGATAACATTGGGTACTGATCTAATTTTGAGCTTGGAAAGATTTCTCACATCCATTACTTTCTGGGCTATCTTTCAAAATTCAGTCCCCGAAAAAATGAACTGAGTTTGTGTGTGTGTATCTGTGTGTAAGTGCATATCCAAGTGGCACTGCATAGTCCTATTGCCCCAGGTCATTTATGAATACAGAAGCCATTACCACAAACCTCGCTGCACTGACTTGTGTCCTCCACTGTGCCCCTCTTTTCATGCACCAGGGTCCACTTGGGTCACTGAGTCACAGCAATGTCACACTGGCTGGTAGTCTGTAGGGTTGACAAAGCCTTTCAAGCCTCAAAATAACTCTTGTTCCTAATTTGACATGCTGATCTTTGTCTGTTGTCTTTTCAGAAAAGTGGAAATTGCCGAGACGCCACAGACACTTTTCCTAAACCTTGTTGTTTACCCTTTAATTAAATTAGAGAGGTATCCATACGTAAGTCTACTTTATAGAAAAACATCCTTTTGGGAAGATAAAAGATCAATGACCTTCTAGTCAATGACCATTGATACTCTGGTTGTTTTTCTGTCTCTCTTTTTCCTTCCTTTCATGCATCCTTGCCTTGTTATGGCACTGCAGCCGGTGGAAATTGAACTGCCTGCATGTCTAATTACAAAACAATGGAGTGGAAAATTAGAGGAAAGAGTGGATCCAGCAGCACTGTGCTTATGAAGGGCCTGAACAGAGCTATAGTGATGGGAAATCTAACCGGGGTTGAAATAATCATAGACTCTACACACATAGCGTCTCTTGGCTCCTCAACAGTGTTATCAAAACCAATGATTAGCAAAGCATTGGATTAAGGTTTTGGTGCGGGTCTGTAATTAATGTTAAATCACTTTATATAAAGTAAACTGTATCTTTCTATTTTTATTTTTATTCCTGTGCAGTCCCATTGTTCGTTTGGGCATTTTTGGCATTTTTGAGGCCACCATTGATCTTAATATGAAAAGTAATGCACATCAAAATGCCAGTTATGTAGTGTTTATACTGTATGCTTCTTCATTCACCCTGGCCATTGTTTTAGTTTAGTGTCTGGTGATCTAATTTTTTTTTTTTTTTTAACTGCAATATGCTAATTGCTAACCTACCTGATAAGCGAAACTAAGAGCAAAAATATTGCTCAGCGAAACCTAACTTGAAACAAAGTTTGAACAATGAAGGACTTTGTTATGATATGCAAAGAGCATAATTTATATTCAGTCACAGTGTCAGTGACATCCAAATGGAATAATTAGTCACAGACGTTGTAGTCCAGGAACGGCTCCACTTAGTCAGCCAGAGCCAGGCTCTTTGAACTTGTGGGCATTAAAACTTAAGTGGAAATTATTTGCAAGTAAAATCAAGGTCATGTTTATTTTTGCTAGATTGTCTTTAAACTACCCAAGAGCTCAAATGTTATGAGTTTGAACCCACAAAATGTTCTTAATGATAAACACAAGGGATCCTCCAGTCTGGATATTTTGGCTCAGATACTGATACCACACTCAAAGTGTCAGCCAGTGACAGTAGCAGTGTCTGTGCAGCAGTATAAACACAATAGTATAAACGGCTGGGGATTTGTTTTTAAATGGTGGTATAAAGACAAACGGCTCAAGCGATGTGTCCACTGCCTTTAGACAGCTAATGCATTTGGAAATAAGTTGCTGAAAACTATTAGCAAGTTTGTTCAATAAAATGGTAATATGACATTTCTGTAAGAAAATAAGCAGGATTCTAAACTGCTTGTTGTAATGCAACTTATCCCCCCGAGGTATAATCTGAAACAAGCAAACAATGGCATTTTTCTCTGCCTTGGAACATTCTGTATATTCTGTATGTACATTTTTGTACTCTTTTTACTTACTATGAAGCACAGTGATGACAGTAGCAGCTCGACAGAGAGTGAAACATTACTCATGGAGTAATCTGAAATACATTGTGTTTAATGTGCAGAGTGTCCATATGCAGACTCTTTCAATACAGTATTTCCTCTATGTTCTCTACATCAGTGCTCTTCTGTTTTCCTCGATCCTTCAGACTTTAAATATTTTGTACACTCAGAAATCACAAGACTGAATGAAAGCCACTGTGTCACATGATACTCCACTCCCGCAGCCTTGGATCATTTCTGTTTTCCCCTCAGCAACAATCCAAGTACTCCTGCTGAACTTGGCAGAAAAACCAGGATTCCTTGTGAATTCTCTCTGCCCCAAGACCCCCAACTTCTGTTTTTCTGCTCTCATTACTGTAGGCAGCAGTCAGCAGTGATAATGTTAATCAGTGGATGAGGTAGTTACACACAAACCTCAAAAATATCTCTATACCTGAGTGTTGTTTGATACTGGTGGGTTGTTTTCACTCAGGCTGTCAAAGGTTCAGGTGGTGGGGTCAGGCTGTCTGACACCTTGAGACCTCACATAACCGCTGTGTGACTCTGTGAGGATATTTGTTGATATAATCTGCTGAAAAGTTCTTGGTAGACTTATTTTTCAGTTTTCAACTGATGGTATTTCTGTCTTTTTGCATCCTTTCTCTCTCCACTCTCCTGCCTCAGTCTCTGATATTAATAGCATGTGCGGCTGCAGTGGGTCTCGCTCTGAGCCTGCTAATTCTGGCAGTATATCTGGTCTGCCTGTGCTGCTGCCGCAAGGACATAGAAGAAGACACCAAAAGACCCGATACCTGCTGTGTCACCTGGGCTGCCGTCATCACAGGTCTCATCATATGGTAAGTCTGAATGGTAAAATAATGCCGTTGTGTGTCTTGTTGTACCACCAAACTCACAAATACACATGATTACCTCAATCAGTAGCTTTGCACATAAGCATAAATGAACTGAAAGCTGTGTTTTGTTTTTTCGGGGAATTTTTTTGGGATCAAAGCACCCATCTACTTTGGGCAAACAATGGAAAACACCAAAAATTAATCCAGACATTCAGGAAGAGGGATGACATTGTACATAAGGTTGGTCTGATAATCCAGGGTCACTTGAACAAAGCATGGCACTGCCAAAGGAAATGCTGCTCAAATTCAAACATGAGTCAATAGACTGGGCTAAATCTGCAGTTTGTTTTTCATACAATATTTTAATATGGTGTGAGATTTGTTAGTGGCCTCAGATTAGGAATACAAATTGACAGTACTATGGGCTGAAAGAGAGAGTGCAAATATGCACCTTCACTACCTACTTGTAACCAAGGTACAATTCTTTCTTTTGAAAGAATACACATAAGGCTAGTGTAGCTGCTGCTTTGGTTATGCCCTTTGAATATTGTGCTTTACAAAATATCGTCTTGTGCTTCGCTCCACTGCCAACTGTTAATTACACATACTGTACCCAAATCTTACAATTAGTAGCAATATTAGCATGGTTGCTGTTGCAGCAGGTTTATGTAAGCAAAAAACGAGCAGCGAGCTCCAATAAAACTTCCAGAACCACGTCAGCAAACACAATTGTACTTTTGTGTATGATTTAATTCTGGCAGAGAATGAAAGAGAATGAGTCTCTCCCAGAGGGCTTCATTGAATTTGCGCTTAAACTGGTGACATTTATCTGAGTGTTAGCCTCTAACTTTGTTAGTTTTCTGTATCCATATCGAAACCACTGCTACAGCACACACAATTTGTTGTAATGCTAAGTGAGTGGGCATGATGCTCTTTAGCAAAGGAGCTCTGTTATTTAGTCTCTGCACTAATCCGTCTCTGCACAGGCTTGTTCCAATGGACATAAAAATACCCAGATCAACAAATAAACTATCGCATACAGCATCCAATTAAATAATCTAGCCATGAATAAGCATCAGGTTGAGGAGAGACTTAGAGACAGACTTATTACATTTTAGGTTTTGTGGCTTAAACCCACACTTGTACTGGGTTCCTCTACATAAAATTTTACTCAGTAATAACATCATTTTGTCTTTGTTTCTTTGAGATTGTGAAGTTATTGCTTTTGACATGTCTTTAATGTTTAACCCTATGTGCCTATTGACTGGTCTTGTTATTGATGGAAGTTTTGAGCTGTAGCAGGATTATCTTAATTGAAAATATGCTTCTTTCATTTTTCTGTAAGTTTTTTAAGCTACACTGGAACAAAGAAAGCTTGTAGAGAAACACAAAAATGCAACAAATGTGCCTTTGTATAATATGTTACTTAACTGCACACATTTAGTCCTTTATTCTGTTGGGTCATGGGATTTTTATTAGCTAAAATGAGTCGAGATGTGCTTGCATGTCATTTAAGAAAGATCATATTTTTTACCATGACCATCCAATTCACCTTTTACCACTGTTTAAATGAGAGTGATATTAAAAAAGAATTACATCTGAGTTTCACTGCAGAATTTGAGTACTAAAAGGGTTTAAGAGGTGCTGCACCTCTGCGGATGATTATTTCTGACCCCAGGGGAGTGAGTAAATTCAGGTTATAGATAGAAAACAAATCTAATATTCTACTAAACCTCCCTCACTGTGTCAGTCTCTGTTAACCCTGATATAGTTTATTATAGCAGCAATATGCTGATCTCCAAAGAATCAAGGCGTTTATCTGTCATTACTTGTTCATTACTTGTTCAGCTCAGCCCACATCATGATTTGAATACTAAGGTACAATTGTCCAGTCGTCTCCCAGTCAGTGAAGTCATCTATCCTTGGAGGAACGACGACACTACATATCCTGGAGCGTACATATGCACGAGTCCTGTGGTTCATAGTGTGGGTTCTTTTAAACACCTCCAGCTGCTACAGGCAGCCTTTTCTATTGCCACAAAAGCACACATGCTTCCCTTGAGGCTACACTGCCCCATGATGTGCTGTGTCATTACGGTTTCACTACTGTATCATTAGCGGGTCTTTATTGTCGCTGATGTGTCACTGGGTTAGCCACCGGGGTTAATGATGGGCTCTTTGTCCAGGCCACGGCAGATCAGCTGGAACACAAATGTCTTGAAAAGCATAAAGCAAGATTGTTCCGTTTCCTTTAACCAACTGAATGAAGTAATTTTATAACCACATCCATGCAGTTTGGGGTCTAAGGATTACTGTAATTGTATCTTTTTTTGCTTAGACCGGATTGTACAGAATGTGGCCCCCAGTGCCCCTAATCATAACCAGAGGGAAATAGTTTAATAGAAGAGACCTAGGCAGTGGTTTTCATTATGCTTACAAGGTTACAGTGACAGGAAGCTAGCTGGCAGCTGCAAAAAGAAAGATACACCTATGCACATGCTGCATTCACGATGACATATCACACACACACACTGACAGTATGGATTAAATGCTAAAATATAATTATACTCCACATCCTCACTTTAAAGTTCACCAACTTCCTTTGTTGTTTCCATTATTTGGGGGGATTTGCAGCACAGATGCTGTTAAAAGTCTTCAACACATGAGTTATTATGAGAGTAAACTAGAACTTAGTAGATTATGCCTTTTTGTGTTTGTGTGTTTATGCGGTTTGCCAGAAAACAACTATCCTACTCAGGTCTCCTGCTATCCGAAGTGTGATAAACGAGCTTCCTCCAATGGTGGCCGAAACTGCCCCTAAATGCATTTCAAAGTGTTACTAACCTCCGACCTTTGTGTAGAGCGACCATACTGCAGTCAAGTTAGATGAAATTGTATCATTGCTCATGTCACTGTAGACTGTTAGCAGTAGGGTACACTGACTCCGGGGGTTAGGACACTAATCCTCCCTATTGCAGAGGCTCAGGCACAGTCACAAAAGGCTGAAGGGAGGAGGGAAATAGGGATCCTGTGCATTGCCACTTGAATACTTTTTCAGATGTCGAGCAGAATTCTGATGTGGCTTTGGCCAAGAATGGGATAACAAATTCAAGCTTGCAGCTGGAAATAGAGGTTTGATATGTTTAACTCCAAACCTCAAATTGTAATAAACAAGAGTAAGCAAAACAGATTGAGGTAATGATGGATGGATTTTACATATCAACATCCCAGCCCATATGAAAGCTAGGTGGAAGATGAGTGAAGCAAGTACAATAAGAGCTGGATATTCTGCCTGGACTTCATCAAGATATCTTACAAACACAAATCTAGGAGTCAAATTACTCATAATCTTTTGTATGTCCAACCAAACACATTTTTTTTATTTATTCATGGATTTGTTGAAAAGTGTCCAGATGCCAGTGGCATTTTTTAGTCTATGAATGTCAGTAAAAAATGTTCAAGAGTAAGAACAAGAGTAAGATTATAAAAAACTATACAAAGGCTTTATTGGTGTGATATGCCCCATGTTTCCCCTAAAGCCACAATGTTTCCCCTTTGGGAAATAATGAATAACATTTCTTGGTCTTAATTGTCTTTTAATAACCTGATGCAATCCATAATCCAGAAGTAGCATGATAAAACAAACATGGAATTAACACTGTTTATTTATTTTATTAATATTTACCCGAACTTCTCCCTTTTTACAGTTCTGCTGTGGGGGTGGGTTTCTATGGAAACAGTGAGACCAACGATGGGGTTTTCCAGCTGACCTACTCACTCTACAATGCCAATCAGACATTTGGTGGCATCAACAATCTGGTGAGAGAAGCTTAACAGGCTCTACTCTACAACCTACACCTGTATCATGATAAACATGAAATGTGGTCACTGAAACTTATTTGTATCAGTTGCAATTCTAACAATTTTACAGTTGAAACACAGCGGGTTGGCCGGGCAGTAAAAATGTCAGAGCTAACAGAAATTATGAATATTCATTTTGCTGTTAATAAATTCTCATCTCATGATTCTTATATTGTAGCTTTTTTCAATTACAACATATTCTATTAGCCTGGATGGCACAGAGCATGATGCTTTCATGGCTTACTGTCTGACTGTACTTGGAAACACCGATTTACAGCTTTTAGACACCAGAGCTCCTTCTTTATTAATGGGGTGTGCATCTGTCTCAGAGTAGCTCCTCACTGCATGGGGTCTGTATCCGCTTTGTATCACAGTGAAGGAATTGAGGTGACTGCTGACACGGGATTTGTAAATAGGGATTTTTTTTTTTTCTACACAACTCCTGACCTGCATTCAGGGAAGTTATTTGGGAGGCTTACGGGGGAGGAGGGATAGGAAAGGGGAAGGCGAGCAAGGGAGTCAGAACAAGGCCCTGCAAGAAGCAATAATCACAGTGAGGAGGAAGAGGATTAACTCCCATCTGCAGTACATTAATGGATGTTAAGCCTCTCCTCTTTCCATCTCTCTCAGTCTTACTATCTGTACTGTATGTGTGAGTGTTTGTATGTGAGTGTGTGTGTGTGTGTGTGTGTGTGTGTGTGTGTGTGTGTGTGTGCATGGCCATGTAAGTATCACACATCCACTTAAAGGCCTCATATGCACACATATTATATTAATGTATGGACACAAATGGATTGGCGCGCACCCTTTCATTGTGCACTCTGAATATCACTGTATATGAGGTGATAACAGATTTAGATTTAATACATTTGCAGCTCACACACTGATTTTTATGATACAACAATTTCGGTCATGATGGTTAAAGGAACACTTCAGAAACAAACACTCATTAGCCAGTTTATTAGGCACACCAAGCGATAGAATCTACCTTTTGGAAGGTTTTAAAGTTCAGTTTTTGTTGAAACTTTTTGTGAGAGGTTTTTTTTTGGTTCATTTCAGTTTTGATTCACCTTTATGGTCATTGTGGAAGCTGTACTTAGTCTCCCCTCATTGACATAAATGTGTTGGACATTTGGACATAAATATTAGAAACACCTCTCAGTATAATGCAATATAATTCAGCAGCACCACAAATGACCATAAAGTTCCATAGGATTTATTTCAGGGATGTTGTATTAGATTGCATTAATTTCAGCTTGGTGTAACAAGTAATCTGGCAATGGGATGCAGTTTGCATCCCATTGCACATTTTCTTTGTGCTGTAGGAAATAAATGGGATTCAACTTTGAGTCCACAGTCTTCCTACTGACTTTTTCTGTGGTGTCTTGGTATTGATTTGATACTGTAGCATGATGTATTATACTATGGCTGCATGAGAAACATAGATGTTCCCCAGGGGAACAAGGGCTTTCTCACTTGCAGAATCATATCTTGATGTAATGTACTCCACTTACAGAGCTGATGAGTTGGCCAGCTGTCCATCCCGTAAAGCTGCTTTAGTCTGTGTTTAGTCTTGAGACTGAAAGTAATCTCTCGACTGTTCTTTACTGGTTGTCCAAACCATTTTCTGCCTTTTCATGTGTGTTTCTAATTCGCCTCAAAAATAATTTCCTCAGTAGTTTCCTTTATCTTAAAGCCTTAAAGATATTTCCTTTCTTGTATTTCACTCACTGGGTTGATATCAGATTTGTCCTGCAGAGTAAAGAGCCACCTAATCTCTGCTTCACGAGACTCCTGTGAGGTTAGTGATTTACACTAAGAGCTGTTTGGCTCTACTGATTGCTTGATAAAGCTCTTCTCATCATAAAATATGCACTCTCACACTGCAAAGGATCCTCGTGTGTAATAGAGGGAAAGATCTGATGAGGAGGAGCATTCTCCCTTTGCTATGGAAGGGAGCTTTTGATTGCTCACAGGCATTCTTTATTTCAGCCTCATTTCCAGTGTTAAGCTCGCAATATGAAAAGCTCTTCAGTGCTGCCATGAAGTAACGGATGAAGAAATGTGGCATTCACACTACACCTATTCCAATTTACAGCCATAGTTACAATTTAATGTATAGCAGCTCCTCCTCTTTGAAAGTGAAAGCCGTATTGTGATTCTTGGAACAAAATGATTGCTACTTTCTTCACTATACATCAGTTCCCCTGAATGTCTCTCCTCAGTGTCCTATTTCTTAATCTATGACTCTGCTTGATTTTGAAATACTGTGATCATGTATATTGTTTTATTGTCACAAGTTGATACTGTACATCTCAGATATATAAAAACACTGTAGGCAGAGCAGTTCAGTTGCATATGAAGTGGCATTTGGAGTACTGCTGCTGCGAGCCTCAAATCAGTCAGTTTCATTTAGCCGGCATGTCAAAATATGGAGAAGCCTCCTTGTGACCCGCTTTTAGTAAGAGTGAACGTTAATCCATTTTAAAGGAAGATGGGACGATTCAGATTAGGGAAATGCGGATCACCCAGAGCAGCTAGCTGATGGATCCCGTTTCTCACACTCAGGCAGACTGGCTCGGAGATAAGATTGTTTGGGTGTTGTGGCAGGAACTGTGAGAGATGATGAACATAGAGGCGGGGAGTGAGAGCAGTTTACTGGCAATCGCATGCGCTACCCTGTGGGAGTGTTGGAGTGGAGGATGGGCCTAGATCTTTGCCTCATCTCCACATGGATACTCTTTCTTAGAAACCATCAGAAGCATCCACTCAGTAGAATTTAATCAAGAGTGTTTGAAATGTTATAGTGTCAAGGAGACCAAGATACATTTCTGTCTCCTTTGTGGTGAGTTTTCATGGCCTGCGAATGAACAGTCTTATGCAAAGAATTGGATGTGTTAAAGAAGTCATCGGTGTAATTGAGAAAAGATGGGACTATAAAGAAAGTGGGACTGCTGCAAACTGTTGCAGATTAGATCACAGAACACAACATCTGTTCAGAAAATATTCGAGCCTCCTACTCTGTAATATTAAGCGATGACAGTCACCTGTCATCTGTTAAATTATTGTGACTTTAAGAGGTTCTTAACTGTTATCTTTGCTGTTCCTCGGACCACACTTCTCTTGACAAAAAAAAAAAATGCAAATGTAGCATCTACTTGACCTAGAACCTCCAACCTAAAGATAAATAGTTTGACATTTTGGGAAATACACTTATTAGCTTTCTGGTGGACAGTAAGATGAGAAGATTGATACTATTCTCATATTTGTCCCTTAAATATAAGGCTACATATTAGTATAGTAGCTGGTGAGCTTAGCTTAGCACAAAGACTGGAAAGAAGGTGAAACAGCTAGCCTGGCTTAGTCTAAAGGCAACAAAAAAGCTCTAAAGCTCACCAATTAATACGTTGTATCTCATTTATTTAAGCTGTAAAAAAATCAAAGTGTAAAAATAGCAGTTTTTCCATTTTCAAAGGGGGTTATGTGCAGTTGCCAGGCAACCAGCAGAAACTCCAGGAAGTTACTGCTCAGAGCCAAGAAATGGTTGGACCGATAACCCCCTGGTGAAATGGCAAATTGTCGTTTTTTACATGTTGTTTTTTGTACATCTTAAGCAAATGAGATATAGCATGTTAATTAATGAACTTTAGAGGTGCTTTTACGTGGATTCTGTTAGTTAGAGAGAGTGAGACTAGCTGTTTCCCTGTTTCCTGTCTTTGTGCTAAGCTAAGTTACCAGATGCTTGTTGTAGCTTTCTATTTAACAGACCAATGGTTTGGTATCGCTCTTCTCATTAAACTCTCTGCCAGAAAGCGGAAAAGTGTATTTCCCAAAATGTTGAACTGTTCCTTCAAAAAGAGGAAACACTGATTTTCTTTCTTCTATGTATGTGTTCTACACATGCTAATGTTTTCACAAATAGTACTGATATAAACCCACTCTGTCTGGACCTAGTCTAGGTCTATGTATCAAAAGACTTGTCAATCAATTTTAGAGGGACAGCTACTTTCAAGTATACATTTTCAATTTCGATGGCAGGTTTACCCTTTTGTTTTAATTGACAGAGTGGATTGGGCCTTTAATGTCACTTTTTGAAATATCTATATAAGTAGGTCAAGCTATTGTGGCTGTGATCTCAGTGAAATGGAGCTACAATAAAGAAACAATTTCCCCCTGTCAGCATCGGGCTAAAATTGACCTGTTTCTAGTTCCATTGTTGCTGTGAAAGTGCAGGCGTTTGCTGCATCACATTGTTTTTGTTCAAACAGAAAAGTAAAATGTATTTACTCTACTCCACCATGACTCCCCCCACTCTGTTCTCCCTATCAAAGACCCCTGTGATAACAGGTCTCCCCGGTATTGTCATCAGTATTCCACTCTAACATTGTTTATCTGAATAAAACACACGGTTGAGGAGAAGAGTTAATCTTTTCTCGAGGGAGTGCTCCTTTGGTTCTTTCACCTCACTCTATATTTTCAATCTTCTCTTTATGAATATCCCTTTTTTCATGAATTTATTTCTGTTCCTGTTTCCTTCTGACCCTGTTTTCATTCTGACTCCTCTTCACCTTCCCCCTCCCTTATTCTATTATCCACTGTTTCCCATTTTCTTTGATGTCTTTCATTCTCTTACCTTCATTTTATTTTTTAGGTTGCAGGATCTCTTGGCAATGCGGAAACTGGACTCAAACAGCACCTGGAACGGCTGGATGAGATCTTTGCTACAAGGGCCGACTACCTCCAAGCTCTTCGCTTCATGCAGCTCATGGTCAACAATGTCATCCGCGAGCTAACTACTCTGCCAGACATCAGCAAAGCCAATGCTGACTTAGCAGCCATTGCTGACCAAACAGCCTTCATTGAGTATTACAGGTAGGTGGGGCCTCAGCCACTCCCCCTGGGGTGTTTGAGGTTATTTTATTTCATCTTTGTGTGGCTGAAGTAAACATGCTACTCAGAATGGGACCATAAGTCATCCAGTCCAGACACAGAGCAGATGGGTTTTTATTGATATCCCCTCTGGAACACAGACCGGAAAAGCTATTTTTCCTGATTGCCAAATAAAGGAAAGATGAAATTGAGCTTATTGTCCACTGTGCAGTTTGAGCTTTAATGCTTATTGCTCTCACAGAATATTATGCATGGCAGAATGGCTATTAGACCGTAAATGACCTTACCCCAAGACTCTAGCTTACATTGATTGAAGTTATTTTGACATGGTTCTCTCTTTGAGAATTTCTTTTTTTTTTTCCAAAAAGGAACTCTGAGAAAGTCTTAAGAGGCCAGAAATGAAATTCAATAAACATAGAAAAATTAATGAACCCAATCAACAACAAAGTAGTCCAAATGAATAAAATATCCAGCAATAATTCAGGAAGGAAATTATAATTTATGAGGCACCGAAGCCTGCTGCTCCAAATCGTGAGAGTAATTCGAGAGCTTTTGTGGCTTGTTTTATTTCTGAGTACATAAAACTTAAAACTTCACGATGCTGTTGTGCCGTAAAGTTTTACATTTGCAACCTGTTTATGACTGTACTGTACGAGTAAACTTGAGTACACTGGAAAAAGAGACTAACAAAAGACAGACTTAGGGTTGTATGCTGCCTTCGGCAAAATAATTTGTTTGGTATACTTTATAGACACAAAGTTAATCAGGGACAGGTGCTTATCTGGGTGCATGTTAGAGCAAGTCCTCTAGGAATCTGGAGATGATAATATCCCGTCAATTAGCATGTGTCTTATTTACGCAACTGTGCGCAGCAAGATGATTAACAGCATAGTTTATTGTTTGCTATGATGCTCAACTCCCTGTGTCTATGGAAAGTTGTGTTAGTCACCTAGACCCTGGTTATATACAAGATAGACAGTTTTAGATAACCTCCACTTGCATCCAACATCAGTTTAAGCAATTTTCTCACTTATACATGGCCGTTAAAGGAAACTCGAGAACCGCTCATCCAAAAACCTTCACAGTCGACACTGCACTTTCTTGGGTCCTCAGCAATACACACGTTAAGTTTGAAGTCGATCGGCTGAGCGGTTGTTGAGAAAATCAAAGGACCAACAGACAGACAGAGAGACAGGCAGACAGATATTTCTCTATTTATTAGTAGGATTACATTTGCTTAATAGTAAGATTTATACTGTTGACTTATGTTATTTATATGATTTTCTTTATGATATGTTTTGTATTTATTAGAATGGAGCTTTCTTGTTTTAGACTACATAAAGAATGTGAAGAGGTTCAACACATATTGCAGTTTTAGAGGTGCAAAGAAAATATGGGTGTTCAGAGTGCCTTCAGTGTCTAGGATCCAAACGATCTAAGAGAGCAGATTATCCGTGAGTCATGATTCATGACCTCACCTGCCCGTCTTGCCGGCTGCCATGTAAACCTATGTATGGCAGTAAGTGCGTGCCTGCAAAAAGGGACACTTATGTATAGCCCTGTAGTCATGGTATGAAATGGGTCTTAACCAAAATGAAAGGTGAGTGGGCTGTTTGTCTCTAATGTAAACTATAAAGTCCTACTTAAATCACAAAATAAGCTGATTAAGACAATTTCTTTAATTTATTTATTTGATTTTGACGACATTTTGAAACTTTCATTCTCTAACTTATACAAGTGTCCAACATCATATTGTATCGGCATATATCAAGTACTATATCTAGTACTATATCTCTAATTCCTGGCATGATAAAGCACAACTACCCACTATTGTATCACTGGTAGTGTTGTCTCACCGACCTATTCCTATCATAAATTTCATACATACATATTGCTCTTTCTATCCCAACGCCAGATCTTCTTTTGGACTACAGTTGCCACTTTTTGCATCCTGATACCAATCTCCTGGGTCTTGATTGGATTTCATGCAGCCATTGGGCTATGAACAGCCTGTGGCAGGGCTTTATTGATGAACAGGAAATGTTACAGCCAACCCAGTGTTATTTCGAACAAGGGAAAAAATGACACTGCTCTGTTTTCCAATATTATACTCTCTTACCTATTCTGTTTCTGGATTCCCCCCCTGCCCCTGTGCTCACAGAAATATTTCTGCTGTTCTGTTTATGCAGATAAAGTAAAGTGCAGTCTCAGTAAGTGTTTTTCTCCAACCATATGCCCTCTTCTGTGAGTAGAGAAATAGCCAATCTACATTTTATTTTCAAAGTCTATTAGAGTACCTCTGGACTTCTTCGCATAGCATGGGTGATTTATATTCTCTAGTGACCTTTGCATACATATTTACTTCAGAATTTGCCTGTTTGTGTGACACCCTGAAGGTCGATGTTTTTAGGCATTGCTGTAAAATTTACAAAGCCACTAGTACTTGTGGCATTCCCTTGTGTTTGGTTGGTCAGAACACACACAGACAAGTCCTGGCTGAATGTAGGCCATTCCTGTGAAGGACAATTTCAGAGCTTGAAAATTTAATATCTATGGATTTGTGGTGTTGAATTATTAAGCCAACAGCCTGAATATTACCTGAAACAGATGGGCTCTAACTAGGAGACAAGAATGCTGATATACAGCACACACAGATCTCACACATTAAGTGCTGAACATATGTCAGGCAGGCCCTTCCCGGGGCTTGTACTTGTGCATAAAGTGTGCTGTTTGCAAGCGAAAGTGATCAATCAGGATTATTATGCTGGTGCTTCATTTTCCTGTCTTATAGATGGCTGACCTATCTGCTGCTGCTGATCCTGGATTTGGTCATCTGCTTGGCCTTGTGCTTGGGGATAGCTAAGCATGCTCGATGGCTGCTGATCACGTATGTATCCTGAGTGTGTATGTGGAGGTATTTTTGCCTTTCAGCTTGTTTATGAGGCCATTTTTTTTTCCTTGCAGTCCACATCTGTTCTCAATGACCTCTGCTTGGATCACAGACTGCAGACAGACAGGGCAGCGGTCAGCCTCTCTGGCACCATATAGGTCACTCCATTAACAGCACCAATAATAGCATTACATCTTCAAATAACACTAACAGTGGCACTGCCTCTTTTCCTCTCCTCAGTGACTCGCCTTACGTTTCATCCACAGACAATTAAAGATAACCTTGTAGCACCAAGTTTAGATTTAATCTCAATCAAACCAACTGATGAGTTTGCTAAATTCATAGATGCTCAGTCTAGATCAAAACCACTTTAGTTTTCTTTCTAAAAAAGAGATAGGAAGTTTAGGTTCCAAAGCTCTGACATAAGCAGAAAAAATAAGAAGATGCACATTTGATTCAGTAAATTGCAACCAACAATTTAAACCAACGCTGATGTTTGACAAATAAAAGCCACAATCCAAACTTCCTATCCCATTTGCCCAATTTAGTGCGGTCTACGTGTCAGTGTTAGCAGATGATGCTCAGGATCTCTCTTCCCATCCTCCTCTGATGGCTCCCACTAATGTCTATTGATCACCCCGAGCAGGATGAGTCTGGTCCCTTAACTAATTATTAAGTGCTCTCAGGCTACTTTATTGGTGCTTTCAAGAAGGTCCAAGGAGTGAGTTGAGAAGCAAAGCCCTCTGCAGCCGTTTTACATCCATCAGGGGGCCATTCTTCTCTTTCTACTCGGTTTATCACCCTCTCTCACCCAGCGCTTTCTCTAGCTTCTGCCAATGGTCACTAAGAAATTGTGGTTAATAGTGGGGAGATTTTTTTTGATGTTTTTTTTTTTTTTCAGGAACCACCTCGACAATGTTATGACCCTGCTGAACTCATCACTCTTTTCAGACAAAAGGGGGCAGAGAAAACGAGGTCTACAAACCAAAGCACGTGGCAGCTTTTGATTGACAGTGACTCTGCAAATGGATTGACAGCTAATACATCCATGACTGACAGGAAGTGCTGCCAGTTAAAATGTTCCTGGTGGAATCCGGCAGAGCAGCAATGACAAAAGACAGTTAGGGAAAGTCCCCAGACGTCCAGTAGGATTATCTTTAGTTGTGGCTTTGAGAGACCTCAGCTGAACAATTCTTTTGCTTCAATCAAGTTTATTTCTGAGTAGAATAGATCTTTTTTTAAAGTCAAGAACTAACAAATGAATTCAGCAAGGAGTCATGAGTTAATTTATCTTCATATCACTCAATAATAAATTGAATTTCAGCTGTGTCATCTATTCTACGATGCACCAGTACAAAGTATGAGCTGGGCCTCTGTCTTCAGGCAGAAGGTTAACAATTCCCAAGCAAAAGCTGAAAAGAATAAATCAAATTAACTTGGTGAAAAGGGACTGAAGATCACTAGTACAAAGAAAAACCGATTCATCTACTTCTCCCCATGTGTCTTTGTCTTTGTATGCATCTGCCTCTCACCCCCTCTCTCTCTCCCTTCTGCTGGTTTCCTCCAGGATCATGGCTTTTGTAATGCTGTCTCTGATCCTGAGCTGGGCCTCACTGGGAGCGGGCACTGCTACAGCTGTGGTGAGAAATCAATGTCTTTAAAAAAAAAAAAATAGTTCTTTAAAGTCTTATCACGCTTAATTCTTACTTATTTTTTACTTTCTAAAATTTTTGATCTCCCCATCGGACGCCCAGAGCTGGGGCCTGTACCATGAAGCAAGATTAGTGAGTTATCAAGCTATCTTTGGGCTTAACTCAGTTTTTTTTTTCAGTATCCTGAAGCTGGCTCACTTTTTAACCGGGGTAGATCACCATGGTAACCTAGGCTGCACCCAGAGGATCAGATCCAAACCTGTCAACCGCCTGACTTACTGACCAAACAGTTCACTAGTTAAACTGGGTCATCATTCCTGCAGGATCCCGACATGGATTAAAGAGTTTACAATAAAGAGTTAAGAGCCACAGATATTTTTAGACATCAGTTTTGCTGTTGGAGGCTTTCAGTGTGTCCACTCTGGTTTAACAAGCAAAGGGAGAACTTACCAAACTAAACATCTACATAGTGAAAATTATAGCTGCATTTTAATTGCACAAAGATTATTTTGTTCTCGGCAGGATTTCTGACAGCACTGATGCTTTTACACTCTTATTCCATCACTGCAGCTCATAAAAAAATGACAAGACTGCGATGATAATTGGAAATAAAAACTATGCACTCTTTTGTCTTGTATCAGTAAAATAGTCCACACACTCATAAATATTTCCCATGATTATAAATGCCACATTTATGTCAGATAGACCTTAACAAACATGAACTGTTCCTCTCCTCTCTCCTCTCCTCTCTTCTTTTGCAGTAAAACCATTCACTTTAACTTTTTTATGTGCATATTCGTAATAGTCATCAGACATAAAAGAAAAAAATACTCCCTCTATACTAAACACATACAAAATAATTACCACATGTATTTATAGACATAGCTTTATTTGGAAATAATTTCTATTGTTTGGATTTCACCTTGTTGAATATCATTTCCTTGCCGTCACTATAACCATATTTCTCGCTGATATCATCATTTCATCTCATGCCATATTAAGTACTTCATTCATGCTTCTGATGATGTTGCTTCCGATTAACAACTCTTCCTCTTTCACATGAACACGCTTGTGGCCAGATAGGTAAACCCAGACTTAACAGAGCCAATCGATAACCAGTTTTGGATTATCCAGGACGACCAATGTTAGGCTCAGTGAAGCCAGATAACCCAGAGAGAACCAGACTAAGATTAACTCACTTTGTGATACAGGCCCCAGAAACCATAGACATCTTGTTGGACAGTGTGGGTTCTTGTATTTAGCTTCACACCTCATGCAGTTACTCCCTTGGGTATTACTGTCAATAAACATATGTTCTTGGACATCTCTCCTGCTTAAAAAGCTTGTGTTTAGTTTACAGCGGGTGCTTCTCTATGGTCAGTCACGCAGTAAAGCTGATTACAGGTCCACAGCCATTTAGGTTAATCAACCCTTAGCACCAACGTTGTAAACTAAGCTTTTACTAGCATTAATTACCAGCTCTGCTTTCTTCAGAATGTCTTCTTTTGTTGTGCTTAGCTTTATTTCTCTTTCAGTCCTCCTTCTCTCTGACAGATTGTTGTCTCTTCCTGTCCGTATACCATGTGTTCAGCACATCTGGCCCGACTGTGTTTAATTGAGCTCGTATTAGGGACACTGTCTGGTGTGCAAAGAGTAAACTCTTGCTTCCAGCCTTCCTTTATCCTGCCTCCTCTCCTCAATCTTCTTGCCTCCCGTAAAGCGACCTTGCATCTGTGGATTATCCCACAGGATTTGGCATCTGGACAGCCGTATAAGTGAGGCAGGGGATGTATACAGAATGAGGGGGAAGACAGCTGTTTTTAACCAGAAATTAACTACAAGGGTGTGAAATGCAGACATCTGTTGAGGTTCTTGGTGAGCTTCTCTGCAGTATTGCCTGTGGCTTAGCTCAGCTAATTATAGCAGAACATGACCCTGCATTAAAACCTCTGACCTCTCAGGCCATCTTATCCAAAATAGTTGATTAAGGCCTGTCTCTAGCATCCATCTCTCTGTCACTTTCAGACTGTCACATCACAGGTGACCTGAGGTAAATTTTCTCAATAACTGCACCTGCCTAGTTATTAATAGGTTGGCTAGTCCTCCGCACAGAAGCGGATTATCAAAGAGCACGGTCTTGAATGTGGGACAGTATGCAAAACACGCCAGTAAACTTGTTGCCACTGTACATCAATACTCAAAAAAACTGCATGGTGCAAAAACATGGTACATCTTGAAAAGAAGGCAGATGATGGTAGTGCCCTAGAAAATGCTCATAAATTTATACATATTTGATGAGACGCGGCATAAACAAAATGTCCCCACTAGTATAATGAGACAGAGATGAAGAGTAACATCTAGCAGCAGTGCTGACATCTCGCTGTACAGTTTTTGCTGAAAAACAAATGTGATCAGGGTCAAGTTCAGAGGTGTGTTGATAATTTGAGAGTAGGTTGGGAGAAGCTTAAATTTTATGATAAAAAAAAAAAAGACATGAAGGTTCGGTGGGCCTATTTTGCGTTCTTGTGCTTGCTTTATAATCGCAATCCCATGTATTTTATTCTCTTGCATCCTGTGGTGCATCGTTTGTTTCTTTATTGATCATTGGTTTGGTACAAGTAGGTTAGCTTGCAATGTCAGCCTCTGAAAAGAAACTTTTTCATCGGTGCTGACATGAAAACCAGTGGATGCAAGCCTATATTAGGAATAAATGGCATGAGGCTTTGATGTGTGATTCAGCAACACAAAAGACGTCTTCATCTCTTTGAACTTTATCAGTTTGAATGGTAGCCCATTATTTTCAACTGTGAATTTTACACGCGTGTAATAATTTTCTCTGTTTGTTTATTTTTGCTGTTTGCCCCCCCTTTTTTTTTTTTTTTTTTTTTTTAAAAATTCACATCTTTTTATGTTCTGGGGAAGACTAAGTGCACGGAGGCTGTGTGATCTTGACCCCTAACTGTTTATGCATGCACATTAGCAACTCTCCATGGATGAATTAAAAAGCATGAAAATATTTAGTAGATTTCATACATGGTCAGCAAAGAACAGAATGCTCTACGCTGTCAATAAAGCTGGGGGTTTGTTGCTACATACCACACTTCTCTCTGCGTGCTTGTTTAATGCATGTTTGTGTATCTATACTGTATGTGCGTGGAAGAGTGGGTGTTAAGTGTTTGCACGCTGCTGTACTACACATCTGTGTGAGCATTTATGTGGATACTTTTATTTCAGAGGCTCACTCTCTACCGAGTTAAAGGGTGTTAAAATTGTTATAAAGCAAGTAGTTTGTGGTGCTGTAAAATCAGTTTTATTCAGTCGCAGCACAAGAAATTGTATCTTGCACTCATTTTGGTCTTGCATACTCGCAAGATTACAAAATATTGTTGTTGTTTTCCTACAGGGCACCAGTGACTTCTGTGTGTCTCCAGACAAGTTTATTGTCAACAAAACCAGGGATTTGATCAGTGCAGGTAATTTATGTCTATAAACAGAACTGCAAAAATACCAGCTCTGTTTTTGAATGTTAAAACACAATTATAATCTCCCTCACTGACCCCCCCCTCTCCCTATGTCTCTCACCCTCCAGATGTTGCACACTATTATTTGTTCTGCAGTCCGAATCTACCAAACCCCTTCCAACAGGTATTGACTTAACGTCCAAAGTCTTAGCTGTTTGCTTATACATGTTGTTATTTAGGGGTCCCACTCTCTGGAGAATGTATTGCTATGTTGAAATTAGCTTTCCATTGTTAGATGCCAGTTAGGTTTCCAGTTAAGGTCTTCTTACTGTACATGACTAGGTGCACCAGATGATAATGTGGGGTGGCGAGTGATAGACAAATTCATGGACAAGACAATGAAAGCAGCTTCCATGATCACCTAATCTAACACTGGGCCCAGCGGGAAGGTCTGAAGAACAGAATGTGAACTGGATGCCCATTTACAGATGAGGAGGTTTTCTCTCTTGGGGAATTCTTCACTTTCCCACCACACGCAGTTTTATGGCATCATATCAAGGAGAATTTAAACTAGTGTGACCCCACTATTTCACATGTATTATATTATTTGTATAATGGGAGATTTTTGCATGAGCAGCACTGTATTTCTGTGGCATGTATGGAACAAATTTATGGAGGCTAAATCCAGGACCAATAATTGTTAAAACCCACATGCTTAGTTATCATTGCAGTATCCATTTAGGGATTAAAATAATGCTTGTTAAGTAGGTAAGGATAATCTCTTCTCTGATGGCCTAGTTGATTATAAATATTGGTCTTCTGTTTGTGCTTGAGATCCGGTGGCAAGAATGGGAGGAGGGACAGTGATAGGTGGGCGAGACGGTTGGTGACGAAGGATAATCTGGGCCTATCTGCCTGGAAAGAAATGTGTCCTCTGTTAAGCGCATTAGAAAGCCTTACTTAACACCAAATTACTTGTTGACATGCTGTTCCCAAACAAAGCTCTCCTTAATATGATCCTCCCATTGTTTGTGGTGGATGTCTGTGCGTGTGATGTTGGCGGGTGATTATGTTTTCACAGTCTTTGACAATCTGCCAGCGTTCTCTGACCACCATGCAAATCCAGATCCAGGGTTTGCTGCATTTCGCGGTGCCCGTCTTTCCCACTGCTCAGGTAAGTGGCTGGCTGACAGAATATTACACCAGACTGTGGAGACGTGTATATCATTCTTTCCCCCTCTCCTACCTTGTTATACAGAGAGACCTTTTGGGGATCCAGCAGCTGTTGAACTCCACCGAGTTCAGTCTACACCAGCTAACAGCCTTGCTTGACTGCCGCGGGCTACACAAGGTAAGGTCAGATCCCAGCCAGGACGCCTTAATAGGGCTGCTTTGTAGCATAGCTCAAAGCCACTTACAGGACAAACTTGACTGATTTTCAACCTTATCGCTATGTACTTCTCATACACTGACATGTTTATATACACCACTGCAATTGTCAGTACACTCTGTGTCTGCTAGACAGGCTATATTCACCACCCTCAGTTTTTCTGACTTTAAAGTCAAACTTTACTTTTCCGGGTTTCAGATTGTCAGAGTTTTATCTTGTAAAGGAAATAAGCCATCTCTGTGCTGAAATGACTCTTTTCTTGCTGCTGTGAATTCAACATCAGATGTAGACTTTGAGATCAATAGAGCTTTCCAGTAGTCTATACTGCACGAAGGTGCAGGTGTGAGAAAAGGTCAGGTGGTGGTTGTGTCTGCCTTGTATGTCACATTAGGGCCAGAATAGGGAGGGTTTATTCAAGATGTCAGCTGGGTGGTGGTTCAAGTAAGGGTAAGGTTGCCAAGCGTGCCAGTAATATATCCAGTTTACATTATAAAGGGAGTGAACATTAAATGAATACATCCCAAACAATTGTAAGTGACGACCCAACTGTGAAAATGTCACAGTCAAGACTGCTCTCAGAGCTTGTTAGTCATTACTCAGACATAACAAGCAAAACAAACAAAAATTCCTTTTTTAGTGTGCATGTCATCAGCGTAAAATGACGGTCTGAGCATGGAAAGACAACTTTGTTATGTATAAGGCCCGTGTAAAAGTCTGAGTTTACATTTTAAATTGTTATCTACATTGTTCATGGTCCTGATATGGACTTAATCTGCCCTTTTTGAAGAAATAACTTTGAATTTATGATGTTCCAAAAACCAAAACCTGAATTCAGTTTAATTAAGGAGACAAAAAAAGTGTGGTCAGGTTAGGTTTAGCCATGCTTCCAGACAGGTTTACGGTTAGGTAAGCCTCCAGGTAATTTATGAAAGTCAATTAAATATCCTCAAAAAGTGGTGTTCCCATGTCATGAATTTAATCTCTGGTTTTAGATGAATAGATATACACACACAATACATTGATTTTTTACCTGAAAGTAGAACCATTATTTGTGAAAAGTAATATTTTCACTGGACACTGACAATAACTGACTGTACTATATGTATTGTGTCTAAATGTCTAGGACTACCTGGATGCCCTTATGGGTGTGTGCTATGATGGGGTGGAAGGGCTCCTCTACCTCTCTTTGTTTTCTCTGCTGGCCGCCTGTGCACTCTCTGCCATGCTGTGTGCGATTTTCCGAGTGTGGACACTAATGGGCAGCAGGTCAGCACCAAGCGCGACCCCCTTATCCCATTACGTACTGCCAGCAGTGAACTCTTGCAAAGTGTTAATGCGTGCACTTTCTCTGTTTCCGCCTTTGTCTGTGCTGTGTGTGGGTGTACCACTTTCATCCAGGGACAAAGAGTACGATGACATAGATGAGGAGGACCCGTTCAACCCTCAAGCACGGAGGATGTCCTACAACCCCAGAAGGTCCAACATCCACAGTTTCTGTAGCTATACCAGCAGCCTCGGCAGCCAGGCCAGCCTTCATCCACCTCCACAATCTGCTTCTAATGCCATGCCACCCCCTGAATACATGTAAGATAAATGATGATGACAGTGTGTTTGTATTTGTGAGTTTCACCTCTCACCCCCTTCCTCTCCCTTTCTGTCACAGGAATCAGTCCATGCTGTTTGGAGGGAGCCCTCGATATGAGAACGTACCACTGATAGGGAGAGGATCCCCGCCTCCCTCGGTGCGTTGGCCCTACGAGGCTCTAGTGTCCCTAGTGTGATGATGATGATGATGGCACTACTTACCTCAACACTGCTGCAACACTAACAGAAAACATGCACAGCAGCACCATGAACATAGCAATGTATTCCCAATGTACACAACCTCGCACTCTCAACATTTACTTAGGGGAGTTATGGGGCTCTGCACGTGATGGAAGACTGCTCTCTGCTGGCCATTGTCTGAAGTGCATTCATTTTTAGCCCCGTGCCATCTCTGTATGCAGACAGACACTCATGCTCCTAAGCTCTAAGCATACGCTGGTATGCTTTCCGCCATTGCCTTGGTTTGCCTTGTAGTTAAAAACTAATAGTTAAGTGGTGTTACTCCATAGTCGAAGCTAAATAACAGATAACACTGGTAAATGCACTGTTAAAGTATCTTTTAGGTAAAGTTTCAGCTTAAGTTTTCTGTTTGCATGGCTGACTCAGTGCTTGAACTGCATTCAGATCGTACCACAGACTTTGAAAGGGAGAAAGAGAGCGAGCCAACGTGGACCCTTATTTGAAATTTTACATTGCTTCTGTGAGACACATTTCTAACAGTCACTGGCATGGGTTTTTTTTTTTTTTTTTATGAAACAGATGCGTGAAACCTTGGAAAAGATACTTGCAGTAAAGTAACTATTCTGCATTTTATGAATCTACAGAGAGAAATATGTGTAATTTTTTATTTAGTTTTTTGCAAATAAGCTCGGCAATGCATTTTATTTATTGTTTGTTAATAAGGTGTCTAACTGCCAAATATTAATAAGTGTTTTATAACTAACCCTTTTTTTATTTTCATCCTTTGACTCAGACCTTTAAAAACCGTAAGTTTTCTGTTGTCTAACTTCTTCCTGATTTGTTTGATTTCATTTTCATTTAGCTCCCGGAAACACGCTGTGGGTTTATCTCTGTAATGATGCTTGCTATGCACAATGTTTAACCTATAACCCCCCCCTTAAAGCTCCATACAGTGCATCAGCTGTGTGACCTTTGACCTTTGGCACTGTTTTATCCACAGACTGTTAAGTGTGAGTGTTACTTATCCTGTGACCCCCAACTCATGCCCTCCATCTGCTCTTCATCTGCTCTTAAACTCCCATTGATATTAAAGTACCATCCCCTGGTTCCACAACCCCCTCATCAAAGAGCAACTCATAATCAAAACAAGTGCTCCCCAAACTTAGATTAGATCTCATCATTTTGATGTTTCACTTTATGTTATCTTATGATGCCGTTAAATGCAAATGTGCTAAATTGTGTTTTGTTTTTTGTTTTTTTTATCATTTCCCTTCCAGTATTCGCCCAGTATGAGGACCACCTATCTATCTATGACTGATGCCCAGATCAGACACTTTGGGACTGACTTCCAGGTGTAGCCTTCTACCCACTGAATCCCTATTCAGAGAGGCACTGTATGAGACTCTGGGTTCTTACCAAGGAGGCTGTCTTCATGGCATAATCCTGTTTACGGGAGCTGCAGCCCGCTGTCCAAATCTGAGACATGAAAGCAGGCCATATGAGGCAATTACCTCAGTAACACACCCATGCAGTGCTCTGAAAGCCCTGCATGCAGTTTTGAACAGAGGGTTGCCTGTACAGGATCATCTCAAGACTGTTATTGTTGTCATGATGTGTGGAAATACTGCTGCTCAAATTAAGAGCCTTTGAACTGAATGGATCAAAAAATGCCTTTTTGCTTTTCCTATATTCTGGTAGCCTGCATGGATATGATCATAAACATGGTCAGTATTTTGATGTGAAGTGAGATGTTGGGGTATGACTAATGCTCAGACCATCCATCAGGACATTTGCTTTTTGAAAAGTCCCTACTGTTTGGAAGTAATTGAATTCCTTCTAATTTCAGGCCTTTGTGTAATTTTAAAAATGCCAGTGAAAACCATAACAAATATTGTAGTTTTTCTGTGAACAGCCAAAGATGCTGCTCAGTTGATATTTCTGATCATTATTTTTTTTTTCTCTTTCTAGATGTGTAATTGCTACATTTAAGCATCTCTTGGTTCTTGTTGTAACACTGGATTGCAATGTATGACCTGGTTATGAAGGATGAGTCAAATAGTCACAGATGAGGGGTTTATTGTTGTGCTAGACTGTACTGCAGTTGCATGTGGGAAAATTGCCTTTGACCAAATAAGCACAGCAGAATGGGATCTGACTCCCATCCAGGCATTTATAACTGTGCCTTGAGACAATCACAGCAAAAAAGACAATTAAAACAAAACTGTCAGTACTTTTATTTGCTGTGTTATAATAATATTGCATTTTGAAATACTCAGTAGAATAAAAAAACCCAGCACCACTAGTTATGAAACATGAATCAAATGTCCAGATTTGATTGAAGTTTTTTTTTCTCAGATCCATCTATCCTCAATATCTTGTGAATGTGAAACAGTTCTTTACATTTTGGAGAACTCTGCTGTATGCTGTTATCTAAATTGGATGACATATCAAACTAAAATAATGTTGGACCATAAAACGCTGTATGCAACCTTGTGTGCTATTGTGTCATTCTATTCTATTTTAACGTTGTTTATTCTTTTATTCTGACTCTGATGGCCTAGAAAGACCTGTAGTAATGGTAATAGGGTATTTTGGATTTTGAGCGTCCCGTACCTGGTGTTGTTATATGAGGCGATAACCCTCCACAGATAACATAAATCTAAGAAATAAAATGGCAGATAATGATGGTTGTGGTCAGATGCGTGCTCTATTGCACTTGTAACCACACTCAACATATCACCTTAAAAGGTGATTAAATGAGAACGGGACTGTGAACTTCTGCTGGCGCCGGGAGGACAGATCTATCTATCTGTCTATTAAAGAGTGTGACTTAATTTTGACTGGAGACCCCTGGATCAAAACGGAAATATGGTCGGCCTCACGAATGTAAACTAATAATACGTTCAGGCGTGATAACGTAGGTTGATCAATTGACCAACCCACAAGTCTATGTAATCCTCCTGTCCTCCTTGTCAGCTCAGGTGGGTCCTTTCTTTCTTTTTTTTGTTTTTAAACAAAAAAAACATGTAGCAAAAAAGTATGGTTGTCACTGTCCAAGGTGCTGATCTTGGAACCCCCCCCCACCACCACCCAGCCCCGGGGAGTTGGGAGCTGTTCGAGGTACTCAGCCCGTCTTTAAAAAAAAAATGTGTGTGTGTGTGTGTGTGTGTGTGTTGTCATTGTGCCGCCCCACTGTTATTCCTATCCTTATCTACTATATGTGCTGCTGATATCGGGCCGTAGCTGTGTCGTGTTATCATGTTGCGATCTCTCTGCTACTTCAGCGCACTGGCACCGGGTGTTCTTTGAGGAGAACCAGTTAGTGCGAAGGCTTGTACGACAACAGATTGAAGGTCCCGCCTCGCTTGCCGTAGGTAACACGGGAAAAAAAAAAAAAAAAAGAAGTGTGGCCATGGTGGTCGTCAGTTAGCCTGCTAGCCACTTTAGGCTGTTTATGACCATGGCGAAATGTGCAGTGAAAAGGGATATTTTGTAGGTCGACGGAGGAGGGTTTGGCGGGGATGTGGCTAAATGATGGGAAACATTTTTGGGAGAAATAGTCGACCTTCTCGTGTAACGGAACAAGACAAAGCCATTTTGGTGAGCTGATAGCGGCGGTAGCGGCAGATTAGCCCCGTTACATGAGCACAAGGATAGTGTCAGCTGAGGAGCGTTAGCCGGTGTGTTTGCCTTTGGATATTAATGCAGTCCATAGTTAGACGGGGTTGCCTTGTCTGGACGAGCTAAAACTGTTCCCCAACATGTGTGTCTGTGACAGCTGTTGTGAAGGAAATATAAAACCCCCCGTGCTTTGTAATGCGGTCAAAACACTCATGCCATAAATATTACTTTTGTCAAACGTAATTTTTCAATCGCTGTCGACACATTATAACTTACGAACAGATTAAACTCTGGGCATTTTTTCGAGAGCGTTTGCAGTATGTTGTCATTATATTGCCATAGTAGTGAACATCAAAACTAAGGGTGTAATGTGAGTGTTTGTACAAATACAAACACTGGACACGTGTGTCAGGTCAGTGTACGATGTGGTACTGTGCAAATTAATCAGCGTTTTTATTTATTGACTCTTCCCTTAGATGGCTCATAAAGGCTGTATTGTTACTCTATAAAAATAGCTCTGCCTTTGTGCGTTCATTCCCAGCAATTGAAGCAGCAGAGAGATAAGCTCAAGCAGTACCAGAAGAGAATCACCGGGCAACTGCAGAAGGAGAGACTTCTTGCAAGGCAGTTGCTAAAAGATGGCAGGAAAGAGTGAGTATCGAGAGCTACTGCCATTTAGTCAGTAAAACCCCTTCTGTTCAGATCTGTAAGAGTGTAATATCTGTATATACTTCTATCACCATGTAGGCACACCACTGTGAAGGCAGTCAAGAGAAAAAAGGGAGAGGTTATTAATTTGAAAGAATATTCAATGTGTACTTGACCAGCTTTAAAAAGAAAGTACTGTACCATCACGCTCAGTTGTCAGTTTATTAGGTACACCTTGCCAAGACTAATGCAGTGTAATACAACAGTCCTGCAATAAATCCTCCCTTCGTGAAGGTTGTAATATTCATTTTTTTTGAAACTGTGTTAAAGAGAAGTTGATTCAGCTTTATGACCATTTATGAGGCTGCAAGGTGCTGTTGAACTGTATTGCATTATGTTGACTGTTATGTATTCTGTTATTTTGTGCACTTCATCCAAATCAGTGAGGGTAGGCTAAACAACAGACACATCTCCTTGTACTGCAGCCTCCAAAATGATCATACAGTTGGATCAGCACCTTTTTAACAAAAACTGAACATTATAACCTTCACGAAGGAAGATTCATTGCAGGACTGTTGTATTAGATGGCGTTAGTTTTCGCTAGGTGTTCCTAATAAATTGACAGCTGTTATGTCCTACGTGTAATGGTACTTGATTAAAAAAAAAAAAATCTGCATGCATTACATGCAGAACTTAACACAGATATTGACACTTTTGAAATCTCCTGGGGCACAGACCCCTCCCTGGGCTCAGTAGCGTCATCTGTAATTGTTTTATTCGGTTTGCAATGCTACACACTGTATAACAAAAAAAAAAACATACTCTTTGCTAAATTAGGTTTTGTCTTTTTATTTGTTATTGCAGAAAAGCACTGCTGCTTCTTAAGAAAAAACGATATCAGGATCAGCTGCTAGACAAGACAGAAAATCAGATTTCAAACCTGGAGCGCATGGTAAGTTTTTTGAGATTACTCTCTTCTGTCCCCTCATGATATAAGGATCACTACCAAGGTGTACTGTAGTGTTAATAATTCAACAACATTTAACAATTCATCATCCTAAGAGGAGCAAAGGTTGTGTTCTCTCCATTCACAGCATATTCTTTTAAATAAAAAACTCTAATACGTTTGGCAAAAGTCGAACGACACTGTGTCGCATGACAATATCAGACTTATACCTGATGCGCTTGTTTTAAAGAGCGAGAGGAAGGATTCAGTGTGACTCCAAATATTACAATAAAATCTTTCTAAGGCCTCTGACTCATTCCACATCAGTGGAATTGTGATCTCATCCTGCTGTAATCTCCCTTTATGCTGCTTGGTTACTATAATGCAATCAAGCGGTTTTTCTGCAAAATCCAACCTAAATCTCGACTTTAAAAAAAATGTAGAGAATGATGGGTGTTGCTGTCTTTAAAAAATCAATATAGGAAGGACTTATTAATTCTAAAATCCTATATTTAATGTAATGAACCACTTGTTTGTTTTGTTTGTTTTGTTTGTCATGCGTGTCTGTAATTTTTTTTTTTTTAATATGCTAATATCTGTCAACAGGTTCAAGAAATTGAGTTCATGCAAATTGAGATGAAAGTCATCGAAGGGCTTAAGGTTGGGAACGATTGTCTGAAGAGTATGCATGAGGTAGATATTTTTTTCTATTTTTTTCCTGCCTTTTGGGTTGAGAAATATGCTTTTCACTTTATTGTAATAATAATACCCCCTTAAGCTTTAGATATGTGTGTCTATACTTAAACAATGTAAGAGTTTCCACTGATAAGCATACTTTCTTTAATGTGATCCTGGGGTGAGGATTGAGCCGCACAGAAAGCTTGTGGTTTGTGGTAGCATTGGTGGTGCACATTGTTTGAAGATTAAAGGATTAAGAAGCAAAGCCTTGATTACAGAGGTGTGACTGCAGCACATCCTTGGATACGGTGTACAGAATTTGCTCAGGAAATTCACAAGCCAGGCAGTATTTGTGGAAAACACTTTTCCTCCACATCACCTTTCTTATTTAATGTGGGCTTTCTTTCCTTGTTTGTGACAGATCATGTCAATAGAAGATGTGGAGAGAATCCTGGATGAGACCCAGGAATCAATTGAATATCAAAGGGTAAATGTCTGCTTGATGTTAGTCAAATACAAGTGCACAGAGGTATTTCTGCTTTTCCAATAGTCTGCTTATAAGCATAATATCAACTTAAATGAATTAAAACTGCACTATAACTGGTGGTCAAAATCTGAGGACTTCTTAATGAATTTTGAAAAAAGCGACTATTTACCAGTAACTTATTAGTTTCTTCATATAACAGTGTACATGTAGGGTGTGTGATGCAGACCGCTTAAAGCAGAACTTTCCAAGAGATTCAAAAACTCATGTTTGTCCACGGTTAAATGTCCATGCCTATTTTAGGTCCGAAAAAAACGGAGCTCTCGCCGTCCTGTCAGCTAACAGATTTTTTTGCTCCTGCAGCAAATAGATGAAATGCTGGCTGGAGCCCTGACACAGGAGGACGAGGACGCTGTTTTAGCAGAGCTGGAAGCTATCGCTGAGGTGGGTGTTAAGCTGCGTGTTTAACCTCCATCGATAAAGGGAATGTTTGCTGGGCGTGCACGCTCTTTTCCTGTAACACCCCACTTCACATTTATAGTTACACACACCGAGGCCTGGTGCAGCCATAGGCTGCAGCCGTTGGCCACTTAGCGCTTCCACTGGAGCGGTACTGTGGTTAAAGCTGTGATTGAGAGGAGAGTCAAGTGGGGATTTTGTGCCAAAACTGCATGTTGGTCCTCTGACCTCAGATTTGTATAATATCTGTCTCTTGAGGAGGCGGAATGAATTGAGCAGAGATGGAAGAATTTTGAAGTAAGCCACTGTATCATTTTAATGTAATAACAGGCTGTAACTGAGCCGGGAATGTGATTTTGGTTGATTCATAATAATTAAAACCTCAGCAGATTTTTCTTCTTTTATGAATGAGTCTCAGCCCTATCACACTGCACAAATTACTTTGTTTCACTTTTGAACACAGACACTGTTTCTTGGTTTGATCCAATTATACGAATAAAACACACGAGCTCTATAGTAAATGGACTGCACTTATATAACGTCTCACCATATTATAATTTCTTTTGGACAGTGAGCATGGTACAGCAGTATATATGTCTAAGGATACTTGGTGTTTTATGTTCTACAGATTGTAAAGCTGTTTGAGCCAAATTTGTGATTTATAAATATAAATTCAATTTAATTGACTTGACAGGTTTTGGCTCATTAAAATAAAAAATAAAAACCTGACATTTTCAAAATTATAACTTAAAAAATATTTCTAGCTTGACAACTGAATTTTTTGCACTTCTCTCGTTAGTTTGCATAACCTTTACGGTCTCTGTTCCCAGGGAGAAGATGTAACACTTCCGGAGGTCCCCACTGAGCCAATACCAGAAGTCCCAGAGGCAACTAAAGCTGAACCAGGTACAGTTGATCTTTTTTTCATTCTTTCCACAATTCATATAATTTTAATTGATGCCAGACTGAATATATTTGCTTTACTTTCTTTTCTAGAGAAGAGAGAAGCAAAGAACAAGCCAGGCAGAGAGATGCTGGCAGCCTAACAGACTGAATGAGTGGTTGATGTCCTGGTGTTGGACTCCAGAAAAACGGAGCAGGCTGTCTTTGTTCTGAAATTCTGTCAATTTCAGTATTTCATCTTTAATTCGTAGTAGCTGAAGGTGGGACCTGCACACATCCGCGCACCTTTACACATTTTACAGGATCAGCACTGTGTCTGTACTTTAGTTCACTGTTCCCCTGACGTATGTATATAAAGGAAGCGCAATGTCCTGTTCCTCCATGTCTGACTTGGAATAGCATAGCAAGGTGACATTGTAACTGTGCTGGTTAAGGCATAACTGAATGACAGGACTAATTTTTAGATGTTTTACACATTGAATTCAGTTGTTTTATGTATTAAATGGAGCTGTGGCAATAATATGTCGTCTTGGCTTTCTCATTCTTTCCCTTATAATAGAGTAACTGTTTTGTTCACATATTTAATTTGTGTAGCCTGCATCCTCCAGAAGGTGGCACTCCTCACTAGTTTTTTGGCTCAACACAGTACAAAACAGGTGTCTTCATTCACATGCCATCAGTGAAGTGTGTGTGGTTATTGACAGAAAGTAGAATGCACGTGTTGCCGATATGTGGTAAATGTTTAGACAAGAAAGCTGATATAGTATTTATAATCCTACACTGAGTGGGCACTCAGACTTAATTAGCATGCACAATGAAGCTAACATAAATTACCCACTGTGAGAAAAACATCACCTATGGTGTTACTGAAAACAGTCCAGAGTATGACTGGCTTACAGCCTTGCGTGGCGCAATTACATGCATAAAATATTCTTTTGTAAACTGAAAAAAAGCGAAACTTCATGGTGACAACTGCACTGAACATCATTTACAGGTTACTGAGATGACAGCAGCAGTGTGCGCAGAGGCTTGAGTGGATAGGAAACAGCTCAAATGCAGCACACAGTTCCTCTTAAAAACACCGGTGGAAATGGTACACCGGGGTACAGGGTGCACACTGTACCCCAGTGACTATTATGTCATTTTGGATGGATTGGTTTCATTTAGAGCTGCCATTCTTTGTCCAAATGATGCATGAGAGAGAAAGAAAAGGGAAGCGAAAGACAAAACAGGTTTTCATTTTCTGTTTGAAAGGCACCTTTTCTCTGAAGACAAAATGGCAGGGGGACTCCACCAATACCTTATGGCACTTGTGTATTGCTAATCCTATAGATTTATTGTTTTACGTGGATGCAGATTATAGAATAGACTTGTGACTTTTTAAGATCATCATAACACAAACCAGAAGTATCAATATAAATATGGCAAATATGTAATGACAGTTTGTTTTTTTCCAGGGAAATAACAATATTTAAATAGGCTATTAAGTGTTATTTGAAGACACACATATTTGCCTCTATATTATGGGAATTGTGGAGCTAAATGGGTACAGAAATACACAATTGGACGAGATGGAGTTATCATATTGCATTTAGGATCTGAGTGCTCAAGTGGTAAACAAACGTTCTGTGATAGGGAGGCCTTGTCAACATGGTAGTAATTTTATTACCTGACGTAATAATGTTGCGTTTGTTAAATATTAGCCTTTATTCCCACCTCCTTTAAATTTTAGTATTTTAATATTATTTACTAATGAACCCAATTTCTATATTTTCTCCTGTGCTAGTGCACCGTGTGATTTACAAAGCAAACCATATTTATAAAATGTTACAGTGTCCGTTTTTTTTTTTTTGTTTTTGGCTATTTGTGAACACCCCTGCGCGTCTGAGATGGCGAGAAAACGGAGCTCTCGAGGAGTCCGTGAAGGCAGCAGCGGACTTGTCAGCGGCGGAGAGGGAAGGTGTGTGTGTAGTTGGAGTGGGGTTTCGGGAGCGCAGCATCGTCTCAACCCTCTCAAGGGCGCGTTGCCTTGCCCGTGGTTTGATCAGCTCGGTGTAGTCGCTTTACCCCTTCCCCCTCTTTTACGCGGATACACCTCTCAAGGGACAAAAAAAAACAAACCAAACAAACAAAAAAAAACAACAACCGTTTATGGTCCTGGCCGAAGATTTCACAATGTCTCGCACCGACGAGGTTCACCGCTTGACGGAAAATGTCTATAAGGTAAGGTTCAACTAATGAATAAAGTTTTGAAATGCATGTGATGATAGGGGTTCAGGTGTCCGACACACTGTAGAAATCCACCATGAATCAGACTTTATTATTTATTGGCCAAGCCGCATTCAAGCCTCGTACTTTTTTTTTTTTTTTCTTCGATAATCTCAAGGAGAGGCGCAGCTCAGTTGGTTGAATTTTTTTTTTTTTTTTTTTTTTGGATCACTTGTCAATTGACCAAAATGCTCTGTCTTCCACCTCCACATACTTTTGCGCGACGCCAGGTTTGATAATTAAGACAACTACTCTCAGCTAAAAGTCACTCACTCGTTCACTCAGTCTATTCCTACATGCAGGCCTATATTGCGTGGCTATAATCCACCTACCGCGCTGATGGTGGTGTAGGCCCTTTTTTCCTAGTATACTAGTGGGTTTCTATAGGGCTGGTTGTCTTGCTGAAGTAGGAACATATCGCATTCCAGAAGTCAGTGTTTGACGGGCAGAGAAGGTTGGGCTTATCTGTTGCAACAAGGAAAACATTTGCCCCATAGGGATTTCAACATTCAGACCTGTTCTACATGAAAGGGGAAAAGAAAAAGAAAAACCCTGGGTAAACCTTGCAAGCAGGTGTTAAGAAAATAGGAGGGGGGAAAATGCACACGATCTACAAGTTTCCAAAAGTATGTCTTCAAATTGCTTGTTTTGTCCAAGCAACAGTCCAAAACTGAATCGCATTTAATTTGTAATAATATAGAATGAAGAGAGGCGGCCAATGTGGGGATAATGTGGGGATTTGTCATTGTTGGTTGATGAGTGGCCGAAATGATAAATTGATTTATCAAATTGATGGATGATTGACTTTGCTTGGATCAACTGATACATTAATCAGCTACTTGTTTACTGGCCTGGATTCACTAACTTTGCCGTGTTTCGGGGTTGCAGGCCACCACTGATGGAATGTTAACAAAACTTCATGTTATAAGGGCTCCACACCTGCGTCTGCATAGTGATGATCTCAGGTTTCGCTGCCACTAGAGGAGGCCCCTTTTTAATATGTTTCCAGTCACATAATAATCCTTAAATGTTATTCTACTTTTACGCGTCGCTGTACCCTAAGCCAGCAGTAGTTCCTCTAACAGGAGGCCAAGAATAGGCAGAGGGGAGCTGCCAAATCTCCTACAGGGAATAGACATCTATCAGAAAAGAGGTCAGATGAGCCGAGAGTGACTGACTTGTGCTTCTTTTAGAGCCGCCGAGTGGAGCGAACGTTTCAGGTGGCTATTTCTGTGACAAATTGGCCACACAGCCAACAGTGTATCCTTCTCATCATGAATTGGATGCTGTGCTCTGTCGGGGTTTGTCAGAGTGTTGAGCACCTACTCATGTGGGTCAATCAGCACAGACACACTGCAGGTGTCTGGATCCTGAACCCTTGAGGACGAACAGGTCCTTCCGTAGATGGCGTTGCTCATTTAAGTGCAAGCCCAGCAGTGGGGCTCTGTCTCTGGGGTGAAAGCGCCCCGTCAGAGCCCTGACAGCCGAGAACGCTGATGGGCAGTGGGGTGGAGAGACGCAGTCCCTCTACCTCACCGGGGATCTGACCCAGTGGCAAAAGCTAGGAGGTCAGAGAGAGTGTTATCTATAGTCACTGCTTATTTGGCACTCCTCTTGCTTTCTTCACAACCCTGCAGTGTAAAAGCAAGTTTCTTAGTGTGCTTTAATATTTTAAGACATGGATTCAATCGGACTCCCACCATATTTCAGTGATGAAAAAGCATCAGTCTTTCACAGTATACTGCACGCTTTTAGGTGTTTATACCCTCAAAACCAAATTTGTTTTTGTTTTTTAACTTCGTTTTCAAATGCTGACATTTTATCCTAGGGATAGGCAGTAATCTGCGTGTTTGGTCACCGAAATCTGCTGACATTTGGTTTGGTTGCTAAATGACACATTGTCTGAGGCTGAAGTGCAGACTGTCACCTTTAATTTCGTGGGAATGTAGGCCAGACTGAGGGAACGGTGAAGCTGCGGGGCTTGTTGCATAAGTTTTAGAATTAGAACGAGATTATATTACTGATGTAAGTAATTAAAAAGATGCAAAATTTACTCCAAATCTAAACATAAACAGAAAAATTGAACCAAGTTTACCCCATCATTACTGGCACAGAGAGTGGGGCACGATGATTGGATATGTCTTCCCATAGTGTTGGCCGGGACTCAGTGTTGACTTCTCCCCTGAAGTTGTTATGTTTACACTGTTGTACCTTTGACCTTTTTCTCAGCTTTGGACCTTTTTTAATGCAGTTGCTAAAACGGGGGGGGGATTACTTTAATATTCACAAACCTGGCTGCCGACTATAACTCTGCCCATTACGCATTTGAATACCTCCTAGTACCTAGACAGTAATTGTGTTTGTCTGCTGTGTATGCAAACCGATATCTCCTGAGGAATAGGAGATGTAAAAACACACGGTGGCTGCAAAGTCATTGCAGCCAGCAGCTGGGCAGATACTGAGTAATCGCAGGGAGAGAGAGGGGGGCAACTCCACTGCCGTGACTCATGTTAGCCCAGTTGAGTGTGTGTGTTTAACAGGGCTTGGACTGTAGGCACAGTGAGGGCGAAACCCAGGATTCAGAATCTCCCTGCGAGCGCTGTTCCTTTGGTGAAGACCAAAGGCACTCCTTAGGTTTTCTTAGATGACTTTACCTCGATCAACAGGGGAGTCAACCCTGCAAACCCAGCAATCTCAGCGTGATCCTCCGTGACTCACTTCATTTCTCCTCCCTCACATAGACAGGCAGTTCCAGACGTGGCAATTGGCATCTAGTCATTCCCGCGCTGACAGGGTGAGACGGATACTTAAGACTGACACCCAGTGCTTGCGTGCGTGTGTGTGTGTGTGTGTGTGTGTGTGTGTGTTTGCGCACATGTGCGCGCGCACCACAGTCATCTCCACCAGCTGGCCGTGTTGCTGGGTGTCTGAGAGAAGTGGTGCCCTGGGACAAGCCTCTTAGCATGCCAATGGGTTAAGTCTGACCTGGCTTGGGGGGGGGGGAGGACAAGTTGAAGTGAACAAACAGATTAATCAGACTAGAGACTGAAGAAGAATAGGGCTTTTTGTTAAGTCAGTCACTGACGCAACCTTTTAATCACTACCATGAGTTCAACAGTTACTTTTGATAAATAGTAAATAAAATAAACAATAAAGGTTGTGAAAGGTTACATCCAGGGGAGACGGTTGAACACATCCTGTAGCTCAGTGTAAATTTTACTTGTATTTATTCAGTCTTTGTCATAGAAAGTGTGGTTTGTTCTGTGCCCGATACATGCGGTGCGCGTTTTGAACACGCCCTTGCAGGTAAGGGAATAGAAGGGTGTGTCTCGTGTCTACCAACCCTCAGGACAACACTAATTTTCCCATGCAGCACCACTCCCTCATCGTCAACACAGCCTGGAAAACCGTGGATGCCGGTTTCTCAAATGGCTGTTATGTAGAGGGCAGAAAAGTTGTTTGACGTTAACTGGATCAAGTGTGATACTCCGTACTTTAAGATCTTCATTGTGTCATGAGTCTGACACCGCTGCAGTATGCTCTTTGATTTAAAAGAAGAAAAAACAAAAAAAAAAAAACCCTGATCTGAAATGCAGTTTTTTTGGCTCAAAAGACATCTTGTTATATAATAGGTTTCTCTCTCAGTTGCAATATTGTCGTGACATTCACTAAACTCAAATCAAAGATATTCTGATGACGATAAGAGGACTGCAGTTTCACCACAATCTCATGTGAGAGATCTGAACAGGTGGTCTCTTAGCAACAACGTGCCATTATTCTTATGTGTTTCTGTCATATCATTGTGCTAAAGGACGTTCAGTTGGTGAAGGGCTGGAGAAGGCGATTGAGAGGGAAGAAATGGGAGGTCACATAATCTTTTGCAATTATTCATGCGTTTTTCTCAGACAGAGATAAAAGGGAGACGTTGAACCTGTCGTAATTGATGAAAAATGCTATATAAAAGGCCCATAAGTGGTCCAGTGTAAACCAGCCCTTTCTGCTGTATATACACTGCTGTGTTTTGTCCCTGTGGGCTTGCATAAAGAAGTTGTCCAGAGCCACTTGAATGGAAACGTCATCCATCGCTTTATTTACCTTTTTCTAGCAGTATATCACATCAGGCGCCACTTGCCATATAATATACGATTTAATGGAGTTTAAAATGACTTCGGCTCCCGAACATCTGCCTCCAGAATATAGTGTTTCAACAAGTTTATGCCTGCTGCTGCCCAGGGCATTGAAAAGATTGCCTTATGCACTGCGGGAGATATCATAACATTCATTGCCTGTGGAACAGCAGATTTGTTCCCTGTGCCTTTGACTGCGATGCAGAGAGAGGACTATTGCTCCACACACCCACCTCCTCTGCACGTCCGGGGGCGGATGGTTTAGAGACATTCGCTCTCCTCTTTTACTCATCACTGCTTTTTCAAGGACGGAGACTGAAGATACTCAGTGCTAAATCCAAGGCTACACTGTATTGACCGCAAAGAAGCTTTGTAGCTATCGCTGACAGAAAAGGTTGATTTGAAGTCACCTTGTTAAGATCGCTATCATCCATAATATTACTTGTCCGTCACAAAAAACACATGCATAGGGTTTTCCTTTGCTTTATAGAAAGCATTAAAATACTTAGTTTTAGGGGGTGGGGGAAAGAGGAAGAAGAAGAGAGGGCAATATAGATGGAGACATTCCACATCCTCGTTGAAATAGTCCCTAATTACTGTGGAGGGTGAAGGTGTAATTACACAGGCTGAAAGAGACACAGAGGCAGAGACAGAAAACTTTTAGTTAGTGCTGTGGCAGTGGACAGTGGCCTTACATTTATGGGTCATGAGCTACAGTTAACATGCCTGTGGCTAGCTTTAATGTATGTCTCTGTGGCAGATGCTGCTACTTTCAGTAGCAGTGGCCACATTGCACCACTAGGCTCGCTGAGCAGGCAACCACAGTGTTCCTCTGAGCCCCAGACTAGTTATGCTATTGTACAGAAAGTAGGAAATTTTGCACGCATACCCACATTTTGTGCCTTTTCCTTTTGGTGAGGACGTTTTCACCGTGGGAAACTTTGCCATTGGGGTGTAAAGTGACCAATGCAACAGACACACTTCTATGACTCTCGTTGTCCTTTTCAGTGTATTTATTTATTTTGTTCTCTGTTAATTGACACTATAGCAGGATGTGTATTTTTTTTTTCACAAGCTCACTGAGATGCACTAGCATGAAGTAAAAAACAGACGGGGAAAAATAGTACTACCTCCATGTTGCATTCAAATTGAAAAGACTGGAACTTTAGGATGCTTAAAAAAAACAGATATAAGTGCATTTTGAGTTTACATTTGTTGAGCACTAGAAACATGATTTTCTGTCTGTTTTGGACTGTGGTGAAACCTGAATGTTACAAGGAGGTGGTCAGCAGTGGGACCCTCACACATTTCATCCATAATTCATAAAAACCCTTTCTGGAAGCTTTAAAGCTGACATGCAAAATTCACCGATATCTTCCTCATCTGACCAGTTAGCGTAACCTGAACTGAAATTAAGCTTTTCATTGCAAGACGTGTTGTTTTTTCATTAGAGTGGTCAGTTGGAGAAACAACAATCTCTGCTATATGTTTATTACCATCCTGCTTTTGAGCAGAGTCTTTCACAATCGATTAGCGTTAGAACAATATATTGAGGGATCTGTTTCCTCAACCAAAATGAATGGGTCTTTTGCTGGCCAAAGAGCTAAAGCTAGCAAATAAGTCTGGGTCTTGGTTGCTGTGGCAACCAGCACTTGTGGTGGGTTACTTGAGTGGCTGATGCCTTGGCTGAGGGGGGGGGTCACACTGGATGCAGATGACAGCAAAGCAAACAAACAGAGTAAATAGTTGGTTTCTGGTGAGCAAATGTATTTGTTGTGCCCTGGTAGCAGGAGACACTGCAGATCGAAAGTGGGGGCGGGACGAAGAACCTGAGAGGTAACGTCTTTCCTCCTCTACTTAAGACCCCTTGCAGATAATTGTGGGGCCCAAGACAGTCATCAAGCCTCACGTCTAGTCGAGTTGTGATCGTATTTGACTAAATTGTGCCTTTTGGCTATAGCCATTTCACTGGCAAAAAGCAAAGCTCCTAATGATGTATCTGTTAGTCGCGGCAGAGCGTCGTGAAGAGACAAACATTTACCAAAGTGTAAATAATACCTCGCGTTCCAAGGTGGGAGGCAACTCCAACATGACAAAGCACTCGACTTCTGCATGATGTGGCATGAGGTGGTATCATTGTGTTGCCGATTTTGAGGAAGTTTACAGATGCAGCTTGAGAGTCACCCTCTTTATTGCCATATGATTCAAGATTTATATTGTTAAGATGCGTCTTATAACATGAGTCATGCTGGGCTCATGAACCATGATTGGATAAGCAGAATCACAAAGAGAATTTATGAAATCTTACTGATAGGAAACTGCCTTTCTGCCATTATGCTGTTTTCACATTTGCAAAAACAATACATTTACAAAAAGAGCAGAAGAATACAATTAATTGATGCCTTCATTCTGTATTGTGTTATTTGATGTGGTTTTACGTAACACTACAGAATTAACTGTCAGTGGAGTGCTGATTTTATTGTCTCGGTTCTCTTGAAAATTCTGCAGGTTCATGAGTTTTAACATGACTTCTGCGGCCACAACCCATAATCGGATCGGTGCTACTTCTGTGTTAGCTGAAATAATTAGTGCTTTATGATGCTTGCTAGAGCTGGACAAAGAATTCACCAGGGGCCAGGTTTTCATCCCCATAGTTTCTGACAGTCCACAGAAATAATTCTCATTAAGTTGTTTATCCAGGTCAAAGGGGACAAAACCTATCCCCCTGATTTTCAATTGCACTGGTAGATTTGAACTGTTTGCAGAGCATGAGCAACATAATTATATCTGTAACATAAGAGCGAGTCCAGAAACTGTCAGTGTTTACTGCCTCCACAAAGCAAGAATTGCCTGGCACGCTACGAAGTTATAAGAGGAACATCCTTGGTTTGTTTAATATAGATGTCTGACTGTGGGTGACGTGACTGAAGTGCAATAGTATATTCTGTACACTTCCATAACAAAAGAACACAGGAACTATGCAGTGTTCTCTCATTTCACGCTGTTGAAGTTTGCTTACTTCAACACAACTTGGAAAGGACACAAATATTCACATGGTATTCTTGGATTTGATGTTTTCCTTGGCTTCCACTGAAAGCACATGCTTTGCTTCCTGCAGGATTAGTAAGGCTTTAGGTATGCAAAACGGACAAACTTCTTCATGGCATCCACTCAAAGTGTATACCTGGACTTTGCTCTGAAACAAGCACGCGCCTCTCTGCGTGCTTTTTTTTCTGGGAGTACGTGTGTACTTTAGAACGTTCTCTAGCCTGTCTTTTAGATGTATTACAGTAGGAAGTTGGCTGTGTTCCCTTCACTTGCACAATAGCTCTGCAGTGATTCTTTAGACTCCTGGTACTAAACATCCTCAGCCCTTGTGAGGTCCCCTTGATAACTCACTATCTACTGTATTTTAGAAGGAACTGATTTTAATCTGTAAATCTAAGATTGTCGGATCTAGCAAAAAGTTTGCCACCACCCCTTTTGAGGAAATGGGAGAAGTCAAAACACTGACTTGTGCCTATTTTTGAGCTTGATCTTTAAATTATTTGGTATTCTCCTGGTAAATGTAATAAGATTTGGAATGCAACCTCTCACAAGTGGGAGTTGTCTTTCCGATAAAGCATACAAGTCTGACATTCTCAGTGATTGCAGAAAGAGGAATAGTTAAGACATACAAGCTAGTTGTGATGAGCTGTGACCAGCCTCTGTACCAAATTAACTCACTTGGGAGAGGAACCCAGGCAGAAGAAATAAACTTTACAGAAATAATGACTTTATTTATTTGTAGCTAATGTCTTGAGCACACATTTTCGTGATTACAAGGTCAATTTTAGAGCTGGTAACTGGACAAAACTTAGAAAAGTGTTTACTTAGCTTGTACCCTGGCTGTCCATGTTTTTCTTTTCAGTAAACATTCCACAAGTATTGCAACTAGTGTCATCCTTAAGGATCACATAATAAGATCAGAACATGATATGGCCCAAATAGCAGTTTTCTGCTTGGAAAGTATGGTCAAGCCTACCTCAGTGAAGTCACTTGGGCGACAATGGGATTCCCCCAGGAGAGTTAAACTGATGTGGTGAGACAGATCCTGATGTGTCCTGTCGCTGTCCAGTGTTCCTCATCGATTTGGTGAAGTCAGCCAGACAGGGGATTAAACTGCAACCTGACTATTTTCCCTTGGCAGAGTGGCTGATTGAGACCCATCATAAACTCGCAGTCCTCCTTATTATGAGAGAAAAGACTAACTCTAGGGTTGTCGTAAGTCCATCAACACATTATTCACTTTCTTTACATTCCTCCCTGATTACATCATTAGGCTTGGCTGCCTCTGCTGCCTGTCACCACATGACATGTCTTTATAGTCCACACAAATACAGTAATTGGTGGCTTCAGTGCTCATCCGATCCGGGGCATTTCAGGCCTGTGGCTGGTTGCCATGTAGAAGAAGGAGCGAGGAGAAGGGAGTGAGAGGAGGGCGATAAGGAACAGATGATGGCATCGTGGCTTCTGACTGTGCGTGATTCCCCCCTGGTTCTAATCAGCTGGTGTTACTTTGAAATTAACCCCTTTGCATGTCATTACTGTGTTTGTAGGTGTAAGTGTGTGTGTCTGTGTGTGACAGAATGGAACAGAAGGAGCAGAGGATGATGAGTATCCCGTAGTTTGAATCGACAATCTATTTCATATACACTGACCTTGTTTCAATTGATATTTCTACGCTGAGGAGAAAATCATTTGCTTAGGGCGCGGGGAGAAGATCATTTTAATCCGCTTAATAATGTTTTCCCTTATCTGCTGCCTTTATGCTTGTGCTCCCGACTTCTCCATATTCTTCCTGTCTCACCTCAGAGCACAGACGGGTGTCAAACAGATTTGATTCATTTTGTAGGAGACATTTCTTGCCCCTCTTTTAATTGTCTGCTTTCATTTTTGCACAGAGTGCTGATAATGAATTCATTCAGTCCTCATGTAGGCAGTCACAAAATGGACAAACCTCTCCATCTCCTGAAAGGAAAAGATGACACTTTGGCCGTGACATATTTCTTATTTTATTATTTCTTTAATTGAAAGATAATGCCGAGAGTGTTTTGAATAGGAAAAGATATACAGTACATGATTACGAACCTTCTGTTAGTAATTCTTAAAATATAAGATTATTACATCCTTGCAATTTTCTACTCAGTCACTTGCGCTCTCTCTCTCTCTCTCTCTCTCTCTCCCTCTCTCTCTCTCCATGTCACACAACTACAAGTGCCTCCTGGCCCCATTTCCCAATTAGCTGCCACAATTAGGATAACAATGTAGTACAAGAGAACTGGGATGACAAATTTAGCAACAATGGGAAGAGATGAAGAAAGAAACTACCTCACTGTTTTTTTCCCTCTCCACTTCCCCCTGGCTGCATGTCATTTAAAATGCACAGTAATTTATGTGTCTTATATAATATTTATACCAGTGGCTAATAATCTAATTCTTTGTGTAAAGTTGCATGTATGTTCTGTGTGTTTATTCATTGAGAGTGGGTTAGCGTGTGTGTGTGTGTGTGTGTGTTCAGCGCATGTAAGGAAGGCAGCCAGGCCTGTGTCAGCTACCTTTGGCCTCCTCAGTGGGAGAGTGTGCCGTAATGATGCTGCACCGGGCTTTTCTTTGTTATGCAATCCTCCCACCAGTTTGAAACACCACCACTCTTTATGAAAAGCCTTGTATTAATGTAGGTGTGTGCATGAGTGCGCACACATGCATGAATATGTGTGTGTGTGTTTTGTGGTGCGCCCATTCATGTGACCTCATCCTCATCAGCAAGATGCACTTTGCATCAGAATCAGGCAGAGCGGAGAAACATTAAGGAATAAACATTTCCTTAGCGAGGTCCTGAGGGATGCGTTAGTCTTTTATCTTCCCAGAGGCGGAGAGAGCAGGGATACCTTTTTATACGAGAGCTTTGTGCTTGAAGATGGGATTCTCCCCCAATTATGCTCCTATCCTTCTAGTAGATTAGACAGAGCCAGATGATAAATAAAAGGAGCTGCTTTAAACATGAGTTGCTGTTAGTTTGAGTTGCTTCAGTCTGCCGTTGCTTTGTGGTAGCTTTGAAATAGGTTCAGATAAAACAATTCGCTGACATGATGCCCTCTGTAAAAATGAATCAGCTGTGTATTCAAGAGTCTGTAGTACATTAATATGCTCTCTTTTTTGAGAACATTTTTTCCTCCAGGAAAGACTGTTTTCAAAAGAAGTTGCTCTCCAGAATCTCAATGTTTTCCTGAGAGCTGCCGAGCTGTAGCACAGTGGACCTGTTGTGAGTCCATTTTGCTTGAGGAAAAGACCCAGTTGGCGGATGAGTAGGAACTTAATAGGGAGGATGGTGACCTCTGATCTCAGCCAGCCGGTAGCCAGGGGAACCTGGATAACACCTGACCCGTCTTTTTCGCTTGCTGTTGATACTAACCTCCATTTTCACAACGACCAAGGCAATATTAAAACGTTTTATACACAATTTGAACAGGTTGGTATGCTTCCAAAATGCAGCAAAGTATATAAACAATCAGAGGTGCAATGATTAATTGATTTAGTCAATAGACATAAAATTAATTGGCAATTATTTTGACAGATGCCATTGTATGGTTCCAGCTTCTCAAAGATCTGATTCTTTTCTTTGTTGTATATGATAGTAAACTGAATATATTTCGCTTTCGGACTGTTGGTCAAATAAAACAAGCAATCTTAACAGATAACCCTGGCCTGTGAAATTTTAACAGGTATTTTTTCATCATTTCTTTCACATTTTGTTGACAAGAGCTAATTAATCGAGAAAATAATTTGTGGAATAATTGGTCATGATTGGTTTGTTGAGTAACTAGAGACAATCCCTACTCTGAGGCGTACATTATATGAAAATTTACACTTGTGTTGATTAACAGGCTGTATCATCAGCACAAGTGAACCAATCTAGTTACAAGCTATATATGATAGGTCCAGGTGCATCTTTTACTGTGGACTGACTGCTGCTTTTTTTTCATTGTGTCCCTATTTTTGTATTCCAGACCAGTTTTTGCTGTACCGGCCTCAGATGCAAGCAGTTATGGAGCGGCGTAGTAAAATAGTTACTGCTGGTAATTTAAGTATCAGTGGTTTATGTCTGACTCATTGGTATTTCTACTGTAGGTGGGTTGTGCTGCACTCAAGCCACTTGAACTAGGACTCCTGATGTGTGTATGTGTATGTGTGTATCCCATGTATAGACCTATCCAAAGCTTGGCTCTCATTAAAAAACAAAAGAGAGACAGCAAGATGAAGGCAAAAGCAAAAATGCTGAGGTCGGACTGAAGATACGAGGCATAGGATTTTCAGTATGAGCTGCTGGGGTTGTTTCAGGTTGACACCGGTGGTACCTTTGCCATATTATTCTGCCACAGAGTGGTTTCAGGCTAGAGGTAGATTATTAAGTGTTCTCCTGCAGTATTGATGGCTTGTGTAGGGAATGCTGCTGCAGCAGTGTTGTGGTTGTCTCGCTGTCCCCTGGCTGTTCCTGACTCGCTGACTGGGGACCGGCTAATTGGAGGGAGCATGATACTGGGAAGGGAAGGGAGTGTAGTGAGATACTGTATCACTGCAGTAACAAAGCATAGTGCTGCTGCCATGACAAAAATCTTCTCAGTTTCTTTTCATAATGACAATGAGATCGTCGTCTTGTTATACTGTACTGTAATGATATAAGGACATAGCAACGTATATTATTGTAGTAAGAAACTTTTCTCCTTATAACAAGTTAGGTAGGTATGTAGTTACAACAAGGATGGCAGCAAGGATAGCAGCACAGCATTTATTTCCTTCATGCAATAATCAGTGTTATGGCAATAATTTTAAGTCTAGATGCTGATGAGTTATGGCCAGCAGCATCATATATTATCCGTAGAATGTACACTGCTCTTCTCTCTTGTGGCCATAATGAGCCTTTGTGTCCATCATCTAATGCTCTATAGGGTAACTATATGCATCACTGTCAATGCAAATTTAACAGTCACTTTGTTTTTGGTGCACAAGTTCATCTACCCACTCCTCCACCACCATCATCCACCCCAGCCATTCCTGCCCTCTCCCACCTGGACTATTTCTCACTGTAAGAGGGCAGGATGTGGGTGGAGAAACCCACTCCTGCCCTCATTAACATTCAAGACAACCACTGAGTGTGGCCAAAGGTTCTGTCGATGGCTGTTAAGTTTGTATGAGGCAGATCTTGTGCCGCTGAGGGAGGTTTGTGTATGTCAGAAAGAGAGAGAGAGAGAGAGGCATAAAGTGCAAGAGAGAATGAATAGAACAAGGTGAAAGTCTTTCTTCTCTGCCCTTGATCCCACTGTGCTTATACGTGAAATCTCCACCTCCCATCTATCTCTTGTTTTTCTTTCAGACCATCATGGAGCAGTTCAACCCCTGCTTACGGAACTTTGTTGCCATGGGGAAGAACTATGAGAAAGCCCTCGCCAGTAAGTGCTTTTTTTCCATTTATTTTCTCTGTGCTCCCTGTTTCGTTACAGATTCAGGCACACAGCCAAGCCAGCACTCCGTCTTTCTATTTCTCTTTCTCTCTTTCTCCATGTATGTATCTATCTACCTGTCTTTCCTTTTGACTCTAAAAAAGGACAAAGTTAACCCTCCTGCCAAATGAGCAGGCCTTGTCATGTGGTGCACAGCCTCTGCCATAGCTTCTACACTGTAGTGGAGGTGTACTCAGGGAAACACAAAAAGACTCTAATCTGATGCAGAAGTGAGGGTAGCTCACTGTCAGCAGTCAAATTATTAAAAAGTAAAATGTGAGGATGTATGGTTTTTGCACCTTAAACACTTTGAGTGTCGTACTTTTTTTGGCCCTCTGACTTGGTAACATTGTCACAAAACTTTTCCCCCAATATGCCCCTCAACCATAACACAAGTTAGAACCCCCCCAGTCCAACTAATCCAGCAATTAGTAGGGTTTCTCCTCCCTCCCCACGCCTGCACGTCTTTCCCCTGACACACACAATAACTAATCCTAGCCTTCCTGTAGGTAGGAGACAGGCTGGTAGGGACTCACTGAGCCATTAAAGACCCACTTTGTAGGATTGGCTCGGCCCAAGGGGCTCAGAGGCTCTAATTTGCGGGGGCGGTGGATGGGAGGACACGCTTCCACCCATATGGTACAATCACGGAAATTATTCAACACCAGAAATGCCAAAAGGGCTTCATGGGTAAGCTTGCTAGAACTGGAAGTGGTCACGTTCCAGGTTTTTCAACACAGCAGTCAGCTGCTGAATCTCACAGCACTTTGATAAGTGTAAAAGGCCTGCAGCTTGTTATACAAGTCCCCTGGCAGCATGAAGAGGACGATGCAGGTACAGGAAACAATGATTGTCCTGATTAAGAAATGAGCGGTTCTTCCTCCTCTTCTCTGGAGTGAAGGATGAATGATGGATCAGTAGCTCTGAGATGAGCCCCTCCCCTAGTGATTGTCTGTCTGCCTTGCAATCAGAGATCCAGTAATCCTCTCCGTCTGTCGCTGTGAGCCCCTCACCACACATTTCATTAGATAGAAGTAAAGAATCTATATAGATCCGGCTTATCCACTCAGCAACCCTTCAACCGCAAGCACGCGTGCACACACACACTCACACACTCTCTCTCACACGCTACAGCATCAGCGTAAGCAAGAAGAAAGTGTCCATTGCTTGGAGATCTCTTTGAAACTCTGCTGTAGCTCCCACCATCCTGCTTGCACAACTCCCTACCACACATATGCAAACTCGCATGTACGGACACACAACCAGACACACACACTCACACACACTTTCCACATCAAGCAAGGCAGGAGTTCTGTTTTCCAGAATGAAGAGAAATCAACCGTGATGCTCTGCGGGCTCTGCTCTCACTTCTCAGGTGTTTCCCCCAGCAAGAGAGGAAGGAGGAAACATAAACCGTATTCTGCCGTTGACTCAGCTGTAATTGGGATTAGCATTAGCATATGTCCCTCAGCCTTGGAGCAGAGCTGCGAGGCCTGGGAGACTTCCTCTATCGCAGGGCTGCATCTGTCTGCTAGAATTAGCCCGCCCCTGCCAGGCTATTGTTGTAAATGTGTCCCTCACCTGGCAGCTGTCTGCAGGCACAGGGCCATCTGTCACCTGGACCGCTGTTGAATTTACCTCCGAAAAGCAGCGGCCATTATTCACTGGAGATGGGCTGATTGGCAGTCTGTATGGCAGTGGGGCAGAAATCACTGGAAGCTGACTCTGGCCCTGTGTGACCTTTGTTGGCCAGCACAGCAGCAGTTGGAATAATAGGGGCTGAGGTGATTATTGATCTGGGCAAGCAGGAGTACTCTTGATCTTTATTTAGTCAGTGAGAGAGAAGAAGAGATAGGGCTGCTGATTAGGATTAACGCCACAGATTGTTTTTCTGTATGCTAAAGATCTAGAGCAGAGGTCAAGCATTTTGTGCGTATGTTACTAGATGTACGTTGGTTTGCACAAACTTGCACATTCATATTTGTATACCTTACATGTGACAACTTATTTTAGTGACTAAATAATTTTATATCAGGGAGTAAACAGATTATTTTGAGCAGTCAGGTAACACCGTGCATTTTAAGGGCCATTACAGTTGTATACCTTGTATCGGTGCTAGAGGGAAAGTTATTTTACTCGCCCCCTCTATTGAAAGTCGCGGTGCAGTGTCGGCCACATAGCCTCACACGTGAAACAGAAACTTCCAATGTTGCCATGGGGCGCCCCAGCAGGTGGAAGCCTTGTCTATACAGGTGAATGAACTTTAATCCATCTGTTAATAAACAGTCTCCCCAAGTTACAGTTTCAACCCTGCTGTCCAGAGTTCAGAAATATTGACTCAAAAGGATGAAAAGGAATGGAAGACGGAAAAGGCCAGGGGTGGTTAACAGCATGTGGTTAACAGCACGACAGTGCTGATTCATTGGTGGGACAACAGTGTTTTCTCAGAGCTATTGGCTGGAAAATATTGATTTTTATTGGCCCATTTGATCATAAAAAAGAGCCCAGGGGTGAAGAATGCCGCTGTGCCTTTTTTGGACTCCCAAGTGGTCCACCTGATTTACCACACACTACCACCCAGTTACTCTGTGCCAGACTCATGTAAACATCTTCCAGAATGGACTCAAACACCAGACATTTAAACATACACACAAGCGTGATGTCTTGATAGACTCACTGCAGTGTGTGGTACATATGTCACCAATAGACAAGCTGTTAAAATAAGTACCAAAGTAAAAGTTTCCAGTTGTAACCTTTTTTGAGCTATATTGATTAATGCTTCACTGGATTTTGTATGTAGAGGACATATTCTTTAAGCAAAAAGAAAGTCCTTTTAAATATTTAAACTTAATTCTCACATACACCTTGGGGTTATCACAAGCCAGCTTTTCTTCTCATTATAACCGAGTGTGAAACAAAACAAAGAGATTTAGCGGTTGTGTAGCTTACCCAGTAAGCACAGATTTTCTGTCGGAAAATAATTTCCTCTTTGCAATCAAGCATGCGGAACGCCAACAAGATGATGCTGAGTAATTACGTAGCAGCAGCAGTAAAAGCATCTGAGGAAAAGCAGAGGTAGAAGGAAAGACTATGTGAAAGTAGGAGAGATCAAATATTTCTGCGTCACTGGCAACAAAGATGTTGACTGAGTTTACACAAATCTTAAGTGTATAATGGTTTGTATTTTCTAATTTGAAAGGACCCACTGTTCTCGTAACTTAATAATTATCCTGCTTTGTTTTTGTTCTTGATTCTCTTTGCTCATAGATGTGACATTTGCTGCCAAAGGCTACTTTGATGCTCTGGTCAGAATGGGTGAACTGGCCAGTGAGAGTCAAGGATCCAAAGATTTGGGTAAGTGACTGACAAATACCTGATAACCTCCTTGTTGTTTTTTTTCTTTTTTTTTCTTGTTTTTTTGGGGGAGCTTTTTCTCTCTTTTTCTGTCTTGGTGTTGGCGTCAGTCACACTGACCTTCTGTAACAGCATGAGTTCTTTATACGGTTACATACACACACACGTCTAACATCAACATTAACTAAAAACGTGGCAGGGGGAGCCAAGTCGCATTCAGAGAGTGTGTGGGTTGATACAGGAGGCGTTTTTTAACTAGATTTTTACTGAATCATTTTAGTCCTAAAGCAGTTTGATGTTACATTGTGTCGTGGAGGGAATAACTTTTTCGGAGAAATGTCATCTGAGAAAGAAATAAGTAACCAAGATGAGTGCAGTACTGTCAGCACAGTGAGGTGGGAGCTGAACATCATTTATTTACAACGGTATAGACGATGGCAACATGTTGACATCTGAGCTGAAGATTAGATTTTAGAAAAGCCTTTTTATATGACTATTAGGAGTTTGCCATTTTCATGTGTTTCCACTGTAATATGTATTGACACTGTGTGGAAAATAGCAGACGTCAGACGTGTTGCACCTTATGTGATGTGTGTATGTCATGTCAATTAGGTGTGTGTGTGTGTGTGTGTGTGTGTGTGTGTGTGTGTGTGTGTGTGTGTGTGTGTGTTCTGGTTACAAATATGAAGGTCAATTGGCGAAACAACACCTGGTGCTCTCATAGGGAATAGTTTCCTAGGTGATTGGTGTCTGTGAGTGTATCTGTATTTGCTGTCACCAGCCCGTGGGAAATCAGCTCCTTTTTGTAGAGATTCCCTTTGCACTGATTGTGCTTTCGACAGCTTGATCTGCGTGGAAGTAGCTGTTGATTTGACGGGGCCTTTGTTGCAGTGGAGCTGAGATCCAGTTTGGGTTTCCTCCAGCCCAGCCAACAGGGACTGACATGAAAGTGCTCTCAGGATGTTTTATTCAGCAAGCGGCCCTCTCACTCCCTCTCTCTCCATCTCTCAGCCTCTATAAGGTTTTCCATTGATTCCAAAGTTTACAGCAGTACCTCCGTGTTGACCTGAGCAGCGCTAACAGTAGCGAGCTTTTCAAAGCCAGACATCCTCAGCACAACTTGTCATGAAAAGAGAGTGAAATGTACTTGACCTAAGTGACAGCTGATCTAATCTCTTCTTGCACAACACAACACTAACAACAAGGAATTCTCCATTATTTAAAAGAAAACATATTGTCAGGCACTCTTACATGTGTGTTTACATTTCTGTGTGTGCTGGTAGGTTAGTTCACTCCCTGTTATTGTTGCACATATTCACAAGGGAAGTAAAATTGTCAGTTTTGGAAACCGGGCATATATAGTGTGTGTGTGTGTGTGTGTGTGTGTGTGTGTGTGTGTGTGTGTGTGTGTGTGTGTGTGTGTGTGTGTGTGTGTGTAAGTATATCAATGGACTGGAAAACCACTTCCATTTTCAAAAACCCTGCCTGGAGGAAGATCTGCAAGGGACTGGATATTTGAAATGACTCATTCTTCTGCTCAAACAATTCCTCTTGTCTGTCTATATATCTGCTGTAGCTTGATGAACACAGACCAAAAAAAAAAAAGACAAAGACTGATCACTTTTGTGCAGTTGTAAGTTGAAAAAGAAAGTTTGTGATGTAGCTAAAGGTATTAGCGCCTTGTTGTTCACTGTCAGTGTCGAGTACAATATACCAGCTACACCCAACACTCTCCTGCATACCAATGTGGTGCCCAGGGGAAAGATCGGTGCTGTTTCATTTTCCAGCAAACTGCTTTTTTGACTTTTTTGTCCACACCCTGAGGTCGATGCCAGTGCTATTGACCTCCTGTCTGATCATGTGCAAGGGTGAGCTCGGCGCTTCCTGTTTGATTAGTGGGAGTGCACAGAAATATCCACAGATTGGAGGAAAAGAGAGTACTGGAGGTTAGCTGCACAAACAGCGGCCTGTGCGCTTAGTTTGACAACACAGAGAATATGAATGTAGATATTGGTTGAAGATATCAGTCTTAGTCTATTTGAAGAATAAGCTTTTAAATCTCCCTTTTATTATTAATCTTGCCTGAATCGTATTTTTCTCAAGGGATGATGCCATGCGAAATATTTGAATTGTTTCTCTTTAAATAAAGTGCATAAATAAGTAACTTAGTGTCTCAGTAGCTGATTTCACCTGCTTTTAATGTCTGTATTGATGGAGATTTTAAAAAATAACCTCCCCACTAAGGTGATATTAAGGCTTGAGGTTGATATATTTTGGATCTCTCCGGTCTCCCAGGGCTTCAGACTCAGTTGTCATGATTGTTGCTTGCTTGCTTGTCTGTCTATTTGAACTCCAACCAGGCCACAGATTTGAAATGCCTGGCTCCAGTAACTGATAGAGATGGACATGAATGTAAACTCAAGCTTCAAAGCATCGTCTTATGTACCTGAGTGACTTCATAAACCCACCATTAGTGATTTTCCACACTTGTAATCAATCAGATCATTTACATGATTGATCAGTTGGCATCATGTCATTTTGAGCCGGCTGATTGTCCTGAAGAGACAAATACCAACTTGTTTCTATGGCCTTTCAGTATGAAAGAGGTGCAACACACTCTTGTTGCACCTCTTTAAAGCCTGTTAATTCCATAGAGGCTCAGTAAGAGACGGGCTACAAATGGTCCCACCCACACACCTAAGAGTCGGCAGCTGCTCTCCGTTTCTTTCTTCCTCCTCCCTTTTTCTTCCTGACTGTCATGCACGCGCACACACACACACACACACACACACACACACAGACACACAGCCACACGCACACGCACAAACACACACACACAGACACGCACATACAAACATTATGCTTAAAACAGGGTATGAAATTACCTTGTGATATAATGCCCTCTGTTGATGTTTTCATTATCAGTACATCAACATGCACTATACCCTGGCTTAATTGAGTCAATTCATTCCCTTAAAACACAGGAAATCCACCCATGTGTGTACGATCCATATGTGCATGCATGTGTTCATGTCTATTATACTTACGTGCTTGTTTGCATTTGCTGTGCATAAATCTCCTGTTATTTCTGTGTGTTTATACAGAACGAGTGCTCTTTTAATCCACTTGTGTATATCTCTGCCGAAAGAGACGGAGTCTCTTTCTCTCACGCCAGCCCCACTACTCCTACACACACCCTCCCACATATCCTCCTCTGGTTGGGCTAATCATCGCCTGTCACTTTGCCACCCACACACACACACACACACACACACACACACACACACACACACACACACACACACACACACACACACACACACACGTGCATTCACAAATACACACACACATGCTAACACACCCACCTGCTCTCCCTCCCTCATTCCCCTCTCTTTCCCTTCTCTCCCTCCGTTTCTGCCACCCTCATCTTCTATTATCCCTCTTCATGTAGAAGGAGTGAGTGCTTATTACCTTGGTGACATTATTGGCTTTCCACCCCTTCTAGGGAAATACAGGAAACATAGGGTTTGTGGGGCTGAAGACATTTATGACAATCCTAACCAACCAGTTCTGCTCCATTGTTTTTATATTCCTCTCAACTAAGAGGCTTGTTATTTACCACCAAGCCTGTAGCCAAGGAGGCAATTCACCTCATCCTAAAGTCTTAGTATTTTGATTTGTCATCATTCCTAGAGCTCCTTTATCTTTGTAGTGACTGACAGAAGCCCAACCAATCAGCCAACTTTGCTGTTTTACAAAAAGCTTTGCATTCATATATTTTAGAGTTTGATTGCCAAAAGTATGGAGAGAACAAGAAAAATACTGTTACCAGGACAAATTAGAGCAGCTTTGTAGAGATGATTTTTTTTTTCTTTTTTTTTTTTCTCAACAAATCAAGATTGATCACATCACCTAGATTATTGATATAATTTGTTTGAATTAATTTAAATGAAACCCCTTATCCTATACTAAGTTGTATAAATAACGTGATGTCTCTGCTGCCTTATGGGCACAAGCTAATTTCCCTGTTAGGCGGTTGCCTTTTACAAAGTCAGCAAACAGCCTTACCTTTATCCATGATTTTTCTAGTAACGGTGTTGAATCCAAAATGTTTGCTCACATTATTTGTCAAATATTTTGGTGTCATGATTATTCATTCAGTGTGGCGCACTAGTTTTCTCCATTTTGCATTTGGTAAGAAAAAAAAAAAAAAACGATAGCCCAGTTACCTGATAGCAGGGTATGCTAGTGCACTTTAGGAACACCACCCTCTGGCCTACAAGGCACTTTGTGAATAAAATTGACAGCTCTCCAACATTGCTATCAGAGTACACAGACATAAAATATATTATTTTGATATAATCTGGACAAAAACAAGACCAGCAGACCTAAAGTTATTATAAGATCCAATTTTATGTATGTATTTTCTTTGTCCTACTTGTATATAATGCAGTGGCGCAACAGAATAGCATAGCTGATACACCCTACATACTGAAGGGAGATAGGTCTCTGGCTGCGGGCCTGTTTTCAGACTCGCTGGTGTGGTCAGCCTGTTCTTTTAGTGTCCTCAGGTGAAGTAGAGTTGAGAGCTGCTCTCTGCTTGGCTGGGTGTGTTCCACAGTTCTGTCCTGCATGGCTAGTGTTTCACTGTTGGAAGAGTGAAAGTACACAGTACTAGCCTAATTCTAACAGAAGTATAGAGCATAGACATAATATATTATACTGTACTAAATTGTATGTTAAATTCCAGATGGCTTCCCTTCATCCTGCCCTCTCGTTATAATAAACTCCCTCTCAACCATTTGGCTGAATAGTCTGTTTTTAAGAACCTTAAAAGGAATGTGAAGTGTTTACAGTCCAGCCTCCCCAGCCAGAGGAAATCAAATATCTTTCTCCCCTCTTATTGACTCCTGTGGCCTTGCTAATTGCCACATTTTAATAACACACACGTATGATTCAGCACAAAGACTTGTCTCTTGGGAAATTACGTGCATTAGGGAAAAAAAAGAGGCCATATTAAACTGTACTCAAGTAATGGATAGTTTAGGTTGCTACTGGGGAGAGGGCACAAACACCTCATAGCCCTGAGTAAAAGGTTCACATGGGGAAAAGGAGGCTGCAAATTGATGTAGATAATGGATCTAGGACATAAATGTTAAATTTCTGCTGGTAAATGGATGCCGTCTAAATGGCTAAATGACCTGTCTGTTGTTAAGGGCGGAGGTTAGCGGCGGCGGATGAAGTGTCAACTCTGGCTTGCTGCATTTGAATGAGCATCCATGAGTACACATACTACACGCATGCAGCTCTCTCTCTCTGTTTCCCCTCTCCGTCTCAGTGTCTTCAGTCTGGCCTACCTCCCTCCTCCTCCAGCACCTGTCCCTGTTTAAATGAGAGCAGAAGAGCTCTTTTCTTAGCCCTGCGCCACCATCCCAAGGGCCCCTGCCTTCTCCTGCTCTATTTCTGAGACACGCACTGCATGATGGGAAGCGGGTGGCCCCCACACTCTCCAGCTACACACTTTCACATTGCCCTTCATTTGTTCGTGGCAGTGACATGTGCCGAAGGTACGCTTAGATACAGCTGGGATGGACATGGACAGGACTGCACAACTCTCTCTGTCTCTGTTTACTTCAGATAAGCACACACACACTTACAGTGCAGTGCACACCTGTCAGAATAATCGATGTATTTACGTACCGCACTGGTTAGGTTGCAACAACACAAAGCACCACAGTCAGTGCCATGCTAATGTGAAAGTGTGATCAAACCAGTGTGTCTTCATTTTTGGGTCATCTGGTATTGTGATGTATGCAAATGTGCATTTTGTAGATGTGTGGGTTTTACATATTGTCTTTCATGACTATGCAAGAGCCTCTGAAGTCATTTGTATAGTTGAAAAGAGTGAGATCTGATGATGTCCCGATTTTTATGATATTAAACATTATACATATGTGCTGTGTTTTGCATATGTCCAGTGCTCTCGTAGGATAAGTGTATGTGTGGACCTAAACTCAACCTGAACTCCAGTCTAATAGTGGCAGCAGCAATGTGTTTGTTTTTGTTTTTTTAATCCTGCACTTTCACCATTCCTTTATCTACTTTGGAATCAGTTAACATCTAAATTCTGGAGACAATCTGCACACTTGCATGTTCATCTCAGCGTGCGCACAAGCATACATTATTAGGGCCATACAGTATTAATGACATTTTCCCTGGATGTTACCGCTGTGACACAAATTTTAATAGCTGGAAGAAGCTTCTTAAAAAGTACATAATTCAGTTACACCTAAAACTTGTATGAGAAGTAAAATACCTTTTAAAGATAAGATAATCCTTTATTAATCCCACAGCGGGGAAATTTGCAGTGTTACAGCATCAAAGGGGATAGCGCAATAGAAGAGCATCAGTAAAATTAAAAATAAGTAAAAAGAGGTAATTAACGAAACAGGTAAAACAAATACAAAAGTAAAATAGAAATAAGCAAAATAAACATAAAATAATAATAATTAAGTAAACAGACTCAACCGTTGAAGTCACATTATTACACATAGGAAATATTGATATTGCACATGGGTGGATTTGTCAGTTTTGTTGTGAGTGGTATATTGGGGGCAGTTGTCTGACAGTGGTAGGGAGGAAGTTCCTGCAGTATCGCTCCTTCGCACACCGTGGGTGAAGCAGTCTGTCACTAAAGGAGCTGCTGAGTGCTGTCAGAGTGCCCTACATGGGGTGGGACATGTTCTCCATCAGGGGCGATGTCTTAATCATCATTCTTATTTCTCCCACCACCTCCACTGGGGACCAGTGTGCAGGATTTAGTGGCCTCTACCAGTGAGGTTGCAGATTGCAACCAACTGAATAACCTTCCCCTCACCCCTCCCTTTTCAGTCGTGTAGGAGAACCTAGCCCACCTGGCCTTCAGGTAACATGGAAATGCGAAAGACCTTCTCTAGAGCCAGCGCTTGGTTTGTCCATTCAGGGCGACTTTAGAAACATGGCGTCGCAACATGGCAGGCTCCATGGACGAGGACCCGCTCTCTATGTAGATATCAAGGACTCATTCTAAGCTAACGAAGACACAACGATTCTTAATTTCAGGTGATTATACACTGATGAAAACAAAATTATGGTTATTCAATATCTGCCAATAGATCCCCCTAAATCCTACACACTGGTCCTTTAAATGGAGTAGAAAGAAAAACATATTAGTTTTAGTTCTCATATTTTTTTGATGTGTGACCTTATTTGCTGACTTAGGGCTCTTCTCAATGGCAGAATACAATACAGACCTAGAAAGCTGTGTGAAACATCAGCCAGTCCACCATTCTCCCCTCACTAGTGCAAATTCAGACTTGCATACACTCTGTCTGTGTTTAGAGACACTTACTAACCCTGTCATTTCTTAGTGCTAACTTCCTGGATCAAATAACACACACACACACACACACACACACACACACACACACACACACACACACACACAGTCAAAGAGCTCAGTTTGGTTTTTCACTCAAACCCTCCTTGAATCGCCATACCTCAACAGGTAGCCTCATGACTCTGCTGTTTTTCTTATTTGTGTCCACTCAAGTTGAAGCGCTATCATTAAAGTTCAAACTTTAGTATGAGTTCACAACTGTCTCTTTCCTGTTAACCTGAGGTATCACTTGTTATTACTGTATTCTCCAGCGATTTTTTTTTCCCTATCATTCCACTTTTTACCTCCCCACATGTTGCGCTCTCTCTGTCTGCCTAATTTGCCCTAGAGCAAAATTTGTTTCCCTTTCATGTTAAGTTTTCTTCACTTTGAACTTCTTACTGCGATTCTTAGAAGACTTTGTCGCAAAGAGCGGGAAGACAAAAACACCCTAGATCTTTAATATGATTCCACACCCAAAAACACATGCGCGCGTGCGCACACACACACACACACACACGCACACACACATGCACACACAGTCAGAGTAACTCTTCCTGATCTGAATCATGCTTGCTCATCTCGCCGTTATTTGACTTTCTTTCTCCTGCCTTTCTCCCCCCATGTGTGTCCCGAGTTTGTCATATGAAAGTGCATGTAATTCATCACTTTCGCTGTCACCCACAAGAAAAAGCGCTCAAGTTCTCAAAAGGGGGTTTTGTGCAGCAGTTATCAAAGTTTCTCTCAGGAGACATACTTTTTTGGTTGTTTTTTATGAGAGTTTGAGTCATGACCCACAATTGCTTTTGTAGTCGTGTGCAGGTTTCAGTTAAGTTATTAACCTTTTACCGTACAATAAAAATCTTGTTTCAATCAGGGGGGAAACGATTTGAATTAAATAAAAGACAAGTTTATGTTTCATGTGATTTCACACTAGTCAAGCTTTAGCTGTTGTTTTAGCTGTAGTTTCCATGGTGTGGTAACCCCTAACCTTGCTAAGCCTGGCTGCATCTCATGACCTCAGCAAATATGATAAATGATCCAGCCCTCTGAGAAATGTTCTGGACCAATCAGCAACTCTGTAGACTGTAACGTGCAGCAGTCTAAGACACATCAACTATGCAGGACAGAATTATTAGCTTATGTGTTATGAGAGAGCAGGAATTCATGGACTGGAGATCAGAAACATTATAAAATGTTTGCTTGATGTTTGCTTTAGCCCAAAGCCCTGCACCACTTCAGGGGGCAGGGCAATTGGCTTCATGTTTCATCATCATCACTCAAAAACTAGAACCAGATGGTTTGGATTTGCTCCATACTGTAAAGTATTGTCCAGCAGACAATGCACGACAGCCTACCTGAGACCTTTTTAAAATAAATGTCAAGATTACTTACTTACAGTCATACATTTCTCCTTCTCCCTCTTAAAGCTTTTAGTATGGCCTAAATGCATGACACCATTGCTGGACAAACTTATATTAGGCTAGTAGGTCGAACAGCTGTGATGGCTGAGTGTCCACTTTTAGTAACATGTCATATACCATATATCAATAATATTTCTCCCGTGAGAGGCCTATGTGAATGAGCATAGTGGGAAAAAAGAGTTAAAACTGGGTTTATCATCCAGTTTACAAAACTACTAAATGAGTTTGTGTGTGTGTGTTTATCAGAGCAAGAGATGGCTTAACTATAAGCATAAACTGCCCTCACTTGCACATTAACTGTGTTTAGATGTTGTGGTTTCACACAAACGCACACATGTACGCGCTCACAGAGCCACCCAGACTCTCAGTTATTATCTACGTCTCGCACATTATCCCGCCGCCCCATTATACTTGTTTGTTTCCCCTTGTGACTTAGCATGCCAAGTAGGCAGGTATTAACATCCCTGTACTTTTTAGTCACACGACACACTGTGCACATACACACACACACACACACACACACACGTGCATGTACTGTACACAGACTCCCGCGATGGGACTTTCCTCCCCAGGGTAGTGTAGATGCTGATGTGATGATAGCTAATAGTGAGGGTTGAGATCTTTGATCAGCGTTTTGTAACACAGCACTTTGCAGCTGCTGCTGCTGCTCCTCATCTTGTAATTCTCCCATGGCAACGACCCTAGCATTATCCTGCTTCCATGACAACCCGTAGTGAATCTGGCTTGACCTTCAACAGTGATTCAGTGTCTCTCCATCCACCTCCATTCTCTCCTCCCTCCATCTCTGTCTCTCTTGTTCTCTCTGTTCAACATTTCAAACTTCCACTTTTTTTTTTTTTCCTGCTCCATAGCCCACATTCTGTTGTTGTTTTTTTTTTTTTTTTTTTTTCTTTTTTTTCTTTTTCTCTACCTGTGTGGGTGTATCATTGCTGCTGTTACACAAGCAGTCAATACATCTACACAGGCTGATGTCATACTTCAGGGGACAGTCTGTTCATGTGCGCCCAGGTCCTGTGTCCATGCTTCCTCGTCTGACTCATTGGTTTGAGCGAACGGGCATGTGGCTGCTTGTTGCTGTGCTGCAGCTGCAGATCAACCTGAGCTCACCTCCCAACAAAGGAACTATTGTTTACTCTCAGCCAGGGACACAGGCGTGGTGGAAGAGAGCTGGGAAATATTGATACAATAATGACAAGTACTTGAGGGTTTAGATGTGCCCGCATGCGTGCGGTTGTGTATCTGCGTGTAAGAGGGTCCGTGTTCCTGTGCCTGTTGAGCTTGTCACTGTGGCTATCGATCTGTCTGTCACGCCACTCTTAGCTGGAATGCGGATACCCTCGTCAGGCTGGTAGCTCTGGCTTCAAGTCTCACAGGTTGTGTCATGCCTGCCAAATATTTCCTGTACGAAACGATAACATTGCACAACACATTCAAATTCTCCACATTAGGCCTCTTTATTGATTGAATTCTCTGCTGTTAACTGCCCATGAAGGTTGCAGTCCAATTTTCTGTAACTGTTGTTGTGTGACATGATATCGAAGTTGCCATGGTAACTATTTGCATCTCCAAAGTGTGATTTTTTTTCTTTTTTTTCTTTTTTTTCTTTCTTCTTTGCTTCGGCATCATACATTTTGCAGTATTGAAACCGCAGATGACAAGATGAGATCTGTTGCAGATTCATTCCTTCTTAACCTATCCAGCTTCTTGCAAACACCCTGTCCTACTGGCAGTATTGACGTGTGTGTGTGTGTGTGTGTGTGTGTGTGTGTGTGTGTGTGTGTGTGTGTGTGTGTGTGTGTGTGTGTGTGTGTCTGTGTGTCTGTGTGTCTGTGTGTGTGTGTGTCTGTGTGTCTGTGTGTCTGTGTGTGTGTGGTACAGTGATGGCTGCTCATTTATTAATTGATCCAGCTAGTTGAAGCCGCCAGCAGAATGCTAGTGTTTCTAAGCCTGTGGGGCTGTGATCAGGGATGAGTATCTGTAAGCTGCTTAGCAGGACTGCTGGGAACTGACAGGATGGTTTGGCCTGCTTCTCTGCTCCTGCGAGAGGCACAAGATCAGCAGGCAGGTTACACCATAGGGAAAAGGCCCGGTGTCTTGGGTATTCAGGAGTTGTAGAGGCAGTGATTGCACTGAATTTAGCATGGAATGCAAAAAAATCTCTTTTTAAATATATGTTTGGTTTTGCTGCACACACTTCACACACGTTTCTGGTGATGAACATTTCACCAAGAACTGCAATAGCATTTTACTAATCAGAAAAAGTCATTTATTTATTATTTCTATTAGTGTCACTACTTAAACCCTTGCTTTAAAAAAAAATCAGTGACAGTGATTGACTCCTCAGGATTTAATCTTCCACTGTTTGACTTCATGGTAATGCTTTCCTATAACCTGCCTATTGACCATTCAAAAGCAGTATTTAAAACATTTAATAAATGGTCTATAACAGGTTGTAATGTAGTTGTAAGCAGATATAAATGTTTATTGATGTATATGTTAAGAACTACATCACCCATAGATGAGGGTTGGTGTATAACAGATAAAGAATAAAACTAACATGTAATGATATAAAGTATTTCTTTATAAGAGAATCAATAAAGAGATTAATAAACATGTAAAATTTCCTTATATCTGCTTACAACTACATTATGTCGGTCATAAACTATTTATTAAAATTTATTATATACTGCTTATAAATGCTAAATAGGTTTTTAAAGTAAAGTGATACAAACTACAACAAAAATATCAAAGCACTTTATCGATTATACTTTTTTCCTGCTCTATTTTTTGCAGAATGTTAATTCCTGTGCATATTGTATTTCCTCTCCCTTATGTGGTCTTAAGCTACAACCTGCTTCACTGCCTTTTTTTTTTCGTCCTTCGTTGCAGTCACTTCAGTGTCATCTGTCTGCAGCAGTTTGCATTGTACGTGCCGTCTGTTGAGACGGAGACCACTCCAAAGCCCTTTGCTGAAGTCTAAAGTTTGTTTCTGAAACCACTCAAGCGGAAGTTGTGATTTCACTTATGAAGCATTTTGCGATTAAAATGACATGTACGCTTACAGGTCAGCTTTCAAAAGACGGCACAGCAGGGGTGTGTGAAATGAGATTTTTTTTTAAAATCTGATGCGCACACAACTTATTTTTCAAGATGGTTTGCTATATAGTATTAATGTCTGCAGTAAGACAGTAATACATAATATTTTGTCTTCTTTTCATCATGCTTGCTAGATTTCATAGATGCTATTAAATTGATATATAAATGATGTCTCGGTTTTCACAAATGACACCAAAGTACACCTGTCACAACCCACAAAAATCAATATACAGACATGTGAATGTAATGCAAGTATGTTCCTCGAATAATTGAATGCAGTCAATACAAACCAATACTAGCTAGTATTACAGGTTTTTCTAAGCAACAAGTAAATAACTCATATGTAAGAAGTCAGACAGAACTACTGTAAATCTGAGGGGCTTTGGACCTTTTGGCCAGGGGAATGTGTGTGTCTCATTTTTCTGTACATGTAGATCTCACGCTGTCTCTCCACCAGGTCTCTATGTGTATACGTGTCCTTCGCTCAATGTAGCTCTTTGTGTTCCTTTTTCTTGACAATGCACTGCATATTCAGAAGAGGCAGCCTGTAGGTATATGAAAATGAAACCTCACTAGCTGCATGACCCCCCCCCCCTTATCTCTTCCCTTTTGATTATTTCCTTTTCTTCTCCTTTTCATGTTGAGACTTTAACCTTTCTTTGAGGTGTTTATTTTGTTTTTTTTTTGTTCTAGAAATCAAATTGCCTGATGTTAAGATGAATCAAAGAAAGAGAGGCAATATTTTTGATCTCCACCAGACATCATTACTTACTCGCTCAAAGAACCAGGATTTCATTTTAAGCATTTTCTTTCCTTTAGCTTGTTTTGTTTTTCACTTCATATATCTCACTTGGCATTACTTGTTGTCGTTTCATATTCTCTGTTTTCTGCTATCTTGTACCAAAAACAAACTTTCATCATGTTCTTCATTGTCTCAGTTACAAGTCACCTGTCCTGTATGTTTGTGTGCCTTGTATTACTGCATGAGTATTGCACGCTGGGGTCTCTCCGTTTCTCTCTCTTGCTTATCTTGTTTCTTCTTTTTTCTCTGTAGTTTCCTACCTTTCTCCTCTCTGCTTTTCTGCTGTGGAAATGCTCATGCTCTTGACTGTTGGTGATTAGTTTTCTTCCTTTCTCCCTCCTTCTCTGTGCAGGGGATGTGCTGTTCCAGATGGCTGAGGTCCACAGACAGATCCAAGTGCAGCTAGAGGAGATGGTTGGTATTCTAAGCCCAAAGGGTTATTAGTTTTGTTGTTCAGCCCTACAGCACTCAATATAAAACTCAGAATATGTAAAAGGTCTCTATTTTAACAGTAATTTAGACCCGACTACAAGCTATTACAAAAGTAATACACTTTAGTTAGCCGGTGTGGGCTCCTGAACAAAATCTGCCCAGCTGTGACACAGATTTGTCCCTGAGCTCTTGAGCCCCTGTGGGCAGTACACAGAAAACATGACAATTAAATGAACACGAACTCATATTGAATGAACAGACATGCTGAGCTCATATAAATCCAAACTGCTAACTCAGGAGTTGGCTGGGGAAGTCGAGTGAGTTAATTGAGCAGTACGGCATTCTGGGTAGTGTGCTTGTTTGACAAGTTTATCCACAGTCAAAATTAATTTTATTGCTGTGCATGTAATACAGGAGAAGGCCTGGACATAGGTGCTGATCATGTGGCTGCCCTGGAGCTTGAGCACCCTGAGTTCACCCACAGCTCAGCTGCCCCTAAAGGACCATTTCATATTTAAAAATGTTTTTTTTTTGTTTTTTTAAACATCTATCTTGATTTTATATTATATAGGATATTATATTATATATATACCCGCAATATCAATTAATCACTATGATTATATGTAGAATAAATAGAATCTTTGTTGCATATTATGCACATATATTGCTGTTAAATGTCAAAACCACATAACTTCAATTAAGATTTCAATAAGCTGAGATAAATCTCTGATGCAAGAGAAATAAAACAGCAGATATGAGGAAAAAAACAAGAAGGGTTCTGGTAAACTATGTAAGCGAATTGATTTTAATTAAACTGTACATATAACAACGAATGTTGGCAGAGCATATATTTAAAATGTTATTCTAGTTTTGGGATTCAGTTCCTCAGGCAGGTCAGTTTAACATCTAGTAACTAAAGATGGAGAATCAGTAACAACGAGCTGCAAGCTGAGACAGGCTTCACAGGCAAGGACTGTTGGTTAAACAGTTATTCAGCATCTGAGTTATGAGGATAACACCTTATTTAATAGCTTATTGATCTATTCTGAATAATTTAACGTGGAAATCTTTTATTCCGTTTCTATATTCAGCATCCATTAATGATTTTGCCATTGACATTGCTATCATAAGCATGTTATTGAACTGCTTTTGTGTTTCTTCCCCAGTTGAAATCCTTCCACAATGAGCTGCTCTCTGAGCTGGAGAAGAAGGTGGAGCTGGACGCTCGTTATCTGACTGTGAGTATCTGATGGGCTCGCGTTTCCAAAGCCTGAGGTCAGCCTCCATCCAATAAGTGCACTCCATGTTTTAGCCCATTTTACTGCTTTATAATATGTTCCATCAAATCTTTTAAGACCTAATTTGACTGAAGCGATACCAGAGATGGAGGTGAAACAGTGTGTGTGTGTGTGTGTTAACGTCTGTCTCTGAGACAACTAGAGGATGTGTCTGTGGGAAAAAAAAGATGCTTTCAACTAACAGTTCATTTCACGTCTACTCACCCCTCAAGGGCAGACTGATTATAATAAACCCCTCCTGGAGAATGTGTGTGTGTGTATGTGTGTAAATGCTGTGGAGCTGGTCTACATGTGTTATCTTTAGAATGAGTGGGTTGCAGCCTGAGTTTAGAGCAGCACTGCTGTGTGTTGTCTTGGGGGATGGGATAAGATTGCATTTATTGTATTGTACTGTATTGTTGGAAGGGCCAGGTTACAAGCTGCTTTGGCTTACAGCTACTCAATCACTCACACACAGTTTATATAATTTTGCTTTTAAGTTTGAATAGACACATTGGCTCATTTTTCAGCTTCTGGCCTCTTGACTTAACGGGGAGGCTTATCTATAAATTCAGATGCTGTCATGTCAAGGGCAAATTAAAACCGTGAGTGTTCTGATGTAAACCATTTCTAAGTAATCCATGCACATCTGCCAAAATGTGTGTTTGCTGTCTAAACTGATATGGAAAAGATATGAAAATGTTTCATGCTTACTACATTAGTTCAGATGCATCAGCCATTTCAGACATTTCTATCTTGGTGTATCCCTGAGGTCTTAACATGCCTTACTTTTAATGAATTTCCTACAGATCTGCCACAGTGATAATAGCAATCACTGTGTTTCAGACTTTGTGAATTAATCATCTGAAATTTTGACTCAGTTTAAAAAGACTCAAAGGAAAGCTTGCTGTTTTTTGTTTTTTTTTCCGGACTCAAGTGTGTGTGCCGTTCCCAGCGGTGCATCTCTCGCTCTGTTCTCCTTCTGTCCCGCTCTCCTGTCATTACACAGGGGTCAGGATTTGGGCATGAACTTAAAACGCAAAAAACAGCATATACAGCGGATGTAGATTACTGATGTAGAGGAGCATTTCTGGCAGATCAGCCTTTAGGGACAAGGGGTCAGATTCTCCGAGTATACCAAAGTTCATCCACTGTCCAATCTGGTTCTAATCAGTTTTAAACAAAAAACAAATCTACAGCATCTAATTATCTGTCTGCAGTACTACCCAGTGATTGAGAGTTTTGCGTATGTGGACTGGCAACAAAACTCGACAGGCTTTTGCTTTGTTAATGAGGAGGAACATTCCAGCTCAGGCAGATGCTCGCAATATTATTTTGTTTACCCAATATGGCCCTGCAAACTAAAAGAAAACTTTTCACAACAGCCAGCTGTGTCTTCTCTAATCATTACTATGATCTATATGCCGGCTGTCCGGGAGTGAAATAAATGTGAATAGCAGAGCAACACATATTGGCTCAACTGCTTTACCTCGAAGACGAGGAGGGCGTGAAAGGATGAGTCGTTCATTGTTATTGGGTTACAAAGTCAACAACTGTGCAAATGCATGTTTTGGTCCATTTTGTGTGGGGACATTACAATATTCAAATCTGCGTTTCAGAGAAGCTCCTGACATGGGGAGAAAAAACGAATCAAAAGTAGATAAAGCTTCCAGCTGTTTTTTAAGTTTACTGTTGCGAGGTCGCTCAGACCTGCAGAACTAATACCACCCTCTCTGTTATGAAATCCAACCACAGCATGTGTCATAGTTTTAGTCTTCCAGTGACAACATCTTCTTCTTTTCCACTCCATTTCAGCCAAATGATGCCTAGAGGATACCTACCTACATTCTCAGTGCCTTACACTATGCAAATGTGGGTGTTGAACCCTCATGCATGAGCTCTCTGCCAATTTTGCCTCGTACAGAAACCACATGAGCTTTGTCACACCAGACAGTTACTATAGCAACAGAGCTGGTACAGCCCGAAAACAAAGCCATTTTTTCTCAATAAATAAATAATTATAACAGGAAATTAAATAAATGAAATATATTTTTTCATTTTTCGTTTTTTTCTGCAGGCGGTCACTGATTTCTGTTCTTTTCACTACTTAAGAAAATCACCTTGAAATCTGCTTGAGATACATAATCAATTACAATGGCTGTTTTAAGAGGCAAAATCAAAAGCTGCGTTGTTGCAAAATCAAACCTGGATGACAAGTATTACGCAAATATGGAATTTGTAAAGAATTATGTGTAATAGCTTGTTTGCTTAATTAAAAAGCCCCCATCAGCACGCCAAGATGGAGTTTTTAAAAACAGTCCCTCCTTGTATCCGCAGTGTAACACAACAGTAATATAACTTCACCAAAAATGAAGGAGAAACTTTCTTATGGATAACTAAAGACGGTTTTAAGCCAAGGCAGGGTGACTTTCATTACTGTAGTGAAATGAGTTGAGTCCGGTCCGGCTGTTAGTAAAGTATGAATTGTTGAAAAATCTTTCCAAAAAAAGGTTGGCAGTACTTTTATGTACAGTCTGCCCAACCCCTCTTTCACCCAGACTTTTTAATTTTGATTGTGTGTTTGTGCACTGCCTGTTGCCCCATGTAGGCTGCCCTTAAGAAATACCAGATGGAACACAAGAGCAAAGGGGAGAGTCTGGAGAAGTGCCAGGCTGAACTGAAGAAGCTGCGCAGGAAGAGCCAGGGCAGCAAGAACCCCTCCAAGTACGGAGAGAAGGAGATGCAGGTGAGCCGATTGCTGGGTTTTTGCAAAAATCCTAATATTACATTAGTATTCAGAATTACACAACAATTAGAATAAAAATGTCTTATATAACCATCAAAAGGCATCGGTCAATTAAGAGTTAAATTTCAGTTGTGAATGTTCAGTGTAAAACAAGAAAACAGCACAAAATATCCAGACATACCATCCTGCTCTACTTAGTTTTTCCAGTTTGCGTGCATGTGGGTGATTGTTGAATTACAGATTTATGAGTCCTGGTGCAAAATAATGACTTTATTCTTCATAAAGTAAAGAGAATACACAAAACAGCAAGGACGGGGGTGGAGGCGGTGGCGACAAAGTGCCCTGAGTGGGAAGGCAAATAGTGGAGGTTTGATTATGAGTCTTGTGCCCTTGCCAGTCTTTAGCGCATCTACACACATACAGCAGGCACGTAGACACACACGAAAAAGATAATAAGTCAGCTACACTAATTGATGTACTGGTAGAGTACACATTTACTTCAGTGTATCCAGTGTGTTTCAACAGAAGGAGTAATCAGCACAGCTCGTAAATACAGCGCAAAATAGCCGACTCAATTATCCAAAGTGGACTCGATAAGATGGAAAACTACCTCTGACCTTTCAAAATAAAACACAACTTACAGCAGAATGCTATTTTTCACATTTTTAAAGTTATTTCGTAGTTAAAGTAGTAGTACACTGTATATAAGAGGAAATATACACTTTGTTTTTATTTTAAAATTTCTGTTTAGTTTCCAATTTCTGTGTTTTTATTCAGAAATCAGTTTCTAAGGCTTGACAAGGACCCTGAAGGCCAATATGAACTGTCGTGTGAAATATATTATGCAGTTGGAATTTGCTGTAGAGATGGACTGATTTGTTGGGGCATATACATCCGTTTTAAACAGAAACCCTGAAAATGTCTTATTTTGGTAAAGGTGGTTAGGTGGCATGGCACACAGAGGGTGTGCTTGTGTAACTACTATTACATTTGGATGACATGCTCAAATGCTTTTAACAAAAACAACATTTTTTGCAAGAGTTCCAGTCCTCCAGAGTCAGACGGCCAACATTTTAAACCTGTCAGAATGTGTATACGTCAAACCGAAGCAGTCACCTGATTCACAGAGCGAACAAAGCAGTGTTTGCTTCGGACGTCATCGTTCATGTGATAATTTCCAAAGCCAAGCAACCTCCAATAGAGCAGCTCAGGTGAAATGAATATTGATGAGTCGGAATGGACCTTCAGTGTTGGACGTAACTCAATTTGTCTTTCACATTTAGTTTTCCATTACTCGACCGCCTGCTTGACAGGAGAAGGAGTGACAGTGTACCCTCATATGCAGACACTCCATCTCTGCATTAACCTGCTCTTGCAGGCCCGTGGTGTTCCTTCAGGTTATTTATCTGCCCCGTCCTGTGACCAGTGTGCACTGTCAAACTGAGAAACACGACGCGGCGAAAAAAGGTGACAGTGTGACTTTACAAGGAAGCTGGAAGGCGGACTGGCTGGAGGGATGGGGGCAAAACTCTCAAGCTAACGGTCCAAGGCTGGCACAGTACTGACTGTGCTGCTGTTGGTCCAGCAGTGAAGTGTAGCCGGCCTTTGCAGAATCAGATCGATAGCTAGACCAGAAAACTGATTCGGCCAACCCTTGTGGATACAGTGTTTTCGTAAGAGTTCATTGGGTATTGAAATTTTGCTCTTTGCTGATCAGGTTCGAGAAGAAAAACACCTACAGAGTTTACATGCAGACACACACATCTTCCCTTTCCTGTCTGGGAGGGTCTGGCGGTGTTGGATTGGTCTGACTGCTGTGTCCTATTGAGTTTGTTCCACTGTGTCAGGGATGCCATGAGGAGATGCTGTATGAAATTTCATCTTAAGGTGTCAAAGTTGGCAGTGTGTACGGCAGTCCAGTTTTGTGTGGAGCAGTGTTTAAAATGGGAAGTGCTGTTTGAGTGCATAAAGCCAGTAAATCTGAATGGCAAGTGGTTACACGTACCTGCCTGTCTAAGACTGCCGTATGTGCTGAATAATTTGATGAACAGAAACAGGTATATGAATGAAATCCTTTATTGCAAATCAGTAGGAGTTTGTCCAGAAATTAAAAAAAGAAATAATTTAATTTGACTAAATCTAAAAATACAAGTAAATGCATATTAGGGGCTGTAATGTTCATTACACCCCAATAACAATCTTGGACTTAATTACTGACAATTATGTCTTTTTAGTTTTAATTGGAAATTTGTCTTGAGAAAGTTGTGAAAGACTAAAGTGGCATTAAATATAAAACTTTTATCCCCTGAAGAGGAATGTGCTCAGAAATATGTTTAAAATTTAGTCCCAATGATTCTGCACGAGGAAGGTTTGTGGAGTGTACACAAAGGACAGATTAGTTTTCATGGCATTTCTTAGCAATCAGCCCCCATAGATTTTGTTATTTCACTTGTTAAAATTAAAATATTATGGCTTGATGGTGACACCAGATGAATGGTACAAATTCATTAGCACTCATGAACTGGGAACCATAAATATCCACAGAAAATTTTGCAGAATTTCAGTAATTTAGTTTTCCAGATACACTGGTATGACTTGTGTTGTCGGTTAAAATTATGTTTTGACCTGACCCACGCACCAAACGAAAGGTCAGGAGTTCATGAAAAACTTTTCTTTTGGGGACCATGATGCCACATTTCGTTGCCAGCAGATTATACTCCGTGATACAGTATTTTGAACATTAGCACAGCCAAAAACCAAATGAATTTTATCTTATAGGGACCGACAGAGTAGTGGCATTACTGCACAGTCATACTGAGGCTGCATGACTGATCAGCTGAGCCCATCTGCGCAGGGGAAAGATCTCAGCAGGCTCTGGACTAATAATGCACAGTCTGTTAGCAGGAAAAGGAAAATCAATCTCCCTCTCTCATTTTCAGCCTGCTGACTTTCACTGATCATATCACGGCTGTGGGCGTGTTAGAGAAAAGTCAACTTTGTGCCTGAGTCCTCTGGAGAGAATGACACAAAGAGAAGGACATAGCCCTGCTCTCTCTCAAGAACTGCGCTTCACAATGATATCCACCTACTGTAGAAATGCTTAGATAGTGACACACTACAGATAGAAAGTCTGCAAGTGTTCTCTTTAATTGTATGTATAGAGATGGTTTCTTTCACACAGTGGAAAGCAGTTGACAAGTACAAGTAAAGTTGCTAAGGTGAGCTCAACAATTCCTCCTCCTTCTCCTCCACCACCACATCTTTGTTATTTTAGCAGATGAGAGGCACCAAGTTTTCTTTTTTTATCTCCTTGCTTTTCATTAAAAAGTAAAGTATGTTTGAGCACCGTCTGGCAGCGGACACAGATGGCGACCGCATTTCATTGATCGTCGTCGCTATCGCTCTCTCCCTCCGTCTCTCTCTCTCTCGTACTTTTTGCTGTTGTCTCACCCAATTCTCTCTGTCTCTTTGTCTGTCTCTTCTACCCTCCCTTTTTTCTTTCACTGTGCCATCTCATCAATGGGTAAAGACCCTGCCAAAATGCTAATCAGCTCATTATGTAGTTCAGTGGAGTGGGCCATGGTGCCGTAGAAAGGGGTTTCATCTAGATAAACTCCTGTGCACTACATAGGCTGTTAATAAGGGCCCAGACAGATAGAGAGCGATGGAGTACAGGATTCAGAATTAATGTCACCAGATGCTCGATAAGCTCGGGGATTCTTCAGCCCCGTGTGATTCAAACGTGGAAAAGTGGATGGATATATTCATACAGATGCAGGAAAAGGTGTAGCTGAGGTGCAAGTGCAGTAGACAAACATTGACAAACACACACACACACACACACACACACACACACATGTCAGATCCATGCAGGTACTGTAGGTGTAGGTGCTTTCTGTTGTGCCTCAGAGCGTGACAATACTGTACAATTCTTTTGAACCCAAAGAGTGCTAATGATGGAGGAACGAAAGAGCAGACCTAAGCAGCTCTCAACTGTGCAGGGAAATGCTTTTTGATCCCCACAGGAATGAAAATGAGGATAAATAGTTTTGTTGTTGTGAATCTTACTGTATGCTTCGCTGCTCTTTGAAGGTTGTGATTCCCTCTCTTCCAAGTATCTATAATTTCTAGAAACTGTGTTGGTGTGCAGTGCAATAGAATGCATAATGTCACACAGTTGAGGCTGTGAAATTGTTTTTCCTGTCCTGAATATGCAAGCGAAGGGGACACACAGAGAGGCAGTAATGCCGATCAGTTAAAGTCAGAATGTAAGAGCTGCACTGACGTGTAGCAGGTTTCATTTAAATTCATAACCTTTGCAAAACAAGTCATTCCAGCTATGATGTAACCTGAGGTTGCTCAGATATAAAGGTGGCTGGTGTCTGCCTGGGCTTTTCCCACTGCACTCATTGTCTTGGGTTACTTCAGTGACCTTTTTAAATGGTTGGAGAATTGGGCCATGTGGATTTGACAAGAGGAGAGGGCACACCGGTTGAGCCGTCACTATTAGCTCTGCTTATAAGTGCTGGAGAGGCCAGCAGAGCGGTGAGTCAGAGGCTGCGAAAAAAAACAAAAAACAAAAGGGTCACTCCATTACTGAGACAGTGGGAGAGAGGGAGAGAGGGGGCAGCCAAGCTGGTTGTGATCTTCCAAATGGTTGTTATGTGGCTTCCTTGAGGTGACCAAAGACTCATTCACAAATGTTATTAGCTGAACATCCAGCTGTGTGAGTGTGTGTCTGTTAGACATGTCTTTACTATGGCATGTTTTTCTCCTTCTTTCTCCCTCATCTCTTTATTCTCTCTCTGCATTAAAGAGTGTGACTCATACCAAAAGAAAATCACTATCTTTTAACTTTTTCACAGGAAAGAAAAAGAAGAAAAAAAAAAAAAAGGTTTCAACTTGGCAGCTCCAGTGGCATATCTACAGTAGCTATCTTTGCTCCTCCCTTAACAACCCACATTGTTGAGATGAGGCTCGGGCCTTTAACTGTACGCTGTGCCTGTCAAGAGCTAAAGCAACTAAGTGATCCAGTTTCCGAGCACTTAATTTTAGCTTAAAGTGTAAAGTAAGGTCAGGCTGCACTCATCACAATTTGATCCTTCTCTTGCATCATTTGACAACTTTGCTCCAAGGATTTGTGCTATGGTGTAAATCTTCCAGCGCTAATGCAAAAGCCCATTCGCCAGAATGTTTGTGTTTCAGTATCATTTAGCCACTTAAAATATTCCTCTAAGCTTGGAATTTCAATAAAGTAACCTTGTGGCCTTTGGCAGTGGGGAAGTAGTGTGCTCTGGTGGTTACTGAATGAAATACAACTGCACTGTGTGGTGGCACCACAGGACCTAAACAGAAACGTAACAAACTTCATTAGTCTTTGTGGAATATAATGTAAAACCTTCTAAACTGTACTCTAATGCTTTGAGAACGCTGAACTTGAGGAGAGTGAAACAACAAAAGTAACAGAATCATCCATAATCTTGATCCAGTGTTTGTCTTTTCCATGTTGTAACATTGCCGGGTTTTCGTATATAATCAGCCATAACAAGCCAGGTTTATTTGAATACTACAACAACCTTAGGTGTGTATGGCTACTTGATTCGAGTTACATGTGAAAAGCTTCCCCTGTAACTTCAAACCTACTAATACACCCACGAAAAGTTAAGTTAGAGTAAATCAATGCAAGTAAATATAACACTCCCTTCTTGGTCAGTTTTTATTAGCAGATGTTACTGTGTTTAAGCCATGAAACTAGACTCAGTTGTAGTATTTAATAATGATAGTAACAGTATTTCATGTTACCCTCACGCAAAAGCTCACAGAAACACCTAAATGCCAATTCTTCTTCAAAATAAGACTCCCAGCCACTTCTGTCCACTGTCACTGACCGTCGTGTGTGTGTGTGTGTCTGTGTCTGTCTGTGCCTGTGTCTGTGTGTGTGTTTTCAGTGAATTCAGTGAGACATTTCCCATTTTCCGAGAACTCTTGCTGAGATAAGCTGACAGCTCTCTCTCTCTCTCTCTCTCTCTCTCTCTCTCTCTCTCTCTCTCTCTCTCCAAATCTCTGTTGCTCAGTCTTATACACAAATTAACACACCTGTTATTTGTTATTTTCTGACACGTAAAATGGATTAGTGGGTCTTTGTGAGCAGTTCCTCCTCCACGCTGCGGGACCTTCGGTCATAATTGCCTCACCGCGGAAGCGCTTGGCAAGGAAAACCTGGCCAGAGAAAGTTACTGAGAAAGGCTCTCTCCTTGCACAACTATTACCACCAAGGTGTAGTCAACCTCTAATTGCTCCAGTGCACCCGTGCAGTGATTGACAGTGTAAGACTGTGCTGTACTGAGCAGCTCCTACGTGTGAATGTGTGTAATAGTATGAATTCTGAAGCAGGCTTTTATTAAAAAAGTACTTAGTATGCAAGTGACCTTGCAAGTAGTGCAAGTAAGAAAAATATCTTTCTACCTATCTCAGCATCAAATTTAATTAGGCATAACTAGGTATATGAAACAAAAGAAAATATTTATTATTTATTTATTTATTTATATGTATTATTATGTCAAACAAATGTGTCCCAATTAGTAAATTATACTGATGTCTATGTATCTTTGTTCCCCTTCAGTTTGTGGAGACCATCAGCAGTAAGCAGACCGAGCTGGACACCTTCATTGCTGAGGGATACAAGACGGCCTTGTCTGAAGAGCGTCGCAGGTACTGCTTCCTGGTGGACCGCCAATGTGCCGTGGCCAAGAACAGCAGTGCCTACCATGGCAAGGTAAGTCCCAAGTGTCAGTGGACCACCCGGAAGATAAAAAACAATGATTATTTTACTATCAAAGATGGACAAAGACTGAGATGTGTGCCACAGAATTAGAATAGATAAGGATGTATTTAGTGTTGGCAGCTGAGCTTTGCTGGAGCAAGTCCTTGGTTGATATTCTCAAGGCGATAGCTGTTTAAGTCAATACTGCCACTTAAAAAAACGAAAAACTTTCAAATCTCAAGGATATCTATCTATCTGTCTATCTATCTATCTATCTATCTGACTAAATAAGCAGTTTAAGTTTAGGAAAAAAAATCTTTATGTATTATGAAGTTTTCCACTGGAAAAACTCAGCTAATCTACTACAATAAGACTGTACGGGTGACGTTTGATCAGATCTGATTGACAGTGCTGGCAGCAGAAGCAAACAACCCCACAACTGTCATCCTATTTTGATTTCAATGTTGAAAAACTGATTGGTGCAACAGAAATACATGACATCACGTTTGTAAAAAAAAAAAAAAAACAGTGAGAAAGACAAGGACAAATAGACAAAGACGGACAGCTCTCATTTGAAATATGCAAACCTGTTCAGCAAAAAGCTGAATGAGAAAATAGGTTTTCATAGTCTTTAGTTACGATATGTTTTTATGGCCAGAATTAGCGTTTTCGTGAAAACAATTGTTTAAGCATAAAGTACTTGTTTGCAGTAGCACCTCAGTAAGTTGTGGAGTTTAGCCTGTTTTCAGTACTTTTGATCTTTTGACTAATAGAAAACACGTTTCTGTCCAATATCTTCATGAAAGTTTACGTGCAGAGCTTGTTAGGTCACTTTACAAAACTTAAAACTTATTCTGTGGATTCTAGTCAACTACTCCCCATCTGTCATCTCTGTTTTATTTGGAACTCACCTGCTGTAGACCATTGTTCAGTGAAAAGAGCACACTAGGAGATATATAATTCAAAGTCACATTAGCTTTGACCGCTCTTAGGGGCTTCTTCATTTTAAAAATTCATAGGGACTGTAGACAATGCCCACCTGACAGGCGTATTTGAAGCTGCAATCCATCATTACACCTTCGAGTGTCTCTCCACCTTCATGTGTAGAGAACTGCGTCGCTCATTCATTTCATCAAAGACTTTAACAGGAAAAGACATCAAAATTCTAAATCTAGAGCAAGATGGAAAAAAAGTTGCAAATAGTTTCTTATCCATACTATTATTTTCACAATGCTGCTGACATTTGAAGCGAAGAACCTTTGAATCCGAATAGATTTCACCTTATATAGTCCCATCGAAGGTAATGGATCGTTATTAAGCAGGATCTGGTCAAGTTAATTTTTTTTATGTATTTTTTTTTTGTGTCTGTGTATGCTACAAATATACGCCTATCCGTGTCCCACAAATATCAAATTCTCGTGTAATGGAGTACATCATTCTCCTGGGATTACTGGTGGGTGTGAACTGCCAGCCTGAAGATGTGGCTGGAGGAGGACAGAATGTGTGTGTGTGTGTGTGTGTCTGTGTGTGTGTTTGGACTGTGCTTCCGCTTCGTTTTTCAACATGAAGTCTAGTCATTAATCAGGATGGGGTTATGTGTGGGAAGAGTTCACCTTCAGCAAACTGAAGAACCATCTCCCAAAGGGTTCGTAGTGTGTTTGTCTGTGTGTGTGTGTGTGTGTGTGTGCCTGTGTGTCTGTGTGTGTGTCTGTGTGTGTGTGTGACTGTGTGACTGTGTGACTGTGTGAGAGAGAGAGAAAGAGAGAAAGATATATTGAGCGCTACAAATCAGCGGATACAAAGGGACAAAACCGTTGTGTTTTTTTGTACGTGTGAATGCATGTATACTGTACATTCATATACAATGTGTGCATTTCTGTCCGTTAAACTCTATTTCTATACTATAGCCATGTCCATAGGCTTCGAGATGCTGCAGTGGGCAGCTTGGTTGTTTGTTAGTCTGTCCCACTGGCTCGCCCACGCAGCATATCATCACAGCTGTGCAAAGGGCAGCAGTATAGGATACACAATGAGGAAGATCTTTGAGGACTGATTGTTTTTGGATAATAGGGAGGAAATTGAAGGTTTTACTAAAGAAATTGCTTAACTGAGCTTTTCAATGGTCACATTGAAAAGCTCTTCCACATCTCTTTTCTCGTAGTACTGCCTACTTGTTTTTTTTTTTTTGTTTTTTTTTCCATTTTTCTTGTGTTTCATGAATCTTTCTTTCCTCCTTTCAGGGTAAAGACCTTCTGACCCAGAAGATCCCAGTGTGGCAACAGGCCTGCTCTGACCCCAACAAGCTGCCAGAGAGGGCCATGCTCCTAGCCCAGCAGATGGGCTCTGCTGCCCTTGGGGGCACAAGCCCCCTGCATACCTCCAAATCCAACCTGGTCATCTCAGACCCCATCCCTGGAGCCCAGCCTCTTCCTGTGCCCCCAGAGCTGGCCGTCTTCATGGGCAGTGGCCTCGGACACCCAGCGGTGAGTATAGGATATGGGAGCTGAAAACATGTCACAATTTTATTTATGTATGGTTCTTCTTAATTTTTTATTTGATGTTTGATGATTAGGAAGCAGTTTTTTGATGATGTTATGTATTTTTTTTTATTATTTATTTCTCTATTTTTATTTTTTTTTTGTTATGTTGTCATCTTGCTGCTGTTTTACATGGATAACCAAATGATTATTAGCCAACCTACTGGAGGCTAACTTGAAGCCAGAGGAAATACTATCAATTTTAATTATGATGATGAACGTTAGTGACTGATTTGAGTATAGCATCACACAGTAAATAAATTACGATATTTTATAAAGAAAAAAACCCTCCCATTATTTAAAGAAAACCGCTTAAAAACTCAGTTTAAAGATGCCACTCAAGTTAATTAGCTGTTTAGAGTCTACATTTCATGTCAACTCCACCGTTATATTTTATCGAGATGAATTTATGTCACCTCAGCAGATGTCAGTCATAACATATCATCACTTCAGCTTAATCTAAATATTTAAAGATTGCTGCTGTCGTATATTTATGACTGAATCCATGTGTCCGCCTGTTAATTCCAGAGGCTGATGGGCCCTGATGGTATGTCCATGGTCAATGGGACAACAGGAGTCCACGGAGAGGAATATTGGACGGATGGGGGTACCATGTCCGTGTCTCAAGTGAGGCCTTCATCCCCTCAGACCCAGGCACAGGGCCAGTCCCAGGCTCAGCCTCAGAGACAGGTCAGCGATGTCTACTCCAACACCCTCCCTGTGCGCAGGCCTGCCCCCGCCAAGAATAAGAACCCCGTGGGTAAGATATCTGAACGTTCCTAGAATTTAATGAGCAGCAGTAGCACTGCAGCAAGAAAATCACAAGCAGAATGATAAATTGAGCATCAACGTGATTCCTCTTGTTTGCTTTACAATTATGTTGAGAAGCATTTTAACATCATATAAATAGTGTAGTCACATTAAGACTGATATCACCTACCAACCTCTTTGCTAAATTACAACGCAGGCTGTTGGGTTGGGAAGGAAGGAATCAACATCCTCTGAGCAACAAGATTTGTGAGAAATATTTTCTCTATAGATACCAGTCACCTCAACTAGTGTCATGTGTTTATGGTGATTCTACCAGTTAATCTGGCAGTGATATATGGATGTTTACAAATGCCATACAAAAGCCAATTTAAGATATTGCTAAATTTAGTACATCTGCCTGACTTCTGACTGTGCCTAAAAAGACATAAATATTACTGTACCTTTAGTTAGCACCACAGACTCCAGTTATCCAGAACTTTTGTGACCCTGGTACTCTGAACTTTTAATAATGTTCATCGTGTCTTTCACCATTGTGTCTGTCTGCAAACCCCTTCAGGTGAGACACGGACCCTTCCCAGGTCCAGTTCCATGGCAGCAGGCCTGGAAAAAAATGGACGCTCCCGTGTCCAGGCCATCTTTTCCCACGCTGCGGGCGACAACAGCACCCTGCTCAGCTTTTCCGAGGGAGATGTCATTACCTTGCTAGTGCCTGAAGCCCGCGACGGCTGGCACTACGGGGAGAATGAGAAGAACAAGATGTAATTAATGTATTCATTAATTCTGTTTCGCCTGAATCCATACAGTGAGATGGGATAAATATTTATCCCACATTCAGGTACGGAAAAAGTATAACGTTTGACAAAGTCTTCACTTTTCGCAGGCGTGGCTGGTTCCCATTCTCCTACACACGCGTGCTGCCCGACAGCGACAGTGAGAAGCTCAGAGTGAAGTACGTGGCCTTTTTCATGAACAGTGTGTCAGCTTAGCGAGCCCCAATGAGTCCAAGTCTGAGGCCTTTGTTTTCTGACCTTCCCAGTTTGCACCATGGCAAAAGTAGCAGCACAGGGAACTTGTTGGAGAGCGATGCATCACTGCCCACACCTGACTACGGCCTGACTGCCCGACTGCTTGCACAGAGCCTAGCACAGACCCGCCCACGCCCCTACAGCATGGCAGGCTTTGGCACACAGGTGGGTACGGTTTAACATGTGTAGTACCTGCGAACAATACAGTCTCTACACTTGTTACGCTCACTCAGGTAATTTGTAGCCCCCATTTCGTTTAATCTTATGTTGCATAATTGGATATGAGTAATCCTGCAGTAACTGTAAAAGGAGACTTTTGCTCGGGTTCTGCTGCCACCTAGTGTTTGTATTTAAGTACAGCAGGTACTTCAGTCCCAGGCATACAAGCAAACAAAGTAAAAGAATATTACTTTTATCGTTTCAGCCTGCTATTGAGGATTATGACGGCCGCTTTGCCACAAGGTAAGCACCCTTTCTGCCTTGCCTTTTAAGATATGGCTGATACTGTATGACTGCTGCTGCCATCCGAATGAGGTATACTCCAAAAAGGGCGCATGCATACTGTGTACCGCAAAGAGTCAGTATGGATACTAAGAAAGTGCTGGATTGTTTCAGTGCGCTGTTGATGATGATGCTGTTGAACTGATGGAGCCAGTCACAGCTGAAAAACGTTAAGACAAATAGTAGACTGTGATGAGATTAGAAAAAAAGTACAGAATGATTAGCTTTTGTTCAGTGAATTTAAATTGGCACATGTATTTTGACTGGCGTCACATATTTCATAATTTTTTGATTGAAGTGACACATGGTTTCTTAACAGCAAGGAGTATTCTTTGATAATACAGTAGCATATTCTGTATACAATTAGTATGTAGTATGGAACTGGGATGCTTTGATATACTGTTCCACACAGTGTCTGAAACAAAGTCCACTCACCCACATTTACGTGGTATGCGGAGTAAGGCTACAGCTATTGATTATTTTTTATTATTGTTAGCCATAGATTTTTTTTCGATGAATCGATGAGTCTATAGCCGTCTTCAATAGCTAGTTTTGCCTGGCCAACAGTCCTTAACCCAAAGATAGACGAGATAGAGATAGGCTACATAAATGACTTAGACAATTATCAATTATCAAAATTGTTGGCCGCTGATTTTCTGTCCATCAGCTAATCATTTCAGGACTCGTGAGGACTATAGATGAGCTCAAGCAGTACATTTAATTTTGCTGTAGTTTTAAAATCCCCACCTTGTCAGATGTATGCACAGTGTTTCCTTTCAATATTTATTGCTGTGTCTTCTTTGTCCTTTCCTCTTTGCTCTTGCTTACCTTACTCTGTTTTAATAGCTCTTTAAAGTAATGAATGCAGTCCAGTGGTGTCAGTGTTTCAGTTTATAGTCAGAGTGCTCTTGGCTATTTTAACTGTAATCCTACGAAGTCCTCGCTGACTGACTGGGGTTGACCGAGGTTAGGGTTAGGAATTATGCTCTGTCTGTCTGATCAGCATTCTTGTGTAGATGAACAGAAATGTGTGCGTTGGTGTGTATGAGAGAGAGAGAGATTGTGTGTGTGTGTGTGTGTGTGTGTGTGTGTGTGTGTGTGTGTGTGTGTGTGTGTGTGTGTGTGTGTGTGTGAGAGAGAGAGAGAGGTGTGTGCGCATGTGTTGGTGTGTGACATCATGCTGTCAGTCATCACTCACTGCTTGTCAGCCACAGGGGCCTCATCTCAGTCATCACTGCTTGTCAGCCTGGTGTGTTCATGTCTTTTTTGTGTTTTTTTTTTTTTTTTTTGTATTTTTTCTTTTTTTTTTTTTTTTTTTTTATTTTTTTTTTACTTGCACACGTGTCTTGTATGGGGGTGTACTCACCCCAACAGACTAATCGAACACTACATCCCTCCAGCTAAGGAGATGACTTGGTGATTTTCTCATCAACCGTAACCTGTAGGATTTGTCTACCTTTGACTGCACTAGACAGACACACTACAGACTAATCAAACACTACATCCCCTCAGCTAAGGAGGACTTGGTGATTTTTTTCTCACACGTACCCGTACTGTTTGATTACCTTTCTTTCGGTAGCTACAGACAAACATTCTCTAAAAATGTTTAATATGGGCAACAGCATCCAACCAAGCAAACATATCTGGATAAAAAAGTGTTGATGAGGGAATTGGAAGTCCAATCCTCCTGATCACGGCAGGTGTGTTTGGAGTTGTGGCTGTAGGTGGGGTGAAGTAGATGTCCTGACCCCACCTACATTTCTCCTAAACTCTACTCTGCCTCCTTGTGCCTGTCTTGTCTTTCTCCATTTCTCTCTGAGTGTGTCCGACCTGGCAAGCTTCCTTCTCTCTTTGTTCCACAGTGACAGTCCTGATGGCAAATTGATTTCGACTGTGTGAGAACAGACAGACATACAGACACAGACAGCTCCGGATAGCACAGGGGCCTCTTCCTCCCCATCTTTCCCCCCTCTTAGCCTCCCTACTGTCCACTTATCTCCACCTCTCCTCCTCTGCCTCCACACACACCCCTTCTCCAAGTGGAAGAGGCCAGTTTCATCCCTCCTTTCTGTCCTCTCTTCCTCCCCGGGTCCCTCCTTTCCTCCTTCCGTCCATCCTGGGTGCTGCTGCTGGCGGTGTCGGTGTGGACAGTAGCGGTTGGTGGGTGGAGGATTGCGTTGAGCGAGAGAGCCAGAGCGGGGCCTACCTGCTCGGCATGCAGCGATATGGACTCTGAATACACTATCTCTGACCACAGTCCACCATCACGGACTGATCTCTCAAGAGACTGCCTTTGCTACTGCTTGTCTTTCATGCATGTACATGGTTGTGTCATTTTGTCAAACTAAAGGACATGTTCATGTACTGTACAAGTGCCAAAAGACTTCAATGTCGTTGTACTAAAGCCACTGGCTGAATGGCCTTTCTAAGCACATGTGGGCCCAGTATTATCAAGTTCCCACCCAACACAAACAGGCTCAAAAAAAGCTTTGTTCAAAGTAAGGGTGTGCAGCAGATTACTGTGTTTCTGTTCTGAGAGATCACGTAGATCGCGCTGTTCTTCCTTGTGTCAGTGCTAGTTTCCGTCAAGAGGGTGTGTCATATTTGCCTTACTTTGCTTCTCTTTTTTTCTATTAAACACATATTTTATGTTCAATGAAGCAAATTTCCAATCGAGCTTCAAGAATATACAGTGTATATATATATATATATATATATATATATATATATATATATATACACAGATATCTATATATATAAATTGCTTCCGTCAGTCTACCATATTGCACTGTATTATGGTCATTGCAAAAACATGTTTTCATAGAAAATTTCTATTAATCTTTACACCCTCAGCCCCAGGGAAACCTTCTGTTGCCGTTTTTGGCTGAACCTACTGCCAGAATTGTCAGTTAAAATAAAAATGCCTCACTCCAGTAACCTTCAGTTGGGTCTTTTTTCTGAAGTTACCGTGAGTTTGGAGGGGGTCTATGATCTTTATTTGAGTATCCTCAATAACAGCTGTGAATTAGTTTTAGGTTAAATGACAACCATGGCTTTTGCAGCTCTCAGTGTTATTTATGATTGTATTCCCTGAGTGGCTATGTAGTTTTTGGTCTTTTCTTTTAAAAACTTATTGTCCTTGTAAAAAAAACAAAAAAAAACAAAAAAAAAAAACATTTGCAGAAACAATGAGAAACTACTGATTAGTTGAAGTGTTTATCTTGTGCATGCTGTTGAGGGAAACCAGAAAATGTGATACTAAAAATTGACCTTGAATGTATGGTGACTTTTTACAAAGTTATTCTAAATAAAACATATCTCTATATATTAATAAACAGTCTGGTCTGACGAGAAATCTGTTCTGTCAGTGACAATGACATCTTCAGTTTTGTTGAATATTTTCCATGTGTCAAAGTTTTCACAGCTCTGAACTGAACCCCCCCACCCACCCACCAAATGTATAAAATAATTCCTTTTGCAAAACTGCTACCTTTGTGTGAATCATTGCAAGCCACAGCGGCGTCCCAAGCATGCAGTTTCTTCCTTACCCCTGTAACACCCATTGCATCTGTGCTACTCTTTGTTTTGTTTGTTTTTTTACAGTGACACAATCTGCGTGTGTGGTGGTGTTGTGTAGAGTATGCGTACAGTAATGTGAGTGTCTGAACCCTGCCTGCCCGCTTTTTTGGTGGTTATTTAGATATTATTTTGGCTTGTGTTTTGAGTTGTATTTGGGTAATAGAAATAACACTTCAGAACACCTAGTACTTCAGAACACCTGCCTATTGATTGCATTGCATTTAAAGTAAAATGTATGTCCACTGCGATGAGCCGCGGACACATTTCCTCACGCAGTTTAGGATTTGAATAGGAGCATACAGTACTGTATATGGCATGTTGAGCATGAAGTGTGTACTTCTGTTTTCCATCCCTCATCTCAGTTACAGTTATTATTATCAACCTACAGTACGTTCATCTTGCACCAGACTAACCAGCAGTGTCGTTACAAAATGTGACCCATGCATGATCTGAGAGATGAGCCATTCAAACCCAAAGGTTCTCTTTACCTTCCAGTTTGGGTCCAGAATTGTCCCGGTTCTGAGGGAACAGGACCTCCGTAAGTCACCAGCCTCCATTGCCTTTTCAGCCAACCAATCACTTTTCTCCTTCTCTCTATTACTGCCTGGTTTTCTCTGCTGTCATTGGCTGTCTGGCTGCAGTAGGATGCTGGGAATCATTGGTCTTTTCTGTCCTTTGGCCTCCATGGATATGGCAGCATTTGGTTCAGCCAGTCCAGCAAGCCTTGGGTTATAAAAGAATTACCGATGATTATTTTTTTTGGTGTGTATAACGCACTATTATACAGAGAAGACACTAACCCTGCATGCATGCCTGTTACAAGCTGTTTTTCTTCTTTCTTTTTTTTCTTTCTTTCTTTTACTAGAGTTCTCTCACCCCATGCATGCTAAAACTCACAGTAGATACGGCAACTGTTTGCTCAACTTACTTTAAAAAAAACAAAACTTCAGGAAGGCAGATTTCTTTGGTTGTGGGGACATAGCTGACCATGTATCTCTCTAAATTTTGTACTGTATTCACCCTAATTTTCACTGTTCCTTGCCCCACCCCTCCTCTCCCCACAGTGACCGAGCCCTGGAGGTCTACCTCCGGCCCACCTTCACTGATGACCGATCTGCACCCATCTTCTACTAGCGGCCTGCTGTCCCCTTATGTGCACTCATGGGCCCTTGTTTTCATAAGGGGGGGAAAAGAAAATGGCCGACAGTAGCATGTTTAAATTGTGGGATTGGGGGTATTTAAAAAAAAAAAAATTGCCCCAAAGACCATGTTACACTACAAAGAATCTAGTTTTTTTGCCGTGGAAATTCACTCAGACAATTTTCATTGAATTCTCGTGATGTTTTGCAAACGCTTCCACAAACATTGAATGTCTCAGCCTGAACATTCTAGTGCAAGTGTGACAGTAGATTTTATTAATTATTTAGATCACACCACTTGTTGATAAGGTATGGCTAATAGGTTTGACTAGTGTTGCTGTCAACTCATTATTAATCTGTACTTCTACAATGGGATTTCTTTTTTCTTCAACACTGTACACTGTAAATTTCATATGAGGATTATTCACATTAATGAGCAGTGAAGGCACAATCTGCTTTAGTTGTTCTAAGAGAGGCTTGAGGGTGAATATAAGATGTTCGTCAGTGCACCACTGTAATATGCACTGAAGACGAAGTGTAGACTGTATTGCCACAGAAAGCTAGAACTAGACAGTTGCTGAGAAAACTGTAATTCTGCTTTTGTTAGCTGATATAGTCCTATATATTTACTAGTTGTGATACAGTGTACCCAGATTTTCAATGTGGGAACTGTGCCTTCTACTTTTTTTTTCTTCTTTTTTTTCAAACATAGGCTTCATGCAGCATTGACCCAATCATTCTATAAACTGGGATAATTTCCCCTTTTTGTTTGCTTTTTTTTTTGGTTTAACTAGTTCCAGTACAGTGCAATTGCAGTTCCACCAAAAAACAATACAATAATATTTAGAATTGCTATTCTTTTCTTCCCTCTTTGAATTTCAGTGATTTCTAAGCTGCGAGGAGATGAAATACAGTGCATACTTAATGGGTCTTTTTTTTTTTTTTTTTTTTAATATTTAGCTTTGAGGGAGTGGTAGCTTAACAGATAAGGTACAGTATTATCATAGCTTTTGATCATTCATTCTCAGTATTACACACTCATCTGGGAGAAGAGCAGAGGCATGTATGAATGCATGTGGGAATAGAATAGAAATCGTATGTGATGGAAAAGCAAGAAAGTGCATGGATGTCATTGTGCTAAAAATGCCTCTTAAGACTGCAATAATTTAAAAAATTACATCATGAAAAGTCAATTTTCCATGGATAAGTCCTTTACACTGAGTGATATGATCACGCTTTTATTACACAGCTCATTCGGGCAGCAAGTTTCCAATGCATTTTTTACTTTTTTATAGCTTTTGTCCACTTTGTCCATTTCTCACCTTTGTCCCTGTTTGTATTATATCTGTACTGTACAGAGAGTGCATATAAATTATCCTGTCCAAAATAAATCTACATGGGCACAGACATCATACTTTATGTGTTGTGTTGTCATGTTGTGTTTTATTCATTTTTTTTTTTTTTTTTACTGAAACCTGCACTTCTGTGACATCAATACAGATAAATATATCACAGACACAAGAAGGGAAAAAAGTATTTGGATTTATTTGTTTGGGATAGTACAATAGCCATGTGTGAGGGAGAAATGGAAACAGCAATGATGTTACTACCGGTGCATAGAACAACCCACCTCACCTTCTCCAAAAGGTACCTGCCACTTTATAACCAATGGGCTTTGTAATATCTCTTTGGCAAATTTGAGAGACTATCAACCTGGATTGCATCTTTTCAAATGCTTGTACAAAAATACTAGCAATGTTTTCTCTTCTTGCGGAACTTAAAAGGCAAGGTGCGAGGAAACAGAATTGGCACTTTGAGCTACAGGAAGATAGAGAGGGGGAGGGACTTGTCAATACAGCAGTAGTAATTCAAGTCAAGCTAACTGCTACATGTTGATATAACATTCATACAATATGTGAGATATGTCCTATTTTGAATGTCTTTTTTGTACACCTCAGACCCAGGCATTCAGCACAACTGTAATAGAATACATTATGTATGAGAGTATGGACAATACATAGATGTAGAACAAAATGCATTAAGATGATAACTGACATTCAACATTTATGACTGGCATGTTGACATGACACCGCTGAATTGTGAGGAAACACCCCTCGATCCCTTTGGTGTCATTCTATTGCTGATGAAATGTGATTTAAACAAAGCTAATATGCCACAAAATATAGTGAACCTGTAGCTGGCACTGTTGACACAAATAGGGAATCTCACATGTTTAGATATTTCATTCCAGGGTAAGGAGATGCTGAGCAACAGAGCCATCATTAAGACCCAGTTTGGCTTACATGAAGTGCTTCAGACAGATATGGTAAATGTAGACATATACTGTATATCATTATCAACCAGAGTGAGCGGTGGTAATAATCAGGCAGCGACAACACCTTGATGTCCTGTAATATGTTTCCGGTAACATAACACACTGAATCCACCATCGGTATGATTTGGATATGTCTTGGATTACGGAAAAAATTAAGTTTCAGCACCTCCATCTTGAAACACCATCACCACCACCCACAACGGTTTAAAAGAGTCAGATTTTGTGTTTAGAAATCCACCGCAGCATCTTATGCAACAATCATCAAGCATTGTTTTCTGGCTCCAACTATTAGAGTTGTAACAGTCCTTAAAAATGCCAGATCAATGGTAAGCAGATGGACCAAGGCAGCCAATGAGAAGAGCAGCTATGAAGCTTGTCATGTCGTACTTTTTTCTCGCTTATTTTTATTAATTTCCTTTAAATTCACAAATTAAACGACCTGTAAGGTGACCAGCAGAAACGGATGCTACATTGAGCACAAGATATTGTCATATACTGTATGTTAAAACTAATATACTGGTGTTTTGTTTTTCTGAAAACAATATGATTAGATTTTATATCCTTTTTCCTGGTTGCCATACCAGCAGCTATCTCAGTTTCATCACAGAATTAAAATAAAGAAAGTGTGCAAATCATCAAGGGTGTTTCACTACAATATGAGGCACTGTCTCATAAAGGGTCACCACGGTCAGATGCCCCAAACGTCGATAAAAATAAAACTCTGTAAAACATCTAGATATAATAATGCTGCTTTTCTGTGTCGAGAAGGACCAGGACTCGTCCTCCTCCAGTCAGGGCCACGGGACACTCAGTCTTTTGGACTCTCTTCACTGTTCCCTGTTGGAAATAATTGATTGGAAATAAGTGTGGTTGATTTACAATAGAAACTAATCAAACAGCTTAAAGTGATACTCCACCCAAAATCCTTTTTTTTTTATGACAAATACCTACCCGCCTGTGTGTTTCAAAAGATTCCTTTTAAAGATAAGAAGTTTTGTCCCTCTAACATAGGGTTGATATTTTATACTAAAAATACATAATGTGCGCTGCATTTTAGACAAACTTAACAATTTACTCCAACTTTGTGAATTTGAGACTTTGGGAGGTTTTCACATTTTCAAGGCAAATAAATTAGCTTTGTACAACAGTGAACATTGTGTATGACAGACAGTTAGTACAGACCTGTTGCTGAGCCCATGTGTGGGTCAGAGATTTGCGTGATAGAGAATCGTGAGACCATAAAACGGTTAAGTGCTACAGCTGCAGGTTTAGGAGATTCGGGACTATTGGAGGTGGATGTGGGTGAGGACTTGGGCTCAGGTATGGTGTCAGGTGAAGATGGGCGGGGCTCAAATGAAAGGTCATCTTCCCATTTATAACCCCCACCTGGAAGCACACACACAGTCACAGTCACAGTTACAGTGATCAATCCGAGATAAATCAGCTAGAACTACTCTGTGTAATGTTTTATGTCCCTGACAAACTCACCCTCTTCTGAGTTGTTCCCATCTGTCTCTTCAGAAACACAGCATGCTTCCAAGGCTTGAGCTTCAAGTTCAGGGTCAAGTTGCAGCTGATGGTCAGAGGTTTTCGCCTCTGAAGAGTCCTGCCCACTGGACTCTGTTCCTGTGGAGAAGGTGTAGTCAGCCAGCTCTCCCGTGGGACTCTCCTGGAAGCCATAAACAAAAATATACCTCACACACTCTGAAAGAATAAAATAATCAAATCATTAGTAGACAATATGCATCACACAACTTTGACCTAGTAATGTGTCATACCTGGTCAAAAAGGAACACTGTTACATCATCAAAAAAGGACACAGCTTTTTTCTTCCTCTCCAACTCATCACAGAAGGACTGGGTGAGGAGGGTGGGCATCTTCAGGAGGCTGCGGAGGTGTCTAGCCCTGCTGCAGTCGCTTACCACCACTGGCACTGTGGTGAAATCCTCCTCACTCTCCTCGCTGTCTTCATCTTGGATGTTGTAGGTCCTTAACTCTTCATCAGACTCACTGTCATCAGAGTCATCTTCATCCTCCGCCTCCTCTAGTGGCGCTCTTACATTTTCTCCACACAGCTCCAACAATGATGAGGAAGTGGACAGGTCAACAGGGCCGTTGGATTCTTCACATAAACTGTCCTGTGAATCACATTCCTCTGCATCTATGTCCTCAAAATCTTCTTCATTTATTCTCACACCCTCCCTTCTGTCCTCCGTCTCGTCCTTGACATGATTGAATTCGGGCAACTCCTCCTCCTCTGTGGATCCATCACCATTTTCATTTTCATTGGGGGCCTCATCTCTGAGGTCATTTACAGTGGAGTCAGAATTCAAAGACTGGACGGGGGAGCAATCTTCTTCTCTCCTGTTCCCGTCCTCATGGTTACCTGAGGCCTCCTGGACAGTGGAAGAGGGTTCAGACACAATGGAGGAGCTGAGCTCTGAGGAGGGCTCCTCTCCTGAGTGCTCTGTCTCCAGTCCGAGATCATCATCTGCAGGAGCGGACTCTTTGGTCAGACATCCGCCCATTTGCGGAGGAAACGGTGACAGCATGGACAACCCAGGAGTGGGAAGGGGATGGGGTGAACTAGAGTCAGCCTCTGAGAGATTCACCACAACACAACTTTTGATGTGTCTCAGATTTGCTAAATGATCCTTGTTATTGAATTGCCTTTTGATAGGATCATCATCTCTAATAGAGGTCAGTTTCTCAGTATGAAAGTCGTGGTTAGTTGGACCTGCAAAGAACTTACTGGCTTCTTCTTGAGGGCTCCTCTCATTTTCAGCATCATAGTCTGAGAAATAGGCCGAGTCCCTGTACGGGTTCTTATCCGTCAAGCCCTTTAACTGTAGCTCTGAGGTGCTGGTGGAAGTGCAGACACCCTGGCCTAAACCCACCTGCAGAACAAGTTCAGGTTCTCCACCTAGCCTAGGGCTCCTCTCACCACCCCGGGGATCTCCAAGCTCTTTGAAGATAAATTCTGGAGATTCGTTGTTCTCTGTGTCGTAGCCGCTGTCCAGGGATTTGGGCAAGATGGGGGTATTAAAGGGATCAGGGCTGAAGGCCTGATCACAGGGGCTTGCAATCGATGAGGACAGGTTAAGGGTGTTTACAGAGTCACGAGTTTCCTCTGGATTCTTCAATGGGCTTAGCTCTTCCTCTTCTACCTCAGCATAATCTAGATTGAAGTCGGCAAAGATACCTGATGTAATATCTGTAATGTCATCATCATCATCCTCACTGTAGTCGCCAAGCTCAATCAGGCTAATGCTTGATTCTCTTATCCCCACTTTACTATCCAGTGCTCTGCTACTTTCTGATGTATCTGGATAATTGAGCTGCTTGTCTCCCAGACCAACAGCTTTTCCTGCTGAAACCCCCTCCCACATGTTACCTCTCTGCTTGTCTGACAAGGCTCCTGTTTGACCAGTCTGAGGATCCTTGAAAGAGGATGGCGACTTTATATAGATTGTCTCAGGTATCATCTTAGGCTCAGAGTACAGTCTCTCTCCATTAAGCAACAATTGCTTTTCATATTTTCCTTCCACTTTTCCACCTTCTGTACCTCTGGAATTCATACTTGAGCACGTATGAGAATCATTATTTCTCAGATTTTCTGCAGTTAACTCCCTTTCCACTTGAGTGGCAGCTTCCTCTCTTTCTTTGTGACATAATTGAATGTATGAACTCAATTCAGTGGGCACGCTATCAGCGTTACAACCTGTGTCTCCTCCGCCTGCCTCCAAAGTGCCAGAAGACGTGGAGCTGTGGAAGGTTCTGGTGGTGGCCTTGGTTAATGACCATAATTCTGTTGTGTTAGAATGAGCAGTATATTGAAGGTCCAGATAGCTTTCATGCCCACTGCCTGTCTGTCTGCTATCAAAGCTCAGGCTATTGTTGTTCGCGGAATGGTTTGAGGTCCAGTTAGTGGCATCTCCCTCCGAGAAAAGGTCATCCTCAATGTCTTCACCTCTCTGCTGGCCCACCAGCAGGCCGTCATCTGTTCCAACATCAATACTAATGTGGTTAACAATGGGTAGTGTCTTTCTGAGGGGACCCATCATATTATGGCAGCTTTCATTAACTGTGTTATGACCTGTGCTCGCCTCAAGGTAGGGATCACAGAAGCCTAAGCTGGGGCTGCTCACTGCTTGTGACAAACTGCGTGTGTTTTCTAACCGCCCCACTGGATGGACAAGGTTCGATCGGGACTTTGGCGATGTATCCAGTTCAGACAGACAGGACTGGTGGCATGTCTTGTAAGCTGAAGACTGTTCACAGTATATAGTGCCGTCCTGATTGGATGACAAGCAGTTGTGAGAGTGGCTTAACTTTACAGGGCTGGTGCTGGATGCCTGTCTCAGCAGTGGCTCCATGGTTAGTTGAACAGTAGGGCTTGAATCAGAGTCGTAGGCAGTAGATTTGGTGTAGTCAGCAGTTGACCAGTAAGCACTAGGCTGTGCCATGGATGAACAAGTCCGACTCTCAGAGGACAACCTGCTGTTACTGGCCTCCAGTCCCGGGCTGTAGTCCACAACACTGTCATCCAGATTAATGTTACACTCTACTGGTTCCTCTATGCGAATGTAGTACTCGCTGCTGACGGAGGGGCTGTGGGCACTCAACACTGGGACCACACCGGGGTGTTCGGGTTCATAATAGGAAGGGGATACGCCTGAGGTCAGGCTGTCAGTCTTGCAGCCCCCTGAGGTGCTTCCTTTGCTCGAATAGTAAATATCCTGGTAATGGGGGTTCCCCTGGCCCAGTGGCCCACTGGTGGAGGAGGAGCAGTACGGCTGCTCAGCTCGGGCTTGTTCCCACTTGTACTCAAAGTTGAGACCATGGCTGGTCTCTGTGACAGTCAGTAGGTCGTCTCCTGTGTCAGAGTGGAAGCTGTCAGAGAAGTGTTCCAGGAGGGGGAAGGAGGATGATGCAGAGGAGGCCAGCTCCACTGCCTGAGTTTGGTCCGCACCAGAGGCATCAGCTGGTCCAGGTGTAGGGGTCAGGACGAGGGCTGTTGACGTAGCTGTGTGAGAGGAACTACCAAGCAGGTTGGGTCTCAAGGCATTCCAGCGTTGTTCAAAGTCCTCCTCAGCCTCACTGGAGCCTTTGGCACACAGATATGTGACCAGAAAATGTACTTCCTCACTACTGGGTCTCAGCTCTGGCTGTAGCCAGCAGAACTGCATCACCTCGTACCTGGACAGAAAGGAGAGAGAGAAAAGAAAAACAAATGGAGGCAAAAGAGAAAAGAAGAGAAAGTTATTATCAGACTCCTTAAGTTTACATATAAATACCTGAGAGGCACTTATTTATATCTTAAGAATATGTATTTTTTATTTAAAGGAGAGATGAATAGGCAGAAGTTATAGAATTGATTCTAGATGAACAATAAGGCAATATAAAAGAGAACTTTTGAAGTCAGCAATTTCTAGCAACGCCTAGCACTTGTTTATGGCACTAGCCAATAACATAAAGAGTGTATGAAGGAGGGGCAGTGCAGTTGCTGACACAGTTAGAAGATGTTTACATTCCTCCTTGTGTGTGTGCGCGTGTGTGTGCGCTTGTGTGTGCGCTTGTGTGCGCGTGTGTCTCCTCAGCATTGGCACCATTCGCATTTAATTTAATGAGGAAACATTTTGAAAAATAAATAAATAAATAAAAGACGGTATTTGGCTGGCTTCCCCTGTAAAAATAAATGAGGTGATTCAACTCTGGTCAATGCCAAAGGGATCATAAAGAATAGGGAGAGTATTGATCATCTGCTCTTGCTACCAAAGAGAAATATTGCTACAGTGGTTCTGGTTCACCACCATAAGCAGAAACTAATTTTAAAAACTGGACACAGTGACTAGTTCGAAATTAATTGGTCAGTAAGACTTGAAGGCCTAACAAAAATTAATCTTATGCGGCATCAAAATATACAACATTCTGAGTGTCCCTCTCTGAATGTGTTTGTATGGTATGATTCTCTGAGTGTGTTGGCAGGCTAATATGTCTCACCAGCGCTCAGCCAGGGGGAATTGGAGATGGGGTTTGGGTAGTTTGAGCTGCTGTTCCTTCACAGCATACGTCAGCACCTGTCTGTCGGAGTAGTGTCTGTACGGCTGGTTTCCCAGCTCAAACAGCTCCCACACAGTCACCCCCAATGACCTGCAACAGGCAACGAAATCATTGAGTGTGTTCACTGCTCATATCTCAGACATGGCCATGTTCCAAACAAGCTGTTCATTTCATAACCTTCTTTATGTTGTGTCACGTGTATCTCTTTTTGCTGTACATATACAGTTAGGTACATGAGCATTTGGACAGTGACACAATTTTTGCTTCTGTACACCACGATAATGGATTTGACACGAAACCATCAAGATGCAGAGGACAAAACTGAGGGCAGAAAGACTCGTAAACAAGCAGCAACTGAAGGCAGGTGCAGTAAAGCCCTGGCAAAGCATCTCAAGGGAGGAAACTCAGCATTTTAAGATGTCCATGGGTCCCAGACTTCAGGCAGTCAGTGACTGCATAGGATTTTCATCCAAGTATTAAAAATAATCCTTATATATATAATTGTATTGGTTTGTCCAATTACTTTTGAGCCTCTGAAAATGAGGGACTATGTATAAAAATGGCAGTAATTCCTGGACAGTTAATGTGATATTTTTGTTAAACCCATTGAATTAAAGTTGAAAGTCTACACCTCCATCACATCTGATGGCTTCGTTTCAAATCCATTGTGGTGGTGTACAGAGGCAAAAGTAAGAAAACTGTATCACTGTCCAAATACTTATGTCCCAAAATGTATTTCCTAAAGAGTTTCATAATAAAAGCAGACCAGATTACAGGAAAATTGAACACTGAATGGATTCAAGTTGTTGTACATGTTGTTAAGAGTATTACATGCAGAAACCTTCACACAAATAAAATAAAATAAAAAATAGTCAAAAGATGAGCATCCTAAATAAAGTTTTAACACTACAAGTAATCGGTTGCAATTTTCATACACACAAAGGGAAAAAAAAAAACATCTATGTTAAACAATTTCTATAACTTGATAAAGGTAATGCTGGTATGGTTATGTTATCTCAGTAAACTTGCAATAATATTTTCTGTTTGTTGCTTGGAATATCTCACCATATGTTGCTGCTTTTTGTTTGGTCAACAACCAGCAGGTTTCCATGGACCTCGTCTACGAGCTCAGGTGAAATCCAGCGCAGGGGCACCCAAATCTGGTCTTGTGTTACATAATAGTCATCCTACAGAAAAAAAAAGACTAATAAGGTGATATGGCAAAAAGCATTCGATAAAAAATTACTGACATTATCAAAAGTCAGTCTGACCTTGTATCGGCTGTGAGAAAGGCCATAGTCCCCGATCTTAACTGACATTTCTAAAGTTAGCAGGCAGTTTCGCAAGGCCAAGTCACTGTTGGAGGAAAGAAACCCTGAGTAACTTTTCTAAAACACTGTGCATAAACATAGTCTTATTTCAAACTGTATGCTTTAAAATGTTTTGGTTGAAAACATTAGGAGCTCAGTATTTTTCCATTGTTACACCCTTTTCAGTCAGTATGTTATGTACTGGAAAGTGCCTTTTAGTTATAACTGTAGAGTATATACCATTTGGGCTTTCAGTGTTTTTCTGTTTGCTAGAACAGACAGTATTGTAGGTGTGTTGCCAATTAAAATATATCACTGCATTATGACTAACCTAATGTAGCTACAGTATTAATTAAAGTATAGCATGAAATGTGTACATGTACATGTATCATGTTACGTTTCTTCTCATCTGACCATGTGAAGACGGACTGAAGTAAGTCACCTTGTTTATTCTCACCTCCTCCACAAACAGGGAGATTTTTAGCCTGGCAGCCACGGACTGGTTGCTATGGCAGCCACCACATGGTTGAGAGACAGCGAAGGTGGCTCGCCCCCGGCAACAAAATCACTGATGCTGGAGTTTGTGACAAGTACTCAGGCAGCACCAGGATGTTGTTGCAGGGAGAGACCAGCAGGGGGCACACAGACCATTCAGGTGGATTCCTCCTTTCAAGGGCATTAATATGCAGGTTGATGAAGGTAAACAGAGCCGGACTTACTCCCATAATGTACCTGTGTATGAAGTTGTTTTTGTGGAGGTGCAGAAGCCCTGAGGCAATGTCACACGCCATTCGCTGGAGGATCAAAGGGTCAGGAGTCTCAGAATCAGCCACACGACAACTGCGGAGGTAACTCTTCAGATCACCCTGAGAGGAGAGAGGAAATTAATATGTGAGCTTATGAATACTGCACACAACGCCGCACTACGAAAGGAGATAATGAGGTATGTGAGAAGGACAGAATAAACAAAGTTTTAATCATTAAATTGTATCCCACCAGAGGGCAAAACTCCATGACCAGCAGATAAGGAGTAACCTCCGAGCACTGTGCCAGACACTGCAGGAGGGCAGGGTGCTGGAGGGTTCTGGCAGAGGAAACAGAATTTGAGCAGGTATGAAGGTCGTAAGGTCATACATAAAATAAATAATCAGATCCTTTATCTAATTTGTTTTTTTTGTTATGTGGTGCTGCAGTCGTGGTTGAAATGATTGGCACCCCTGAATTTTAAGAACAGAATTTAGAATATAATATATAATATCTTCAGAAATAAATGCAAAGTAACCAATTTTTTATAATCAAAATATTTCAATAAAATGTCCAAGGATAATGAACAAAAGAAAATAAGAAATACAAAACTTGCATAATAGTGAAATAATACAAACACAAAAGCTACCAAAGGCAAATTTATTGGCACCCTTCTCTAATATTTGGCTGCAGAACCTTTGGCAATAGCGAAAGCCTCTAAACGTTTCTTGTAGCCATCGAGAAGCCTCTTGCACTTGTCTGCTGGTCGTTTCTGCCACTCTTCCTCTGCTCTGCGTTCAAGCTCTTTTAAGTTTGCAGGACTCCTTTTTACAATGGCACATTTCAGCTCTCTCCAAAGGTTTTCAATGGGATTTAGGTCAGGACTCATTGCTGACCAGTTTAAAACAATCCATCTTTTCCTTTTCAATCATTCTTTTGTGCTGCTGGATGTGTGCTTTGGGTAGTTGTCCTGCTGAAAGACCCAAGGCCTTCACCTCAAGCCAAGTTTTCTGACACCGGACAACACATTTCGCTATAAAATGCCTTGGCAATCTTCTAATTTCATCATTCCTTTGATACATTAAATGCCTCCAGTACCGGAGGCAGCAAAGCAGACCACAACAAGACAGAACCTCCACCATGTTTTACTATAGGTTAGGGGTTCTTTTCCTTATGGGTTTCATTCCGTTGCTTATAAACAAACTGAATCACTGCATTCCCAAAGAGCTCTACCTTGGTTCCATCTGTCCATAAAACATTACCCCAGAGAAGACTGTGGCTTATCTATGAAAGTATTAACAAACATTAGTCTTGCCTTTTTGTTCCTTTCTTTCAATGGTGGTGTCCTCCTTGGCATTGACCATGGAGCCCCACTTGGTTTAGTGTACAACGTATGGTACAGGCTGAAACCACCAGTCCAGACTGCTCCAAGTCAGCAGACGTTCTTTAGATGTCTTGTGTGGTGTTTTTAACACAATCCGCATTAACCTTCACAGATTTCTCTCACTGAGTTTCTTCTGAACACCACGTCCTGGAAGGGTCTCAACATTTTTATGACTGTGAAACCTCTTGATAACGTTACAAACTGTTGAAACAGGGATTTCAGAAAATGCTATGTTTTTCGATAATGGCATTTCTGATGCTCTCAGAAAGCGCTCTTTTTTGCTATTGTGAAAAAGAAACAATCATGCAGGAAAACCATCATTCATTGGTTAATTCAGGTCATGTGAACACTGAAAATTAAAACACAGGTTAGTCTTATTTAATTTCTATTTAGTTTGAAGAACTTATTTAAACTTATCAAAAGGGTGCCAATAGTTGTTTCAAGCATACATTTTATTTCTGTGTTTTTTATTTTACTCTACGAAAGCTTTTTTGTTGTTGTTCGGTTACTTTGGACATTTTATTAAATATTCTGATTATACACAATTGGTTAATATGCTGAAGATATTCTAAATTCTGTACTTAAAATTCAGGGGTGTCAATAATTTCAACCAGGACTGTATTTGTGGGCTGAACGCCTGTGGGCTGTGATCTCTGATTTGTCATTGAACTGACCGGTATGGCTGTGCCTCCTCCAAGAACTGCATCTGATCCTGCACACTGGCACTGGCCTTCAGCTCCTTCACCACCACCTGGGTAGTGTTGAGGCCCGCATTGACCTCGCCCAGCAGAACCTAAGAAGTATACATAGGGGGAAGAGCAGAACTGAACTTTATACCAAACTCTAGGAATGTGGACTGGAATTTACCACAAACAGCAACAACATTACAAAGTGAGCAAGATGAGAGAAAAACAAAAACCAAAACACACTAGAACGGGAAGCATATCTAGGAAGCATGATAGCAACAGTTCTGTACAGTAAATTGTAAGGACTGTGACTGTGAATTTCAACTCTTCAACATCCTGACACAAGTGCCAAAGATTAGCCTCGCTGGAATGAGATCATCATCACATTACCCTCGCATTCCACACACAGTAGAGAGCACATCAGACTACAATTAGTACAGTAAGAACAGATGCAGCTGGGACAATTAAAGCTAGTGATGATGAGTACAAAGGTGTTGTTGTAGACCCAAATACTGTGCGTGACTGTGTCTATGTTTTAAAAAGAACAAAAAATGCATTTCTTACCTTGCCAAACCAGCCATGTCCAATCTCTTTTAGATAGAGCAGACTATGGCGGCCAAGTTCTGATGATTTCAGCAGCTGGACTGAAAAGGAACAGTAAGAAAGACGTAAGATTACTCTTAGACAGGAAAAAATGAGACTGCTATAGTTGGAAAGGAGTGATTAAGAGGAAAAAAAAAAAAAAAACTGATTTCTGAAAAGACAAGGTTTCAACATATTGAGCAAAGTAAACAAAAGAAAAATAGAAAGTTGGAAATTGTTTGCAGATACAGAATAAAAATAGAGCACTGCAAAGCAGGGAAACTGCAAACACAGGAAGAGAAAAATTAGAACCCCCTCTCAGCCAAACAACAAATGTACATTTTCCTAAATAATAAGTTGCGTCAACTAAAGAGAAGAGATTTGCCTGAAGGCAAACTTGAACTTGTTACTTCCCCACTAGTTTAAACAATACTTTGAGTTCAAAGAAGCTTACAGCCGCCACACACAAATTCACTACAGAGACCCAGCGCTAGTCTGCAAATTATACTAAGTCGTGCACAAAATCAAATACCTCCATGAATCCTCATGTTTCAAGAATGGGGAGGATAATGGTGAGAGGAGAGATGATGATGATGATGACGGAGCAGTTGAGCGGCCAGCCACTCTGAGCACCGTGATAGAGGCCGAGTCCGAGTCCCAGGCAGGGATGAAGTACTGGTTCAGAGTGTGAGAACCGAGAGCCCGTGGCCCCAGCCCCAACCCCGGGCGTCTTAGCTTCATTGTGTGTATGTGAGAAAGAGCCCACGGTCGCAGTGTGTGTGTGTGTGTGTGTGAGAGAGCCTCGGCAGGATTTAACCCTCCGAGCCCTCGCACAGCTGAACAAGCTCGCCACGCTGCCTCTCCCCGTCTGCACCGAGCTCATCCTCCAACTGGGACACACAAATACACATACTGTCCTCGTCTCGAGCTCCCCAGCTGTCAGGCAAACACTGAAATCCTTGGTTCCTATACAGACTACATTTAAATCTGCCGTAAACAGAGCGAGATAGAAACTGATCACAGCTTTGAGTCAGTGGAGCAATCTGCTGATGGGTCGATGCAGGAGTTCCGAGGAGGATTTCTGCCCTGGGCGCTGAGATTTTCTGGTCACGCCTGATGTGACCGTCACGCATGTTGGTAGTGTGCCGTTTGACGCGCCAGCTCTCTGTGCAGCTTCAAGACACCCAGTAGTGACATAAGGCCTACATAATGCCGCCCTGTCACCCAGGACAGCAGCATTCCTCAGCCAAACAGGACACAAACACTGCTCTGTCAGATACAGAAAAGACCTCTGTCATACGCACTCACCACCCCCTATCTGAAGCCCCCCCTCCCCGCTCTTAGGTCCTGGTGCATGCCACCACTCTTCCCCTGTCTCTCCACATTCTGTCACAGACCCCTCACTGTATTCTGCCCATAATGCCAGTCCTCCGCTGGTGCGTTCCACGGACGTTTCGGTCCGGCCTTATGCTCACCCACTGCCCAGCCGGCCTAAATCAGGGCCATTGTTTGGCTTGCTCACTCACACGCTGCATCTCCTGGTACCCAGTGCACCAAGCACGCACACACACACACGCGCACACACACACACACACACACACACACACACACACACACACACACACACACACACACACACACACACACACAAACACTCATATGAAGACACACACAAGGCCCATTCTCCACTGGAACGCTGGGCAGTGGTTGTCACAGTGATAACCCACACTTCTCCACCCCAACCCCTGAGCCTCCAACACCCCTCCCAGACGGGGAGAAAGAGAGAAGGAAATTAAGACGTGGTATTATTCCAAATGTGGAATGTGTGAGCATGAGTGTGCATTCCCGTCCTACTCATGGCATTCCCAGAGAAGGTGGTAAGGTCCAGTGGGACTGCTGGATTGGTGGGCCCATGGAAAGATACACACACAATCACTTCACACACACTCACTTTGATGCATCGAGCCTCTGTAGTGGTTTGAAAGCTTTACATGACCTCTTGAATAAAAGATTAGAGCAACAAGTAAAAAACAGGACTGTCAGATCAATGGCAAATATTGTGCTGTATGTTCATTCGCCTGAATTGAGTGATGCTTGGCTCATATAGAATACGCCATTCATGGTTAGAGTAACTATACAACTGGTGTTTTTGTTCAACATGCAATTACTAGGCTCATTATCACCATGTGTATGTTAGTGTGGGGGTGGACAACTTATGACGTGCATGATGATAATATGTATGGAAGATCCCGCTCAGTCCTTGACCTGTAGATTGATGTAATGCTTTTGAAATGTGAGCACATCCCTGCTGTTTCCTGTCCTCTCGGTCTTTTCATATTTCCCCACGCTGATGATAATTTGTGAAAAGTGAAGTCGGCACAATACGTACATGTACAGAAGTTAATATAAAAAAAAATAGACTCAGTGAAAGGAGACATTCTCCCCCTTTCAAGATCTTTTCTCTTTTTCCCCTTTCATCCATTCCTCGCCCTGCAACACCTGGACCAATCATACAGCGGTAACTATGGAGGACAGAGGGGAGGCTAGTGACTGGCTGTGAGCCTGAAGTTGCCCCTATCCAATCATTACTGGAGCTCACATCCTGGGAGGCTGAGCCCCAACTCACCTCCCTTCTGGCTGAGCACAGTGCAGCACAGGCAGCCAGTGAGTCATGCAGGGAGAGGCACTTTGAGCACCCAGGATCTGGCTTACACTTTGAGATTGTCTCTCTCTTTCCCACTCCCACTCCCACACAATCACACACACACAAACACACGCACACACACACACCATCACACACACGCACATAAACATTTAAACAGGCTGGGTTTGAGGCAGAATAGAAAAAACAAAAAAACAAAAAACCAAACAAACAGGCTGTGATGTTGCCGGGAAGGATCATGGATATACAAAACAAATTAAACACACTGACATAATATGGATGTGCGCTGAAAATTCTGATGTTGGATATATGTAAGAATCAAGTAAAATGGGAACACAACAAAAACCACAGATCTCCGGCCATAATGTTCAGTAGGGTTAGGTCAGATTCCTTCCTTTCCACTGGGCTGTAGATTTTAGATACAATAAGCAATGAAGCCCTGCAGTAGGTCCATTTCTAGATGCATTACACAATGGACAGATGTCTGTCCCTTGTTGAGCAAGAGAGGGTAAGAATGAAGCAACATATATTACAAGGTAACAAGTGAAGGAGGCTATGTCTCCTCCAATTAGACTTGGCAAAATTTATTCAGTTTTACTTCATCCAAGTAAATACAGCTAGTAAGATGTTCCATAATCCACTTGCGGTATGCTCCAGAGAAGTAAAAAATTGTTTTAATAGTCTCCGTTGGTGTTGCAGAAATTCACTCTTCCTAAAAGAGCTGGGAATTAATACTGACCACTGGGATATGCACAACACAGAAAAGAGCGAAGAGCAGAGAAAAAAACAAAAGAAGAAACTAAATACATGATGAAGCAAAGCAGCGAGTTAGAGGAGAGGAGGATAAGAAAAAACTAAACTCAAAAACAGGTCATTAAGAGTCCAAGCAGATATAACTTTTAGGTGTTATGTGTTGATGTTGTTGTGTAGTGTCTTACTGGATCTGCCAGGCTGCTTGGAGACAGGCAGGGAGACCTCAGTGAGGGGAAGGATGTAGACCTCGGGGCCATTCTGGGAGGAAGGCGAGGCCAGGGCGGAGAGATCTGCCTGGTACTCCTCTCCCTCAGTGTTTTCAAACTCCTGATGCGAAGACACAAACTGGGATTAGTCATCCACTCTCAACCATCCTACCACTGAGACGGCAGGACACAATGGTTCAACTGTGAGACATTCAGATGCACTGCGGCACGCCCACCCAGCCATATACATAAGTCATGTTCATTGTGGGGTGTATTGTGTGGGTCACTAAAAAGACACTGTAGGGGAACACACTAATGCATACTGCTAATCAAACTGTACAAAGAAAGCTTTTCTTTCTCTAATGTCTTTTCTCTCTTTCTCATAGCCAATACACATACATATACAAACCAATGTTCTTATTGTGAAAAAAAAAAAAACTCCTAAAAACTTAAAATACTGTAGATAAAACAAACAACACAACATGACTTATATATATGTAATACACACACACACACACACACAAACATATAATTATATATATACATATAAAGATATACAGATATATACACACAGAAATACACACAGATAGATAGATAGATAGATAGATAGATAGATAGATAGATAGATAGATAGACAGATAGACAGATAGACAGATAAGTACATTTCGGCATTTACTTAAACCTATCAGGATAACTTTTCTTGAAGGATGTGCCAGTTTTGAAAATGTAATCACCACTTGCATCATGTCATAAATACTTGAGAGGAAACACCAGTGTCCTGATGATTTCGGTCACATTATTTAAACTGTGCTGTTACATTTGCTAGTAAGTCGCACTAGTAGTACTTGTTCCACTTTTATGTAGAGAAAAAGATAGCACAATAACGCTGAAAACATACACACACACAATACCTGCTCTGGACTGCGATCAATAATAATGAGCGGGGCTAGGAGACCAGAGCTTTCTGTTTAGTGTTTCCCCTTATGCCACCATGTAGCTGCAAAAACCTGAATTGCAGTTCTATCCTCTACTGTGCACTATAAAAAGGGGTAACCAGAAATAACCTCTACAATATAAAAGGTTAAGTGTCCACACTACTCTCAAATAAAACCAAGAGAGAGAGGGAGCCGTCATCAGCTATGCAGAAAAAAAACTGGTTCCTCAACTGCAGATTTACCCCCCTCTGCCAACCACGCCAAGATGGATGAAGAAGCTAGAGGGAGTGGAAAACAGTGACACTCTGTTTTCATTATCTATACTCCATATCCCACATCCTTTGCTCTGCCTGTCTGCTTTACCCCCACTACCCTTTTTCTGTCCCCATCCGTCTTTGCTATCCGGTCTACCGCAGTGTCCTTGCTCTCTAATTGTTGTAGTGTGTCCCAGTAGTGCCTTGTCTCTCTAAAGCACCATACAAAATGTATAAAGAGTGCTGATCTTAAACCAGAAGGTAGGGCATACGGCCTAAAACAACTCAATTGAGAAATACCTCATTGTAGGAGGGAGACAGCTTTGATTCTTTGCAAATATGAGAGCAAAATCTTGCATTGTCCTATATTTTGGTCTCTTCCTTTTCGTTCACAATGTACCTCCAACTATTTGAGGATCTGTCCTCACTCACCTACTGTATGTCACTATTCTAACACACAGAAGATACATAGCCAAAGTAAACCGTATTTGAGCAGTAAACTAGAGAAATTGCATTATGTGCAGCGTGAGGCTGATCACAAGGTAGTCTAGTGGAGTATATGTCAGGGTGAGTCAAGAGTAAACAACTTCATGAACTCATATGAGACCTTAGGGATCCTACATATTCAATTACGATTATAATTACATTATATCTACATATTTAGTTTTTCTTATGCTCCTTTAATCCTTAGTTCAGGAGCGGTGCAACTTTTGTTCAGCAGCTGCACCGGTCCAAGTGTGACTTTAAAATCCCTGAATATCAACTTACTATAGTCACTGTGAGTATGCTTGAATTCCAAAAATTCATTTGCTTGGGATTCTCAAAAAAATATCCTCTTTTCCTCAAGAAAAAAAAAAAAAAAAAAATGCCCCTGGGAACCCTGGATTTTTAGTATGTGTGTGCTTGTGTGTCTGCGCCTCTAACCACCAAATCAACATATCCAAATGGCTGCATGTGACAGAATTTACTTTGCTGCCATTGCAAACAATTTTAACCACTGGTCAGCACTATAAAGATGGTTGCTCTTCTACTAAAAACATCACCACATAATCTTACGTATAATGAAAATGAAATAATAATAATAATATCTGACTGGAATTACCACCCCGCGGTTGTAAGACTCCACCAACTGGTCAAGTTGCAGTTTACATCCATGTCTGTCCAGACTCATAAAATATATGTAGTGAAGATTTTGAAGGAATTTAATAAAAGTTATTAAGTGTATTTTATCATAATTAGTGTATGAATTCTTGAGTTATGGCCAAAATTGTGTTTTGTGAGGTCGCAGTGACAGTGAACTTGACCTTTGACCACCAAGATCTAATCAGTTCCTCCTTGAGTCCAAATGAACGTTTGTGCCAAATGTTAAGATTCCCTCAAGACGTTCCTGAGATATCACATTCCCAAGAATGGGATGGATGCACGCACGGTCGGACCACCTGAAAGCGTAATGCCTCCGGCCACAGTTGTCACTGGTGCAGAGGCCAAAAAAAAAAAAAAAAAAAAATTAGAATAAATGCTATCCTATGTATAACTGCAGTTTTGATTTAAAAGTCAAACTTAATTTCCTGCTAGAAGTCCTGGTTTTCTTGGTAAGAGGCATATATTGCTGGGATGCAATAATCTTAAAAAAGACCTAGCTCTGAGTAACCAACACGGCCAGTTATTGCTAATAGTAGAGCAGAATTTGACTATTGAATCTGCAACAAAATAATAAATTGGGTTTTACTGAAAGGTATGTACTCTGGCTATCTGTATTGCCTCATTACACAACTGGAATGAATAATTGAGTCAAACCTATGAACTATATAGAAACTGAATAACCAAGATAACACAGTGCTGCGCCCAGTAACTGAAATGCTGCAATTATAACGATTTCCCTTTAATATCTATTTTAGGTTATAGCAGAGCATATGGAAAATCTCTTAAATCACTGCCTCCTCTCTTTCCATTAAATATGTCGGGTCCCTAAGGCAAAGCACCTCTTGATGCTGTCCTGAGCGTTTCCAACTACATGAAGCAACATCCCACAGTAACTCAAGTCAACCTTGTTAGCAGTTTCTCAAACTGTGGATATGATGGGAAGCCAGGCTGGCAGTAGCGCTTTGTTCACAAGCACTGAGCCATCCACCTATCCTTCCATTCCCTGGCTAATGAACTGTTACCCATAACAAGCCTATCTCCCACTTGCAGCAATCACAGAGGTAAACAAAGAAGAAAAAGTGAAAAGAAAACAGGAGGAAATGATACAGGAGGAGAGCAAGAGAGTGGGTTGCAGGCCGGATTAATTTGAAAAATTTGATTGGCTCCGTGTGTGTGCTTGTGTGTATTTACATGTGTCCGATGTGTACACATAGGAATGTGTGTATGTGCGTTTCTCATTCAGGAGAACCATCTGCCACTCTCCTCAGAGTGAAGTGTGAAAGCAGGCACCTGGCTGTGAGTCAGCGCTGCATAGCTCCCCAGAGAGCCTTCGGTTTAGAAAGCACTTAATATCCAGCCGCACACTACACGCTCCACTAAGAGCACCGCGATGGAAAGGAATAAAGAAGCTTCTTGGATGGTGCAGCGGTGCGATTTTGCAGTCCCACACGAATGCACACCTTACATGTGAGCTGCTGAGTGACGAGCTGGTGCCAAAGAGAGGGATAAAGAGTGGGAACCACTGAACCATTCCGCGGTGATTGCTGCCAAACTAAGAGAGCAAGATGAGGATTTGATAACTTTTGAGAAATTAAAGATTAGAATGCATTAGCCATTACACTACCTTGTGTTCTCCTGAATTGCAATGAACTACGATCAAGACAACATGCATAAATTCAATTTACTAAAGGTCACAGTCTGTATAATCCAAACATCAAAAAAATATTCCTCTGACAAAAGATTCCTTGTTAGTGACCACAGTTACAATGTGCTTTCTCATTATTGTAATCCTCTCATTGCCTTCTTCATAAATGTCAACTACATTTACTGTTTTATTACCAATGACCCCCACCTTGAATACACAGAGGCTGACTCAGAGACCTGAACCTAAGTTCAAAGAAATACAACCTCCACCTAATTTTCGTGCACTTTATGCACAACATTAAGAAGAGAAGAGGGCAGTAAGCTAATGAATTTAACATTTTTGAAGGAAACTCTTGCCTACTACCTTTGCCCATTGATTATTAGAGTGGTCTGGCAAAAGACTCAAGAGTCTCAAAATTGATTTTGCGATTTTGTAAAACTATACTCGCCTCTTTTCATATATATCAACAAGACAATAAACACGGCATACGTGCTAAAATAAGTTTCATAACCTGAACTCTGCGATGACCGTGTGCTGGAAGACAATATCTCTGCATGAATCAGTAGTACTGGTCATACTTGTATGTCAACCAACCAACGTTGGGCCATGGTTGACAAAATGGATTAATTACTGTCTGATGCTGTTTTAGTAGCTGGAGCCATCCTTCTGTCACTAGTATTTTCAAAGTAAAATGCAGGCCAGTGGAGAGCAGACACGGACCTAAACTCCCACTTCCTTCGGGTTATTAAAATACACTTTCACATGATGAGGCGGAGGCGATCTAGCCTGGGACAGACAGGCATGGCCGCGCACACACATGTTAATGTTGCCTCTCTATGCTGTGCTCATTAGTCACACTGTTATCCTTGCAGCATCTACCTACCAGAGGCTGCTCTCACTGTTCAGTACGTACGCTGAGGCACAGACCTGACTCTCACCACATACCTAACCAAGGAACAAGATGCACTGCTCTCACTCTCTATCCTGCACTCTCCTTTGCTTTTTTTCATCTTTCTGATCAACAACAAAAAGCCAAACAGGGTTTTCATTCCCTCCAACCAAATTGTCAAATGATCTGCGTAAGTGATCTTAACATAAGACTCTGCTGTTGAGTCTGGGCTGTAATTTCTCCATTCTCTTGCTAAAAAGAGTAACATTAAAATGCATACAATCGAAATGAAAATATGTTTGGATACTGATGCCATAATATGAGCAGCATGTTAATGGGACACTTGTAACGACAAGGAGCAGCCAGTACAACAGCTCTAGAGTTTCTCCTCCCTCTCCATATGCCCCCTGCCTGTGTCAGTCTCTGTTAGCCGCTCACTTCAGCACTGATGTTTGACACAGCATGGCTGAGTCATGCTGGCAGCTGAAGGCAACACAGAGACAATGTGTGCCAGCCTGGGATGGGTAGGGGTATTTGGTTGCATCACTTGCATACAATGAGGCAACAGTTCTCAGCAAAAGACGTCAAAATATAAAGTATGTGTAGATTAGAGAATTGGACAGATCGGTACCGAAGTATCCACGCTTATACGATCCAGACGTCTCCGGGGAATCCTCGAGAATCAGCTCTAACATAAAATATTAACGCAGTAAGTGTTTCCTCTAACAAATCAGTTAGCCGATTAATCGATTAGTTGTTTGACAGAAAATGAATTGGCAACTATTCTGATAATTGTTAAGTGTTTTAGTAATTTTCTTTAAAAATGTCCAAACATTTACTGGTTCCAGCTTCTAAAATGTGAATTTTTGAAGCTTTTCTGTGTCATACATGAAAAGAAGCTGAATATCTTCAGATTTTGAACTGCTGATCAGCCAAAAAAAAAAAAAAAAAAATGTAAAGTTGTGCTACAAGAAAAATTAGCAGATATTTTTCACTGTTTTCTGACGTTTTAAACACAAAACAATTAATCTGTTAATTGAGACAATAATCTGCAGTATAATCGGTAATGGAAATAATCGTTAAGTTTCAGCCCTACATTTCATTATTACTTTTTTAATGAAATTCAATTTGCATCTCGTGCCAAAAAAGTAAACATATTTCAGTATATCAAATGAAGGAAAGGAATGTTCTATCTCGGCTAACCAGTATTATTTTTTTTCTGTCACACTTTATTTTAGAGCTGAATCATACTATCGATTTGTCCATCAACAGAAAAAAAACATGGGCAACAAATTACTCATTTAAGTAATTTAATCAAACAACTGCGGCACACTGAAAAGAGGTTGAATGACAGTTTTATTAATACGCACAGTTGTGTCCAAGTCTGAGACCAATTTCCCAATCAAGTGAATGGGAAAATGGTCCTGTGATGTCCTCTGTGAGCATATAGTTTGTGCTGCCTTCACCGCTTCCAGCAGGGGGCAGCAGTGAGCTCACCTTGAAGCCGATGTCGCCCTTCTTGCAGCAGAGGCAGGCCAGCATGAGGAAGACGAAGGTGAAGAGGCCAGAGAAGGAGACGGCTACCACCGCCAGGGACGAAGGCCATGACAGCTCGCTCAGCGGTGCCCCATCTGCGGCAACGGAAGAATACGCCAGTGTTAAAAGGGCGGGACCGGACCGAGATCAGACTGCAGGGTCATACACGTAATTAAAAACAAAATATAGATGAAAGTGATTTGGATACACACAAATGATTTGTGACCATTTAATTGACAGCTTGATGAAAAGGGCATGTGACTCATTAGTACTCTCTTCTGTCTCCTATTCATGTCTATAGACTCTGAATAGGAAGAAGGCCCCCGTGGCCTGACTCCAGTAGTTACTATGCACTCTGCGCCATGGAGGCTAAAAGTTTGAAACCACCCACCAACACAATTACTGCCTCTGGATAAAAATTTAATAAAGCAGCGGCAGAGTATGTGCCGTGGCTCATTCAGTTTCCGTGTAAATAGCCGTGATGAATGAAAATGCTTTCTTTGGCTCAATATATCGTTTTCTGCAATGTCCTGCAAAAAAGCGTCCTCATAACAATGTCTGGGATGCCAAATACAACTCAGAAAATGATTTAACTGAAGTAACGACATCCCAGAACAATGAGGAAAGTGCTTTTGAAGCCTAGCACACAATGAGACACAGTTGTGTTTGAGGGCAAAGCCTTTTGAAAAAGGTCAACTTCAACCGCAGTGTTTCAGGGAAATTTGTTGTTTAGTTGTGGGCCAGACAGCAATAAACAGAGCACGTACACATGCATAATGGGGACTGTGGGTAATTATTTCTCCGCTGTGTAAGTTATTCACAATCTGTTATTGTTTTTCCTCCCTGCATATGGGCAGCATACACGTGTCAGTTTGTCTTTTAGCCTGTACAAGCTGACGACAGCCCAGAGGGTCAGATGTCACGGTTTGGAGCACCTCTATATAATCTTATTTTCCAGTTTTAAACCTCCTGCCACCACAGATGAAAGAGAAAGACTAGGAAAGAGAGAGAGAGAGAGGGAGAGAGGAAGAGGTTGAGAGAACTATAGGAGAGGTTGAGACAGATGCACAAAAACATGCACAGGTAAACAATATAAATAATACTCATCAGTATTACTATACCTGTCAAGACTTAACACATCCATCCCCCAAAACTATCCTTTCTTCATGGATTTTCATTGATATCCACATCAAAGCCCACTGCATCCATCTTCAACCCAACACATGTACACCGGTTGCATTCAAACAACAAATGCTTGAGGAACTTAACTGCAATCAGTGAAGTACTGGACACTCGGGGGTTATTTTACTACAGCACCTAACCACTCCGAGCATTAGCAGTCTATCGGGAGAAACGGGAAGAGTTCTGTTGTAGCCTCCATCTCACATTCACATATCGTATATATCTGAACCTCAGTCATATTTACTGCTGTAAAATGAGTTATTGGAGCATCATTCATTTGCCTGCATATATTATTTAGGTCCCATCATCCTGTTTAGTAATGGTCCCTTCCTCCCAACCTGTTAATTATTAACTACATGCTACTTCAAACAGTACCTACTGTCATATTCATCAGGAGGAGGGATGATCCTATCCACAGAGATGCTCTACAGAGCATTTGAATTAAAAGGGTATTCCAGCAATTGAGTATTGTGCTTCCACATACAGTAGTAGAGCGACTTATGACAGATTAAGAGTACCAAAAAAAAATAAAATAAAAAAAATCGGAGGAGCAGAGGTCACAATATCCTAACTTTTAGTCGCTAGTATGGGTGGAGAGCGTCACAAAATGTTGAATCCTACATTACCTATAATAACTGTACTAGCAAGCTGGGTAAATGGCCGAGTCTTTCAAACTCCATGCCTGCAGTCTGAAACACAGGCTCTGTGTTAAAACTTAAAGTATCATGAACGGAAATAACCCCGATAACATAGCTATGACATCATTAGGATATTTTCTCAAAATTTAAAAGATGCATCCAGAGACTCAAGAGACATCATAGTGGACAGCTGCTCTTTACAGGACACCTAAACTGATATTCATGTGATAAATCAGACTGGTCAATATTAAGTCATTAAGTTTATTTTTTTATAATGTTATATTTGCATATTTTGTGGTTAGTTCCCAAAATTATGCGGACAGACATTTTAAGAAATGTTTGGAACTTTCTGGCTAAGATCTTCCCCTTTTTATAGACAGTAAATCCATTATTTCTATTTTTCCCATGGTATTTAGATTAACCTGATCTATGCATTGCTACTCTGAGTTTTACTCACACATATTCTTGTAACAAAAAACGAAAAACAAAACAAAAGAAACAAAATATTTTTAACAGAACAACATATCAGCATATCTACTGTTGAAATGTACCAGGCCTGCAGTAACCCTTATTCCCTTTTTATATATGAAATATAAATCTATCATATCTTGTTGAAGAAAAGGACTGGTATATGTCCTCAATCCAGGATTCCCTTCATCTCCATCTCTATCCTTGTGAGGACAACACAAGCACAGAAACATGGGACTCCAGTGCTGACTGGGGCTAGGAGGAGTTGTGGTCTGTGATGCTTGTGTGTGGGTACTTTTCCAGCTCACTGACTGAGACCCAGCGGTCCTGACCCATTTGGCTGCGGGGAACAAACTCTTCCAGGCCTGACAGCTCCAGCAACGCAAACAGCCCTGCTCCAACCAAAGCTCGACCCTGAGGTCACGGCCATAAAACCCACGCTCACACTTGCACACACACGGGTGGATGATGCAAACAGACAGGCACAATGCATCCAGGTTCCTACTTGAAGCCTGGTGTAAGAACTACAGCATGCGTGCGTGCACGTGTGTATATATATATATATGTGTGTGTGTGTGTGTGTGTGTGTGTTTGTGTGTGTGTGTGTGTTTGGGGCACGCTGACGTGCCAGCAAATCACCATGGCAACAACCTCGCTGGCCAACACATATTAGTTGATTGGCTTTTACAGTGCGGTAAATCCCCCCCACCACCACCACCCCACCACCCCCAACCCCAACCCCCATGTGTGTGTGTGTCCGTATGTGAGAGTGTCTGTGAAGTGGAAAAGAAGGAGATTACCCAACTAAACCAAGCCATGCCCTTTCTGGATCCACCACATACCACAACACAGAGCCTGAATCGGTGGTGACAGGACACATTGTGCAGACGCTGATGGGGGAAATAGGGACGATGCTTTCCTTCAAATGTGAACATTCACAGCTATTATTCATTCCCTGTGGCATCATGGTCAAGCGGCTAAGAATTTAAATCAATGAAAGAAATATGCAGTCTTCCCCTCTGCCATTATATATAGCTAAATTTCCAGCACAAAGCTTCAAAGCTTTAGGATAACTGTGTTATACGGCCATTTGATGGGGGTTGAAAACCTTTTTTTTTTTTAGAATTTGCTGCATATTGATTACCTTGAGGAACTATCTACTGAACCTATGGATATATAGATGGACGGATGGATGTGAGGAAGGAGAGGGAAAAGAAAGGAAGTACACTGCGCAGATGGTGCCAGAAACCGTGATGATACAAGCTGAATCAGATGGCATGGTGAGTATTTAATGCCATCACTAAATACTGTCTCTCCTGCAGCGTCACAACAGTACAACATGTTACAAGTATTCAAAAACATATCTTCAGGTTAAAGCGTAAAGCACCAATACGCAACTTTTCAACATGAGGTTGGAAGTGTACGGTGGTGTCCACTTCATCCTGCTGGTCACATTCCCATCACAAAACCTCATTCATCTTGGTAAGCTTTCTACCTTGAAAAGTTATCTAGCCTGAGGCTGAATAAACTGTCAAGCTCAGGCCTCTAAAGGCACTTGAAGCAGATGGTGAACACAGGTCTGGAATAGTGGACCAACTTGGTACCCTTTCACAAATAATGGAGGAATCATGGAAATTACCAATCCACTCTAAATTTGTTTTGTGGTCCGAAGAAAGGAAATGACTGTGTTTCCTGTAAAGTACTAGGAGGCGGCCATTTGTCCCTCTATATTTGGAGTAAACATCTCTATATTTGGAGTAACATCTATATGAACCCACTAGCTGAGATTATGGAAAATGTGTCACCATAATTATGCAAATGCAACTCAAATTTACATAACCATATCACCAAGGGGACTATAATCTTCATACAAGACCTGGTTAAATACATTGAACAAATCAACTATTGGACGTGCCAGAATTTTCTGCAATTAAACATAAGATAAAACTGTAGTAATTGTTTTTGAAGAACGATTAAAAGTCGGTACTCAGCTTCAATCAGCAATGTTAAAAACCACAAACCAAGCCAGAAATCTTGGCGTAGTCATGGAGTCAGACCTGATTTTTAACATCCACATTAAGACAATTACAAAGTCATCCTACGATCACCTTGAGTACATATCAAGGATTAATAGACTTGGATTTGGAAAAACTTGTGGATGCCTTTATCTTCAGTGGACTCAACTACTGTAATGGTGTATTTACAGGTCTCTCTTAAAAAAAAAAAAAAAAAATCTATCAGAACACTGCTGCTCAAGTCCTCACTAAGACCAAGTGGGTGGATCATATCAGTCCAGTTCTCAGATCTTTACACTGGCTTCCTGTCCATCAAAGAACTGATTTCAATATACTGCTGTTGGTTTATAAAGCACCAAATGGTTCGGGGCCAAAATACATTTGTGATCTGCTGCTACATTATGAACCTCTAGGACGTGTGCTTTCTGACCCCAAAGTCAAAAATAAAACATGGAGAAGCAGCGTTCAGTTTTTATGCTCCACAAATCTGGAACAAACTCCCAGAGAGGTGAAGGTCTGCTGCGACTCTCAGTTCTTTGAAATCAGGGCTGAAGACTTTTCTATTTACCACTGCCTTCTGTTAACTCAAATAATTACTCATTTCTTACATTGCACTGTAACTTTTAAACTTGTATTTTTTCATTATTTTTTATTTTCTATTTAAATCTTTTTAATTTATATCTTAACACTTCTTTGTATTGTCTTATGTTGGTTTTACATTTTGTCTTGATGCCTTTTATGTCTCATGTCTTGTGTAAAGCACCTTGAATTACCTTGTTGTTGAAATGTGCTGCACGAATGAATGTGCCTTGCCTAGCCTAAAAGCTGTGTCTGCATTCATAAGATCCACATGTACACTGGACTCTGACAAGGGTGTGCTTTGCCACCTCCAATGTGTGATTCTTGCGGACACAATAATGGTGCAGCTGAGCTCTAGAAAGTGTCAGGTTTGGTGACAATGTGGTGACTTATCTGTTACTTGCCGATGATGTTGTGCAACACAGCCTGATTGAAGACCATTACCTCTAACTAGGTAATGAGATCAAAAAAAAGCCCAGTGTTAAAACAGGGAAAGGAGTTGCGGTGGTATGGATTTTTTGTATCAGGTACCAGTGAAATAGTATCAAGGAAGTCCAGTTTGAGTAAAAGATCTGTGATGAAGGCTCATCAGATGCCAAAACACTGCATAGTGGGGTTTTTTTATACTATGAGGAAGGATTTTCCAAGTCTGGAAAGTTATGACGGCAGCAAATATTTTATCTTCCATTGTGGCGATTATGAGTAGAAATAGAGTTCATGTTACAAAAATATCGATCATAAATATGTTTGCATGGATTAAGCAAGCACTGAACTTATTTGTCAACCTTCTTTTCAGCCCCCACCCAGCTTTGGGTAGAGATTTGAGTGGTATTTGCCAATACAAGCAGCTGAGATAAAGGTTGTTCTCTGTGATTCCAATCTCAAGCCGTTGCTACTTTGAACAAAGGGGGTATAGGTAACTAGTCAGCACCCTACAAGTATGCATAAATACATGATTGGCTGTGGGGCGAAAGTTAAATGTACAAAGGACATTTGGGCATCTCTGCTTATGCTTTCACCACCATGACTCTGCCAAAGACAAGCAGTTTGAAAATGGGTCAATAAATGGAGGAGTGGACTGTCCTCATCTGGCTCCCATTTATCCTCCCAGTTCTTTCATTTCTTGGTTTATCATATAGCTGTTGGTATACCTATGGTTTCCCCGTCACTGGCAGCTTGCCCCACTTCATCTCACCTACACATGCACTCACACAAAATGGCACACACTCCAAAACAGAGTTAATAAAAAGCCAATGTCAGCACTTTTGGGCAATTTAGGCATGTGTACACAGAATCGAAGATGGACCCAGATAAAATGTATATTATAGCCTATTTTTTTCATATTTTAGTTTTAACTACAACGGATGGATGAACCCTATTAAGTCTTCATTCACCACCGGAAAGTCTAATATGGTCATCCAGAGGAAAATCAGTGGCACTGTTTTCATAAGTGCGACATTTAAAGAATCCATCTCCCTCTCCCTCTGAGGAACTGTGAGAGAGAGGCGACCCGGGGTCCTCCATAAATATTTGATAAGCACACATTACTTCACCAGCTGCATGCCGAAATGAAAATAAAGCACTTAAAGCTGGGCTCATACCCGCTTTATTAAAAAGACTGGCGGAAGATGAGCCATGTCCTGACAGACGGGAGGGGAGATTGATGGAGTCAGCCTGCCACCTCCACAATTCAGCCTGACAATCAGTAGGCTGCAGAGGACTAAAGAAGCGGAGGAAGAAGAAAGAATGATTCAGGAGGCCTTTGCTATTACTTTTTATTTCCTAAAAGTAAGACTTATCAATAAAAGTCTTGCTTCATTGAGCATGACTTTGGCAGTTTCACACAACTAACCTGTGACTAATTTTATGACGTCTAGCATGTATCGTCAGACGATGGCCACACAATTTAACACCAGGCTGAGCAGAGGGATGCACATTTCAACTGGCAGAAAAGAATTTGCTGAGTGCTTCACAGTCACAGAACAATAGCTGATAATGCAAGTTTATGAACACGCAAGTAAATAATGGCCATAAAATACAACACTGCTGTAGCTATGTCATCAGCAGTCGAATGCTCACCACGTCGATGCAAGATTAAGGTCTACAAATAGAAAAGGAAAAAGGAACCGAACTAACAAAAAGTAAGCCTGTTAGCCTGTTTTACTGAGGTTGCTTAATGGAACACCAGGCACACTTACAGAAAGTAATAAACGGTGAGAGAAATACAGACACGTAGAGAGATGAAGGCCCAGGGAGGAAGCAAGAAAGCTAAGGAATGCTCAGTTCAATGGTCTGTGTGTGTATGTTCATGCATGTAAGTACGAGATGAGAATGTGGTATGTTAAGCACAGCCACTGAGCTTGTCATGGTAGATCATAAATAAAGCATGCACCATTGAGGTACAGCTTTTTGTTGCTGTGCAGCTTTCAGCTGAAGCAACTGAACATCAGGTCTACTGCTGCCTATGTGTAACTACCTAGCATACGTGATATGGCTCATCGTGCATTCAACGAATCTGTTCCAAATGGACATGAGTAGGAGAGGGACAGAGGACAAACGGGACAGGGAGGGAAAATAAGGATTTTATTCAAGGCAGACTGAGGCATATTACAATCCCTCCCACACTCGTATCAAGGCCAGGGCTGAGCCATGTGGTCAAATTCACACATGAACACAAGAACATGCACCCACACAGAGAGCCCAGTCAAGGTGTTGCACTGGGCTGCGTAGGACAACTTCGGAGTTTCCGTGGTAACTGAGAACAGTTGGCTGTTGTTTCTGCTCCTGACAGCAGCAACCCCTTAACAAAGTCAATGAGGAGGAGCTCTAACACACCACAGATAGACAGAACAGAATAAAATGTCTCTCTCCCTCCGAAGTGCTGCTCTCCCCTCTCTGCGGTCAACCCCTCTGTCTCTTTTTTCTGAAATCTCTCACTTTCTCGCTGGTATGGTTGCCACGCATGGACAATTGCACAAACACACACTCACACACCATTTCTTGCTTTTGACCGTGGGACCAAGTAATGACAGGGCTGCAGGGGGTGGGCACTGTGCCAAGCTACACACCACTGCAATCAAATCGTCTTGAGAAAGAGTGAGGCAGAGACAAAGCGAGAGGGTGAGATACAGTTTCAACTGCAATTAGCTTTCAAAAGAGTGGATACAAATAGGGACATTCATTATGCAACTAGTGTGTTGAGTAAAAGTCTGAAAATTGATGTGTGGTCAGCGGCCACAGACTCCGATTTGTGTCTGTTGGGAAAAATAAGCTGGCTGCAAAAATAGGTTGTTCCACTCATCCAACACCACATCTCACGGTGTAATATGTCTGACACCCATATGCCCAGAAGACACTAATGAACAAGCCGCATGTCATATACTGCAAAAAGACTTTAGGAGACTTTAATCCGTGGAGGTTAGTGTCACCATATGCAAGAGGAGGCTAGCTGCTGCCATTATTTAGGCCATTAACTAACCTTCCACTGAGCGAGAGAGTGCAGGGGAGCAGAAGAGTCCCAGATCTCTCTGAGCATGCGTTTACATTCAGGACAGTGCTGCAGGGGCAAACAAGCTCCTCCATCTGCCCTGCTTGGGCTTCACCAAGTGGTTTCCAACAACAACACGTGCATTCTCTCTCTCTCTCTCTCTCTCTCACACTCTCACACACAAACACATAAACACACAAACACACACACACACACACAATGATGGAGAGGGAGGAATGGCGAGGGACTGTTTAGGATACAGCAGATAGGACAGGAGCGAAAGAGACTGGAGATATGTATGACCTTTAGGTTTAGATTTACAGGTCAGTTAAGAGGCGGCAAGGAGCAGAGCAGTTGGTCTTACGGGAAGAATTTACATACATTATCACTTGCAAAGCTCCAATGATAATTGATTGGAACTTGTGGGGTTGACAACAATGAAAACATTCAGCTTACAGTAGCTGAATACGAATTCAAGTCATTGACAGAGCTGTCTACCTGTGTGTAAGCCAAATATTGATATTGATTCTCCACCGCTTTTGTGCACGTGTTCATTAAATGCATAAAGACAATCCCTACAGATCAATCGTTGGCTCAAGTGGAGAGCTCATATTTGGCATCGAGATGTAAGATGTAATTTGAGTATCTGTTTTAAAAGACTTGCTCCGTATGTATCACCGCCAAGGGATGCAGAGTGGCTAGAGTTCGACAGCCACTAGGAGAGCTAGTGGGCTGCATTCAAGGAGAAGTGAGCTGTGCTTTGACACAGCCTTCTGTTACAGGCCGTATGAAGAGGGGAGAGATCATGAGTTAGGACAGAGGAAGGGAAAGAAAGTGCTCTGGAGATAAAAGGAAAAGGAAAGCTAAAGCAGGAGCTGTGAGGTTGAAAAAAAAAAATTGGGAGAGGATTGCATGGATTAAAAGCGAGAGAGAGAGTAAGGAGCATGAGACTGATGTGGGAGGACTTAGCACAGAGAGGTGCAGAGGAGGAAGCAAACACACACACAAAAACACACACGAACAGATATGTCAGTCTCAGGAAGGGCTGACAGCAGAGGGAACAGCATGACAAGATTAATGGCAGGGTACAGTATCCTCCACCGATTTGCGTCCTCTCTGCTGTTCGCTACTCATGCTCTCTGTGAATGACTGCAGATGGCAGAGGGATGCACAGGCCTGGAGAGAGCCATGATAACTGTCATTAACTGGGAGTGAGAGCCCAGGAGGATCACCATGGATCAGCATTACAGGCCTGTCATGTCCGTCCCACTGCAGCCCGGGCAAGGGCACACTGATGGAAAGAAAGGGTGGGAATATTAACTTTGTGATGGACATATCTTTCCACTTAATTTAACAGATTAACTAACTACACAACCAGCTCATTTTATTCAAAGGTGCTAGGAGCAGCATTTAACATCAATAATTCATTTATTTCAGACATGATTATAATTAATGTAAACTCAGAAAATTGCAGAGGAGACTGGTAGCCTCTACTGTCCTCTGTTCTGCGTTTTGCAATGTGGCTGCGATCTGCTGAATTGGGTAATTATTATGCAGCACAAAAAGAATTAGAGTTACTATTCTGCACAAATGGAACAAAAGCTGTTCATCGTTTATCACATTGGCAAACAGACGGTTGAATGAATGAATGGAATGAAAACATGTTTATCCTCTTGAGCCAAGTAGAGGAGGAAACTCCTCTGGAGGAAACCAGAGGATTCAAGGGTCCTCTTTGCAACAGGAAGCAACACAGTTTGGTACTAAAAGGTCAGTCCAAAATCATATCGATGTAGTCAAGAAGCTATCAGAAATTGTCCTTTTACATTTTGCAAAGCAACTACACTGCAACTAACTACATTACCCTATTACAGAAATTAAAAAATACAACCGATGAAACTGGATAAGTTAATGAAACTGATGGCTGTTCAAAAAAATGGCATAACTGACTGTTTTGGCACTTGTGTGTTTAGGCTGATAAACACAAATGATATGCATGTGTAAACCATATGCATACAAATGTACACTTGATATGACATTTCAGCCCGAGTGTCATGATGCAGACAAAGCTGTGCGCGCGTGCGCACACACACACAAAGAAAAACTGAAATTCAAAAATATACCTGAGCAAAACCAGTTAGTGTGGGCTATGCAGGCTCCCATGCATTTATTATTTTTTATGTTTTCCTGATGCTACTGTAAGGCACATACTCCCACTCATACACTCATCCACTGAATTCAAACACTTTCCACCCAAATGTCTTCTTAGAGCCGTCCTTCTGAACACGAGAACACGCTTGCATGCATGTTCTTTTCCTTCCTGTTTTTTTTTTTTTTTTTTAAATCATCATCATAAAACCTCCCTAAAATCAGTCCACTAAACCTCAACCTTGCTTCCTAGCCAGCAAATATCTCCGCTACCATTCACCACCATTTGAGGTGTTGCTAAATGGCTCTCAGGGTGCTCTAGCATTCAACCTGAAATGATAGAGAGCTCGGTGGCTTATTAAATACTTCACTCTCTAAAACAAACAACCATGCAATTGCACACGCACACACACACACACACGCCTTCAATGAGTGTGGCATCAATAAACCCACATCCCCCACATCATCACACAGAGAGTACATAGAAGAGACATAGATGGTTCCCCTTGACTGCTTAAATCCACTTCATTCTTTTTCTAGTTTCCCCCAGAGGCAGACTTATGTAACCAAAGTGCTTGGTGTTACACATGGAGGGATGAATAATCAAATAGTCAGCGGCGGCTGGCTTGTACTAACCCAGTCAGTAGGAAGAACTCTGAGAGCAAGTCAAGATACCATTTTTAACGTCTTTCCTCTCCGGCATCACGGCCACCTTGGTTACAGCCGGCAGTCTTGTGTCCATGTGCATGTGAGGACACGTGTAAGCCCTCCTGCATGTGGAATCTGCATTATGCATTATGTTGTAGTGTGTGTGAGTGATGGAAAACGTGCGTGTTATTCTGTGTCTACATCACGATACCATCTGTAACATGCCCGCTGGCTGCCACTGCCACCTCCAGGCATCAGCAGAGACTGCTGAAAGACAGTCTCCCAGAGTGCTGCATTGTCAGCTTGTTGGTGTATCAGTGATGTCATCCAGGTCAGTCTGTCTTTTGTTGCCCTGGTGGTGACATGGTGCACATTAATTCCGTGCGTAGGATGCAGCCGGGTTTCCAAATAGCTACCCTTCACACATTGACATCTGCTCCCTCTCCTGATGGGAGAGCTCTCTGTGGTGCTGAAGCAGTAGCAAGCCAGGTGCTTGCCGCAGTTGTCATTGGTGCAGAATGCCACACACACTGGGCTAGTTTCCCCCTGGCCGAAGTGTTCAGGATAGTCCTGCAACAGTGTGTACGTCCCTGCTGACGGCTTATATAATGCCGTGCAATGTGCAACTGACCTGAGACCCACAGTTGTTTTCCTCTGTCTGGGCGTGTGCTTGTGCATGTGTGACTGTTTGTGCGATTGTGTGCAGAGGTAGAGCACATTATGTTCTTACATAGCCCAGGGCATAGGGAGGAAGTGCAGCTGCGCAGCGTGGCTTTAGGTGCTGCTGAAGTTCAAACACTGGCTGAATTTTAGATTTGATCTCGAATCAATACGGCAAAGCACTCGACTGGACAGCCTGGTTAAAATGGTCAAACAGTTTGCTAAATCCAAAATGGGGGAATGGTGTAGCATTGGTGGTGTTTATCCTCCCATCATTTTTCACATTGTTTATCTTCTAGCTGGCTGACCACAGTCCGAGTCTTGTGATATTTACTCATCATAAAACAATGATTTTTCAGGTCAGATTCAGGTCTTTTTGGTTGGAAATGTAAATCTATTTTATTCATCTACTCCCTCGCCTCAAATACATATATTCAGCAACTACAGGTGATTGAATGCTGTTCCTCCCTGAGTGTTTCCCTGCCCTTTAAGGGACTCTAGCATTTCTCTGTCCTGAGCACTGGCCATGAGATTGATTGGTTCCTCGTCACACGCCCCCTTCCATCACCTAGGCAACATTGATTCTCAGTCCAATTACTGGTAAGGAACAGGATCGCTAGTGAGGTGCTATTCCTCTGAGAAATTTACATCATTATGATAGGGGAGTGACGATCCAGACCTCGTCGTCTACTCCAGCTACAGACAAGCTACATGCAAATGCCCACTCATGCCCCACTGTCCACCTAAAATGAACCAATCCCGATTGCATATGCTGATTCCATCCTGACCTGTCACTGAGGCTACTCATTCTACTACCATTAACTGAGGAAAGAACATACGAACGTTTCACTGCACATTCCCGAGGAAAAAAATTTCTCAAACCTGTGATCTCCCCCAGCAAGAAAATACCAAGACAATCAAATTAGGAGATGCCCCAGACGAGCCACGGTTCGCAGGCATTTTACCCATAATTCAGCTGGGAACCATTTATCTTGCTTCAAATGAAAAGGTTGCACTCCTCTGGCAGGTTTGTATCATATTCTACTGCACAGAGCCAGAGAAAGCCAGCTCAACACAGTCCACACTGATAACTGCCCCCAGAACTGTTTTCCCAAACATCTAAACACTAAACTGATCTCTGTTTCTCTTTGCAGTACATCTTAAAGGTGAGCATAACAGTATCTGTGACAGTTCAAGCATTATCTATCAACAAATCTTCCAAAGCTGGCATATCATATTAGTGCACTATACCTATATAAGTCTTATATTACAAGTGATATTGAGATTTGTGTATTTATCGAAATGTTGGCCGAATTTTCACATCCAAAAAGATTTGATGTGATAGGAAAAGCATCCGCTCTAAATATAAAAACGTACTCATCATTTACTTGCTATGGTGCTTTACCTTAATAAAGGGTCAGACTGATGTTTAAGATTGAGGCTCTTTTTGTCCTACCATGTTGTACAGTGTTGTTGCATTGCAAAAGGACGGCATACCTCATGTAAATAACCTATTTGACTTTACATGCAAGGCCACTTTTAGTGTCACATTCCGACCGAGGAGCAACAAAGATTAGGGACACTGAATGAGAAGTGAAGAGAGTCACAGGAAGATCGAGAAGGGTGGAATAATTACACAAAGAAGGATCAGAGATCACCGAGAGTGTGCAATTTTGGGGTGGAGAGATAGAGCCTGAAACTTGAGAGCCACTGGGCTCACTGTCATTTGTATTCTAAGCACACAATGACCATCTCAGGGACTTTTCTCAGTCCTGTTTACATTTGCACACAGTCATTTATTCTGCTCTAATTCAAGTCCTCACACAGGCTGTCTGCACGGCCATGACCTCCTTCCCACTGGTCCCGTAGCACTGCAGCAGCAACCGGGTTCTCCTTTGCCAAGGATCACCCCGCAACCTAGAGGATGATTAAAAACTGCATCCAAAAGGGCGCAAAGTACCGCAACCTCACACAGCAGAGCAATGCACCTCTGTCAGCAGGCCACCTCTGTAATGTTGCAGTCAGTCACCACACACACATCCTGACAACAGCAAACACATACAGTACATACATGCACACACTCGGCTGCAGTGATGTACATGTGGGACTATGCAGATTCACTGCAGACACAACTTTTAACCCTCTTGTCACCAAGCTATAAGGGAGTGACTGAATGTATAGCATCCATGCCTGAGCTATTCTTTTGAGGTTTAAGCTCACTGTAGTGGTGATGATGATGATGATGTTATTGCGCCGCTGCTGCCGCTAGTGAAAATGATATATACAATGTTATAGCACCGAGACACAGTGTATGGCCTTGCATCAAACCCCAGACACAGAGGAGAGCACTCAGCCCGATCGTGACAAAAAAAAAAAACATCAAAATCACAAGCAGGTCTGCAGCGAATGGATAAAAGCCCTCATTTCAAAAGTCATTCACCGGTTGCACCCTTACCTGTGTCAAAGTGAGAGCTGAAGGCAAAACTGGGGTTGAAAAACGCCGAAGACATGACAATCACATGTAGGGCAAAGACCATCCTCCTCGTCGCGTTGCAGAAGACAGCAGAAGCCTAAAAACAAGGGGGTCAAGAATAAATTCCAGACTCAGGTGCATTCGAGATTCAAATAACCTGCGGTAGAAGCAATAATGCGCAGCAGTTTTATTCCATCACACCTCACAGAGAGCCCCCCGAAAATCCAGCTCCACCTTTTAGCCCGACCGGATTTGGAGACAGATGTTGACGGTCATTTCCATTTTACTACATCTGTTGGTTGACCTGTTTGACAACAATATCCCGGCTCGCGCCCTCTTTCTCGTGGCTGCTATGCTGGGCAGGTTTAGTGCACCTACCAGGTCACCCCGGTGGAACGCTTATCCGTTATTTACACCGATTTCACACACTGTCAAATCTTGACCGCTCCGAACGTTTGGTAACATCCCGTTTGCGTCCCTTTCAGCATAAACCTCTGTTTGCGCCTTCCCCCGCACTACGTGGAGCATGCCGGGTGCTCGCAAGGGGCAAGCTGATTCGTTTTAAAAAGATGCGTCGGTCAGCGATGCGCATTTGCTTTTCAGCTTTGGTAGAGAAAGACTGCGCGACATTTTGCACCAGTGTCAAGCGAGACTTCGTATAGAGGCACTTCCGTTTACGGCTTTCAAACTAAAAACTCAATTGCGTAGCACAAGGCCGTTTTTCCCTTTTATTTTGAAGACAAAATCCGCTTGATTTCCGTGGTGCTCCGGATTTCTCTGGCACACCTGACGGCCATTTCTAGAGGAATCTTGCGAGTGCCCGTGCGCGTGCTGCGCGGTCGTTGAAAACCGAAATATGCTTCAACTGAAATTGGGAAGGCGGGCGCCGCCATACCTCCCATCCCGGCATCCTTGCCGGGTACGCCCGCGGGGAGGCGAAGAAGGGACGCGGAGGACCAGGCTCCGCACAGACCAGCCCCCCCCAAAAAACAGCCGGGCAGGCTTGCGAGGCCAAAAACACATTGTCCGCATAGGCCCCGGGGGCCCTGGTCAGCGGGGAGACCGCAGCCTTGGGCCATCAAAGGCGTCTCCCGAGTCCCCCTTCGTGGCCGGATTGTTCCGTTGCTGTCGAACAACCCCGGCCGCGCCGATGGTCAGGTGATTGGCGGAGGCGGGAAAACTGAGCAGGGCGACTAGTGGACAGGTGGGGGATGGCAGCGACGGCGTCGCCATGACAGAACGCACTGATGTCGCTAGACTGTGTGTGTCCCTGCTAAACGTGACAATTGAGAGGCCGGGGGAACAAAAGTAATAGACTCCGACACCGTGATTTGAGAAGCACTGGCCGCTTTAACTCTACTGCGTTTCATAAGGAAACAAATCTGTACCGACCGCGGTCTGTACATCGTGGAACTGCCAGAGTCGGCAATCGCTTTCTACACGTGCTGCCATTGTGGACCATTTTGCTGTCCACGGTGATTTACTGCATACGTGCGTCTTTTCAAAGCATCTAGAGTTCGGGTGCTTGAATGTGCACGTTCCGTGCTTTCCACTGAGCGCAGACACGCGTTGGTTTGCTGTGGCCGAACTGGATCATGCCGGCCTTGTGGGCCGAGTTTGTATCCCTGCGCTACTTATTCTTCCCGCGTTGTCTGTGCTGTTGATTCGCGTGAACAGTTTGTTCGGACCGACTCCAAACGCACAGAGCCCAGATAGGAGGGACCATGCCCTCAGTCATCAGGCAGAGATCCCCTTTCGACCAAAGTCGGTCACAAATGAGCGTTGCTCAGGCTATATTGCTGTTACACTTCCTAAATTCCTCATCCCCACGTCTGTCCCCTGCCTGTCCTGTCCTGTCCTGTCCTGTCCCTCTCGTACCCTCTCTGTCTCTCACGCACACTGATGTTTGCTATTTGCCCTCTGCTGGTCGTCAGCAGTAAAGCAGACAAAGCGATTGCATAACTATCACCCCATTCTCTCAAGCATCAAAGTAAAACTAAAAGTTCCCTTAAGATTATAGACATCTACTGAATTGGGTTGTTCTATGCACTAGTTCACTATTACAAATGTTTTACATTTTTTTGATTTATTTGGGGGATTTGTTTATTTGTTTAAATCTTGATTTGAGAAGTAACCTCATACAATTGCTCAAGCAGTCTGCAATGTCGTTTCCAACCTATTTCTTGCACATGATGAAACATTTATTAGTTCGACTTTGTGTGTTTTAATGTGGACAGTGTTGTTGTTCTGTTGAACGCACACTAGAGAGCAGCACAGGATCACTATTAGAAAAGCACAGCGGGAACTTTTGCTAATGGAAGAACTGTAAAAAAACAGACAGATACATGCACAACCCTAGATTTCGAAGATGAGGGCTCATTTTTCAACTCCTCTCTTTAATCTGCAGGATGCACCAGCAGGCCTCCTGTCTTTATTTAGCTCCATGTAAATTAACAGGTTGAGTGTCAGCTCCCCGTACTGGAGACACACTGGTGTTTTAGTTGTGAGCATTTGGACAGTAGTAGATTATTTAGCCTGTCTCATTTTAACTTGTGGAAAATGTATGAATCACAAAGACGATTTTTGTTAACTCGTAAACCACTAAACCGAGGAAATGTAAAGATTCAACAATTACACAAATGTGGATGTATGGCATGGGTATATATTCGGTATACTAAAATAAATAAATAATGAATAAATAGTATCTGATACTGTTGAAAAAAAACGTTACTTACTATGAACTGTGCCCTGCTCATCGCTAAACACTGTTTCTGGTGTATATATGACACATGACAAAAACCACTATCTTGAGCTTAAAACCCGAACCACACATCATCTTGTATGATGTATGAGTCTGAAAACACTCCTCCACGTATGGAATGGGGATCTGCAGACTTCCAAAGATAATATGAAGATTTATGGTCATGGATAAAAGAAGTAATGAAACGTAAGATTATTGGTATGAAATCATCTGCGGATGTGACATGAAACCACGTACGAAATGTTTTTCATTTACTATGGAAAACTCTGTAAAGTGTAAAACATCTCATCACTGCTCTAACATGTAAGATATTCTTCGCACCCCTTTTTTTTTTTTCAGGCATGAACCTTTGACTCATTTATTCTTCTGTGTATGTTGACAGATGTTGATGCAGTGATAGTGCTGACCCAGACGCCTGCTGTCCACACAGTTTCTACTGGACAGGAGGTTATGTTCAACCGCAACACTGAAAGATACGACAGTGCTTCTGTCACTTGGTATAAAAACGCTCCTGGTGCAGCTCCTCAGTTTGCTCTAAAGGTTTTCCTCGGTGACAATTCATTCAACTTCAGAACAGGATTTTCCACCGACCGATTCAACTCTCAACCACATTCAAACCTAGATTACCAGTTCATCATTAAGTGGGAAAAGGCAGGAGACTCTGCTGTCTGTTACTGCAAATCATGGAACAACATCGCGAAGGAGTTTGTATCACAGTGATTTACACTGTGTCAAAAAACTCCTCACCCAATATATTTGTCTTGTCATATGTTGGCTGATGTGAAATCACCAAAACCAGTGCTCTCTGTAAAAACCACTGTATTTAATCTCTTTTATGAAAGCTGTTTACATGCTAATCTTTCTCATCACGTGGTCTTCGTTTATATTGCCGGCCTTTGGTTGCTAAACATCAGATGGATTTTCATTTTTAGTGAAGCATCACCTCTCTACTCCTCCCTCTCTTCCTTCCCACAATGCACCTGCAGGCCTCCTCTCCTTATTTATAGCTCCATGCAAACGAAGAGGTCAATTGTCAGCTATCATTTGGTGAGATATAAAGCTTGTGTTATCTGCAAAGCCAAAACTTATATTCCGCAATGGATGTCCACTGTTCAAATGTGAAAACATAATCTGTTTGATTATGGCGTTTATATCTTTTCCTTTTTCTGACATTTAATTAAACTAAACATCCGATATCTAAAAATGGACCTTGAACTCATGAATCTCATTCTTTTACCACTTGACATAGGCAATAATACACGACTCTGAAACTGCTGGCTGATTGTCTCGCATCATCTATTTCACCCTGTAACCCTGAACTGTGATAAATCAGATGCCATAATTCTCTCCACTGAATATGTGAGGCTAACAAGTCAGGAATGTCATAGACCACACTATGATTAGAGTAAAGACTTTCTGCCTGTTATAAAAATGAGTGAAACCTTCCTGCTTTGACACTCCTGGAATTGTCAAACAGGCTGAAAGAATTTTATAACCAAAGCTGCTCCTCCTGTCAGTCTCTCAGTCTCAGTGTTGTATTAAGTTGCTCCTCCAGCACCTCCTCCCCTCATCCTCCAAAAACCCTCTGATCTGTCAGCAGTGAGCTCACTTTCCAAGCTACAAGGCCGTTCTCAGCACACACTGACAACATGCTGGGGAACCCTCTGCACTCTCATCACCGCTCTAACGTGTAAGGAGGCCGACTTACTGCGGCTCTGGCCTCGTGCTGGATTCGTCGCTCCGTGTGTTCCTCTTGACTCCGTGTCATCTTGTTGTTTCCAGGTGTGAGTGGTGTGTGACGGCGGTGACACAGAAGCCTCCTGTTGTGACGGTGAGGAAAGGAGAGACGGCCGCCATGGACTGTGTAGTTTATTAGGTGGTGAGGATGATGTGAAGAGGATGAAGGAGACTCCGCTGACACCGTCTTGATTGCATATAAAGGTTTATGACAAAGAAGTACAGCGTCAAATCGAGCATCTGCAGATCTGCTCGTGAGAGGGTGGGAAGCCAATGAACCACTCTGAAAATCAGCCTTGACCACGGACTCTTAAATAAGGCAGTTTTTTTCCTAAGAAATGTCACTAACCTTTTGGTTTCAATCACAAAGCATTAACTCCCTTTTCAGACTGGGAGGCATCCCCTGAGGTCCCCCCGACCTAGGGGCCTCTATGAGAACATATAAATTTAGCTCGGCATATTTAACCTTACACCTCAACTGTATCATCGCTCTGTGTGTTCCTCTTGACTCCGTGTCATCTTGTTGTTTCCAGGTGTGAGCTGTGTGTGACGGCGGTGACACAGAAGCCTCCTGTTGTGACGGTGAGGAAAGGAGAGACGGCCGCCATGGACTGTGTAGTTTATTAGGTGGTGAGGATGATGTGAAGAGGATGAAGGAGACTCCGCTGACACCGTCTTGATTGCAATTCCTCAGTTTGTACTGAGATGGCATCATAGCTGGAGCTCCGTAGACTATGGCTCTGGCTTCTCCTCCTCGAAATTCACATCTAATCATCAGTCGACATCAGATTATCGTTTGATCGTCAAAAGTGTAGAAGAGGAGACTCAGCAGTCTGTTACTGTCAAACGTGGGACGGCTCTGTTAGTGAGGTCATATCACAGTGATTCACACTGTGACAAAAACCTCCTCACTAAAGACTGGTTTTTGAGAATCTTACACATCTGGACTGAATGTGAAGCAATGAACCAAAGCCCTCTGTCACTTCCCTACATACACATTGAGAAATATATCATTTTTCCTCCCAAATCCTCAGCAGTAATATAATTACATTAGTCCTTCATCATGAGACAGGCCCCAAATAACAGGAACAGCTGATAAACAGATTCCTTATTTGTTTACTATAAGTCAGTACAGTTGGGATTAATAGGAAGCATGTTCTCTTGGTGAGATGAGTATGCAGAGGAATAAAATACTGAGATGAAACGTAAAATTAAAATCTGTTTAGAAAGTTGTTTATTTCACATATTGACATGGTGAGACCTCCATAACACAAATCTAAAAAAACAATGGCTTTTTAAATAAAAAGATAAATAGAAATTAATCTTGCATCACTGTTGGAATAGATAACACTATAATCAAATAACATCAGCAGTATTCCAAACACAACAGGGAGATTCATTGCTATGAACAATATCAGCTCAATAAGGAAAAATCAGTTGGAAGTGTGCAGCAGCGTTGACTGAGTTTTAAAAGAGAGGAGGACTTTGGCGATTAGAAGAAAGGTGGAATCCACCAGAGTTTAGACACCGGTGCCCGGTGGACGAAACCCAGAAGATGGAAGAGGAAACCTCTCAGTTGAGACACCTGAATCATCCTGAGTGACGAGGTGGGGATAGGAAGGTGGTGAATTGTGCAATTGCAGGTCCCAAAGACAAGAGTGACAGAAAAAAAGGGATGTTTAAAGAAAAGCGTCCGAGGACGATTGGCGAGAGGAACGCGGCCAGAAACAGCATTGGTGGGATATGGTGATGTCAGAATTGTGAATGAAAGGGATTTTGACAGTGTGAAAGTGTAGTTTGGAGCGAGAAAATCAAAATCCCAACAGAGAGAAAAGTGAGAGGGAAAAGATCTTCCTTGTTGAACTTTTGCCAAACCAAAAATGTACTATGTAGTAAATTTATGAATGTAATGTGAGTTGAGTGTTGAACCTCCTCCTCCTCCACTTCTCCTCTCCTCAGTGTCTTTATAAGCTTCAGTCTCTCTTCTCCTCACACTCCAACCCTGCTCACCTCTCAGCTGGACAGTGAGGGACGTTTCCACCACACACCGACAACATGCTGGGGACCCTCTGCGCTCTCATCACTGCTCTAACATGTAAGATATTCTTCTCACTCCTTCTACAGCCCATACTTTCAGACATGAACCTTTGACTCATGTATTTTTCTGTGTATGTTGACAGATGTTGATGCAGTGGTAGTGCTGACCCAGACGCCCGCTGTCCACACAGTTTCTACAGGACAGGAGGTTGTTCTCAATTGCAACATTCAGAGATACGATGGAAATTACGTGCATTGGTATAAACAGGTTCCTAATGGGGTTCCTTTTATTTCCTGAGATTTTATCATGGGAACTGTTGACCCAGCTTTGGATCAGGGTTCTCCTCAGACCGATTCAACTTTAAAACCTCATCAAACATAGATTACCAGTTCATCTTAGGCGGGAGACTCTGCTCAGTGTTTCTGTCAGACATGGGACAACTCTGCTTCTGATTAACACAGTGACAAAAACAAAAAAAGTGAGAGACTCACAACAGATTTTATGAATTCAGACCCAATTCAGACAAGTCAAACTAAACTTGGACCAAAACAAGAAAAAAAATTCTCTACAGAAACAAGAACATTTGACACAAGTGCAGCAGGTTCCTGGTGGGGTTCCGCAGTTTGTTCTAAGAAGTCAATATACTGACAGTTCACCCAGCTTTGGATCAGGATTCTCCTCAGATCGATTTGACTGTAAAACCTCGTCAAACGTAGATTACCAGTTCATCATTAAGAGGACAGAGGCAGGAGACTCTTCTGTCTATTACTGTTACACGTGGGACAACTCTGCTTCTGCAGCTGTATCACAGTGGTTCACACTGTGATAAAAACCTCAGGGAGAGACTCACTACAGATTTTAATACATTCGGACCAAAAAAGAAGACAAGGAGATTAAAAATTCTGGAACAAAACATTTACGAATGCTGAGCAACTCCTTTTATAGAGCAGAGTGTTTTGGAAAATAAACAGACTGATGAAGGGAATGAGATGCTGACAGTGAAAGTTGGTCTCAACAGGATGTTTCAGTTCCACTCCCCCCGTTAGTGAGAGTCAGGAGGTTTTTGTACAGCCATGTGTACAAACTGAATCACTGTGGTATTCGGACCAGGCACCAAGCTGATCGCGACAAGTAGGTACTTTTTAACTGATCTCAGAACAAGAGAGATTTTCTCTTTCTATATAAAAAAAGGATAGAAAATAATCATTGTATATGTTATTTCTTGTTTATAAATTATAACATGGTGTTCAGTGAATAATAATTTTTTTTAAACCACTTTTGCTTTTATGCCAGACTGGGTCTTTGACAGAAATATTTGTAAATGATCATAACATTTGAATTATTTTCTACAAATGCTCCACGGTTTGTTGGTGGTTGAGTCATTTTTAACAGGTGGCCAACCTTTTCAAGAATGCACTTATTTGTTTTCACATCCTGTGACGTATTTAATCTTTGCGAAACCATTTTAGTTGTGTTAGATGATCTGTCAAGAGTATTTTCACCACAGTTCCAATGCTAAATCACTGAGTCTGTGTTGTTTAGTTTAAGGATAGTTTTGAATTTATCTGAATTTTTTATTGGCTGTTTGAAATCTTTTCTCTGTTGGTTAGAGAGACACCAGAAAACTAAAGTGAGGACTGATGCGAGATAATTTCTCACCGTGAATTTGTTGGACACAAAAACTGACTTTATGAATTTTTCCAGAATACAAAAATTACAGTCTTAATGATCCTGTTCTTAATTAGTTAGTGAAAAATGTTATTCAAACGAACTCTTCTGATATGTTAGGTGATGATTTCTAGATGGTTTCTTAGTTTTAACATGCTTTACTTAAATCTAATTATAATCCCTTATTCAACTAATAAATTACCCTGTTACTTTCATTCTTTGTATTAATAATTAGACTCTCAGTCATTTCACTAATGTCCTCCATGTATTTTCAGGCTCCAGCTTCGCTCCTCCCGTCCTGACAGTCTTCCCTCCGTCCAGTGCTGAGCTCCAGTCCAGCAAAGTCACACTGGTCTGTCTGTCCAGTCAGTCTGTGCCTTTTGCAGATGTGACCTGGTCGGTTGGTGGGAGTCCAGTGAGCAGTGGGATCTCTACCAGCGCCGCTGTTCGGCAACCGGACCAGACTTTCCAAATCAGCAGCTATCTGGCCATCCAGACCTCAGACTGGAACATGGATAAGCTTTACACATGTAAAGTGTCTCTGGGCTCCCAGACTTCAGACAAAAACATCAACAAGTCACAGTGTCCCACTGAAGAATAGCAGAGGAGCAGAATGACCATTTCAAATCTGCTTCTTTACTCTTTGTGCTGTTTGCTCATTACAAGGTTTACATGTTAGAAAAGATGTTTCTGCAGGCTTGTAATAAATGTTGGGACAGTTAGGTGGAGGTGTTGTATCAGCTTTGCAATTGCTGCATTTTCAAAAACTCAAAAAAAAAACTGAAAAAAAAAAAAAAAAATTATTTGTATTTATTCATAGTCATGGAAACATTATTTAAATATTTATGTTCTAAACATTTTGTAACCTTGACTAGATTTTATATATCTCACCAACAGTCACAGTTTAAACACGACAAATTGTTAATTCTTAGTTAAATATGTACAGTATATTTAAATTTGGAAACATACATAGTTATAAGTGGTACACTTGTACAATAAGCACAACAGAGATATTAATATAACTTTATCTGATTTTAGTCACCTCCAACAGTTAAAATGTCAGAAAAATCACATCCAATGAGAAGCAACTGAAACTGAGTTTTCATCCTCCATCAGTGAAGCATCACCTCTCTACTCCTCCCTCTCATCTTTCCCAGGATGCACCTGCAGGCCTCCCCTGCTAATTTATAGTTTCATGTAAATGTAGAGTTCAAGTGACAGGCCTCTGTAAAATAAGAGGAAACTGTCCCTGACTGGAAACGCACTGCTGTTTGATTTATTAATATTAAGTCAATCACAGACAGTTTGCCTCTAATGTGTGTAACTTATGTTCATGTGTGCAGAGTCAAAACGTAGATGCTGCACTTGATGTCTCCTGTTAAATTTTGAACAATATATAAATGAGATGAAGCAAGTATAAAGATTCAAAATTGTTGTATTAGCGTGTAATTGCTGCATTTTTAATAATTCATTCAATGAAATAAAAACATTTTGATAACAACAAAAATGTTTTTTTTGATTTGTATTCATGAAATCACCATTTAAAATATTGCTATTTTACTAGCAATGATTTTAAAAATTACCAAAAAATGTTTTAACTCATGTTCATCTCACTCATAATTACAATTAATTCAGAATACATAGATAACAGACATATTTCTAGGTCACCTTTACAGAAATATGTATTGATATATATAGATTTAGAAAGCTATATTTTATTTAGTGTACATTTGCAATAAAAGCACAACATAGAGCAAAACCTAATATCTCTTTATCTATTTTTTTCCTAAGAAGTGGTTACAATGTTAGAAAAAACAGAAAAGACGAGTAGCACCTGAAACTGAATTTTCATCCTCAGTCAGTGAAGCATCACCTGTTTACTACCCCCTCTCTTCCTTCCCATAATGCATCAGCAGGTTTCCTAGCCTTATTTTTAGCTCCACGTAAGTGATGTGTCAACTATCATTTGGTGAGATACAATTTGTGTGTTATGTGCAATGCGGAAACATATTTGCAAAGGATGTCCACTGCTCACATGTGAAAACTTCGTAACTAGACTGAGTTGATTTTCTTATTCAGAAAGTTTAATTAAAGCAAATATCTGTCATTTAAAAGATGAACTCATGAATCCTATGAATTAAGTGCTTGGTTTAGAAAAAAATACACAACTCTGAAGCTGCGGGTTGTTTTACTCACATTATCAATTGCACATCCATATTTTTTCACCCTACAAAGACTGTCATTATTAGATGCCATAATTCTCTCCAATGAAGAGGAGAGGCTAACAAGTCGGGAATGTCATAGACCATACTTTGATTAGAGTAAAGACTTTCTGCCTATTATAAAATGAGTGAAACTTTCCCGGCAAGTGTCAAACAGGCTGAAAGTATTTTATAACCAAAGCTGCTCCTCCTGTCAGTCTCTCAGTCTCAGTGTTGTATGAAGTTGCTCCTCCAGCACCTCCTCTCCTCATCCTCCAAAAACCCTCTGATCTCTCAGCAGTGAGCTCACTTTCCAAGCTACAAGGCCGTTCTCAGCACACACTGACAACATGCTGGGGAACCCTCTGCACTCTCACTCTAACGTGTAAGGAGGCCGACTTACTGCGGCTCTGGCCTCGTGCTGGATTCATCGCTCCGTGTCTTCCTCTTGACTCCGTGTCATCTTGTTGTTTCCAGGTGTGAGCGGTGTGTGACGGCGGGGACACAGAAGCCTCCTGTTGTGACGGTGAGGAAAGGAGAGACGGCCGCCATGGACTGTGTTGTTTATTAGGTGGTGAGGATGATGTGAAGAGGATGAAGGAGACTCCGCTGACACCGTCTTGATTGCATATAAAGGTTTATGACAAAGAAGTACAGCGTCAAATCGAGCATCTGCAGATCTGCTCGTGAGAGGGTGGGAAGCCAATGAACCACTCTGAAAATCAGCCTTGACCACGGACTCTTAAATAAGGCAGTTTTTTTCCTAAGAAATGTGACTAACCTTTTGGTTTCAATCACAAAGCATTAACTCCCTTTTCAGACTGGGAGGCATCCCCTGAGGTCCCTCCGACCTAGGGGCCTCTATGAGAACATATAAATTTAGCTCGGCATATTTAACCTTACACCTCAACTGTATCATCGCTCTGTGTGTTCCTCTTGACTCCGTGTCATCTTGTTGTTTCCAGGTGTGAGCGGTGTGTGACGGCGGTGACACAGAAGCCTCCTGTTGTGACGGTGAGGAAAGGAGAGACGGCCGCCATGGACTGTAACCTGGGGACTGCTACTGACAGTTCAGCTCGCTGGTATAAACAGATCCCAGGAGGAGTTCCTCAGTTTGTGCTGAGATGGCATCATAGCTGGAGCTCCGTAGACTATGGCTCTGGTTTCTCCTCTCCTAAATTCACATCTGATCATCAGTCAACATCAGATTATCATTTGATCGTCAAAAATTTGGAGGACGGAGACTCACCAGTCTGTTACTGTCAAACATTGGACGGCTCTGTTAGTGAGGTCGTAAAACCAAAACCTCCTCACAGAACACTTGTGCTTTTTGACCTGCTGAAACGGATTGAAGCTATCAGGCCATGTTTTTATGTAACCTCTGATTACTTACATTAAAAAAAAAAAGATTTTCAGAATTCTAAATCTTTATTCTGATTCTCACGCAAATCTTTACTAGTGGTACAATAGTTACCTACGCTACGCTATGTGTACAGGCTTTAACAAAATGGAACTGATGGAAGGGACACCAGCAGGACACCAAAAACAGCAGGAATAACAACAATATCACCTACTTCCCCAAATATTATGAATAACAGCTTGTTCTTTCACACACAGCTGAAAAGTGAGCAAATGAAAATGTTGCATGTTTCCAGACAGATCATCCAGATGCTGAGATTTATGATGTTTCCAATAGATTAATCGGAATAAACTGAATAATTATCCGACATCCTGACTTTTATATGAATTGTAGAAAACTTTGTAGAGAATAGTGAATAGAGAACAGTGTAAAACTGGAACTTGAAGTGACATTTGCATTTACACCACGCATTGGACATGATTCAGTCCAATTTTACATTAAACTATAGACAAAATAACATCTGATCTATGTGATTTCAGAACTGGATTTGACACTCAGTACTTTGCAAACATTTCCAAATACCATATGAGGATATGTTTATGAGCAACAGAAGTCATGATGTATCTGATTTATGAATGAAAACTGTGTTGAGTGTTGAAACCCCTCCTTCTCCACTTCTCCTCTCCTCAGTGTCTTTATAAGCTTCAGTCTCTCTTCTCCTCACACTCCAACCCTGCTCACCTCTCAGCTGGACAGTGAGGGACGTTTCCACCACACACCGACAACATGCTGGGGACCCTCTGCGCTCTCATCACTGCTCTAACATGTAAGATATTCTTCTCCCTCCTTCTACAGCCCATACTTTCAGACATGAACCTTTGACTCATTTATTTTTCTGTGTATGTTGACAGATGTTGATGCAGTGGTAGTGCTGACCCAGACGCCCGCTGTCCACACAGTTTCTACAGGACAGGAGGTTGTTCTCAATTGCAACATTCAGAGATACGATGGAAATGGTGTCCAGTGGTATAGACAGGTTCCTGGTGGGGTTCCTCAGTTTGTTCTAAGGCGTCACTATACCGACAGTTCACCCAGCTTTGGATCAGGGTTCTCCTCAGATCGATTTGACTGTAAAACCTCGTCAAACGTAGATTACCAGTTCATCATTAAGCGGACAGAGGCAGGAGACTCTGCTGTCTATTACTGTTACACATGGGACAACTCTGCTTCTGCAGCTGTATCACAGTGGTTCACACTGTGATAAAAACCTCAGGGAGAGACTCACTACAGATTTTAATACATTCGGACCAAAAAAGAAGACAAGGAGATTACAAATTCTGGAACAAAACATTTACGAATGCTGAGCAACTCCTTTTATAGAGCAGAGTGTTTTGGAAAATAAACAGACTGATGAAGGGAATGAGATGCTGACAGTGAAAGTTGGTCTCAACAGGATGTTTCAGTTCCACTCCCCCCGTTAGTGAGAGTCAGGAGGTTTTTGTACAGCCATGTGTACAAACTGAATCACTGTGGTATTCGGACCAGGCACCAAGCTGATCGCGACAAGTAAGTACTTTTTAACTGATCTCAGAACAAGACAGTTTTTCTCTTTCTGTCTCAAAATGATAGAAATTAATCCATTTATATGCTACCTGTTGTTTAGAAAATTTAAAATGTTCTTCAGTGAACTATAGATGTCTTTGCAAATCTTTTTAAGCAAAGGAAAGACCTGTGAATAATCACATTATCTGAAATATTGAAAATGTTAAATAAATAAGTTTTAACATTGCAAAACCCTACATTAAATGAAGTGTCAAGCGTACTTACATTGTGACATCAACAGTAAATTATTGTTTGCAATGTTGATTTTCGAATCTTCCAAATTTTAGGGATAATTTTGAATTCAACTGAATTTCATTTTGACATTTCCAAATTAAATATTTTTTAATCTTCAGTGGTTTGAACGAAACACCAAAAAAGAAAATCGAATGGTGTGCCTTAATTTGTCACAATGACTGAAATTATTTTATTAGAAATTTGAAAGACAGAGAAGGTGAATTTATGAATTTGTTTCCAACATCCAAATTATTAAAAAGGAAGGTTTTTAAGTGACTATTTTTTAAATACTGGACCACTACTCATATTTTAAGTGATGATTTCTGTCTTTTCTCTAATTTAAAAGTTTTACTTCATCAATGTGAGTTTGTTATGTCAGATCAATCAATAAATGAATCTGTTACTCTAATAATTTGATTTTTTTTTCACTAATGTCCTCCATGTATTTTCAGGCTCCAGCTTCGCTCCTCCCGTCCTGACAGTCTTCCCTCCGTCCAGTGCTGAGCTCCAGTCCAGCAAAGTCACACTGGTCTGTCTGTCCAGTCAGTCTGTGCCTTTTGCAGATGTGACCTGGTCGGTTGGTGGGAGTCCAGTGAGCAGTGGGATCTCTACCAGCGCCGCTGTTCGGCAACCGGACCAGACTTTCCAAATCAGCAGCTATCTGGCCATCCAGACGGCAGACTGGAACATGGATAAGCTTTACACATGTAAAGTGTCTCTGGGCTCCCAGACTTCAGAGAAAAACATCAACAAGTCACAGTGTCCCACTGAAGAATAGCAGAGGAGCAGAATGACCATTTCAAATCTGCTTCTTTACTCTTTGTGCTGTTTGCTCATTACAAGGTTTACATGTTAGAAAAGATGTTTCTGCAGGCTTGTAATAAATGTTGGGACAGTTAGGTGGAGGTGTTGTATCAGCTTTGCAGTTGCTGCATTTTCAAAAACTCAATAAAAAAAAAAAACTGTGATCAAAAATTATTTGTATTTATTTGTAGTCACGGAAACATCATTTATACAATAATGATCTAAAGATCAGACAAAATGAGAAGCAATTGAAACTTTTCATCCTCCATCAGTGAAGCATCACCTCTCTACTCCTCCCTCTCGTCTTTCCCAGGATGCACCTGCAGGCCTCCCCTGCTAATTTATAGTTTCATGTAAATAAAGAGTTCAAGTGACAGGCCTCTGTAAAATAAGAGGAAACTGTCCCTGACTGGAAACGCACTGCTGTTTGATTTATTAATATTAAGTCAATCACAGACAGTTTGCCTCTAATGTGTGTAACTTATGTTCATGTGTGCAGAGTCAAAACTTAGATGCTGCACTTGATGTCTCCTGTTAAATTTTGAATAATTTATAAATGAGATGAAGCTGATGCTAAACAGAAACTTTCCAAAATTACATCTGTGAATCCAATTTATTAGGAGTTTGACAAATAAATGAATCTGTTACTGTATAACCAGCAGGAGATAACTTTCAAGACATGATGTTGTAATATTTTGGAGTTAAGAGGGAGACATCATCTTCACTTACAATTATTGATACAAATAAGATCACAACAGATAAAACGAGAATCACAAACCATCCACGATTCAACCAAAGCTGCTCCCCCTGTCAGTGTCTCAGTCTCAGTGTTGTATGAAGTTGCTCCTCCAGCACCTCCTCTCCTCATCCTTCAAACCCTCTGATCTCTCAGCAGTGAGCTCACTTTCCAAGCTACAAGGCCGTTCTCAGCGCACACTGACAACATGCTGGGGAACCCTCTGCACTCTCATCACCGCTCTAACGTGTAAGGAGGCCGAGTTACTGCGGCTCTGGCCTCGTGCTGGATTCGTCGCTCTGTGTGTTCCTCTTGACTCCGTGTCATCTTGTTGTTTCCAGGTGTGAGCGGTGTGTGACGGCGGTGACACAGAAGCCTCCTGTTGTGACGGTGAGGAAAGGAGAGACGGCCGCCATGGACTGTGTAGTTTATTAGGTGGTGAGGATGATGTGAAGAGGATGAAGGAGACTCCGCTGACACCGTCTTGATTGCAATTCCTCAGTTTGTACTGAGATGGCATCATAGCTGGAGCTCTGTAACTTATGGCTCTGGTTTCTCCTCCTCGAAATTCACATCTAATTATCCGAATGAATCAAGTTATCATATGATCATCAACAATGTGGAGGAGGGAGACTCAGCATTTTATTACCGTAGCACACGGGACGGCTCTGTCAGTGAGTGGGTATCACAGTGATTTACACTGTGACAAAAACCCCCTCACTAATTGCAATCATTTCTGCTTTTTAACCCCTTCAAATAGATTCAGAATCATCAAAATGGAACATTTTCACCTTGGTGTTTTACTTATCAATGGAGCTCATTACTGTCATTGTTTGATTACTGATGGACCTTTGGTGAAGGTAAAGTGGATATTTCAATCCTCAAGATTTGGAAGATAAACAGACTGATGAAGGGAATGAGATGCTGACAGTGAAAGTTGGTCTCAACAGGATGTTTCAGTTCCACTCCCCCCGTTAGTGAGAGTCAGGAGGTTTTTGTACAGCCATGTGTACAAACTGAATCACTGTGGTATTCGGACCAGGCACCAAGCTGATCGCGACAAGTAAGTACTTTTTAACTGATCGCAGAACAAGAGAGATTTTCTCTTTCTGATTCAAATGCTTATTTTTCCTTTAACTCCCCAGACGTCCTGGAAAATAACTAATTTACATGTCACTATTTCTTAAATATCGTTGTTCAGTGCATAAATGATTGTAGTTTTTTCATACAAATAAGTGCAGTGAATCAATATATTTGATTGCTCTCTAATTTTTGATAATTCAGTTTACTTATTATTTTTGCACATTTCTTTTTGACATATTTTAAAATGAAATATTACTAATAAATACAAATCTTCTAATAGGGTACAATAATGAAGCTGTGTACATTCAAGATATTATTTCTAACTGTGTCAAATATAATCTTAAAATTATCATTTTTTTCTCACATTTTAATTTTTTTATTTGACTCATTAACTTGACCAACTCAGTAGGAAATACTTATGCAAGTCTTTGTAACAAGATTTTGGAAATGAAATTCACTTGATTGAATCATATAAACTCTGTTTACAATAACTATTATTTATTTATTTATCTAAAATCAGCTTTCTCTCATTGGGAGAGATTCTGATCAAAGTAACACCTTCTGCTTTGCTAAATGTCAACCAATGGCCTCTCATCAAATTCCTTTAGTGATTTGTACAGGAGAATAATATTCTAATATCACACTTTTTATTGATTTAGTCCTCTAAATTTTAGAAATAATATTTGTTTTGATGATTAAATTAACGTCAATGTGTGGAGAGATAATGTTTTTAAAATATGTTGTGTCACTATTTCTTTACTGTGTAACACCTTTTACGTTAGTTGGGTACTTTAAAGTGGTTATTTTGAATTTGGAATACATATTTTAGTTTTTAAATCTTCTTCTGTTTCAGGCTCCAGCTTCTCTCCTCCCGTCCTGACAGTCTTCCCTCCTTCCGGTGCTGGGCTCCAGTCCAACAAGGTCACCTTGGTCTGTCTGTCCAGTTTGCCCAGTGAGACTAAGGGTTTTGCAGATGTGACCTGGCCTGGTGACGGGAGTCCGGTTGAGCAGTGGGATCTCTACCAGCACTGCTGTTCAGCAACCAGACCAGACTTTCCAAATCCGCAGCTACTTGTCCGTTAGACCCTCACAATAGCTCATGGAGAAAGGCTTCACATGTAAAGTGTCATCAGGCTCCCAGAACTCAGAGAAGAACATAACAATGTCTGACTGCCGCATAAAATAGAAGGTGAATAGATTTATTTGTCTCTTTTCTGCTAGTGCTGTTTATGAACTATCAAATTCTTACTTTTTAAGATTTTGTCATTTCTGTCCCAGTGAATTTTTTTTTTTTTTTTTACAGTTAACCTACTTAGTTTTAGCTTTGCTCAATTTTTGCAAAATCATTTTGTGCTTTTCTTTGTTTGCTTGAAGTGATAATCAAATGAAATCTGATCCAGTAAAATTATAAAAGATTCTCTTTTTAATGTATAATCCATGGCTTACTAACATAATTACCAGTCATATAGCTACAACTACAGCTACATATATATAGCTTTTAGTAATTTACAGACATTTCACAGTGCAATAGTCCATTTTCATTTTCTTTCATTATTTAATTTAAACATTACTCATAACTATGACAGAGTTTCTCATCAGGTGAGATGGGTTGACAGGTTCCTCCCCCTGTGGCTAGTTATGACTTAGTGTAAACACCCCACTGTATTTCGTTTGCCTTTATAATCTTGTGACTTAAATTGCTGGTATACAATTTTTGTCATGCACTTGCTGCACATATTTGTACCTTTCTTTATCCTTTGGAAACATATACAATGTCTCACAGAAGCAACCTTTTATCACACCTTTCCGATGTACCAGACAACTACACCCTCTCCTGCGTCAGCCACTTTAAGCGCTGAGGGTGTGCACCTCTCATTAAAACTCACAATTAATTCTGTGAAACATACCGATTAACACTGTTTCACCTAGTTACACCTAGTGTACCTAGTCTTTATCAGAGGAGTTCACATAGGAATAGGAACACGATGTCAGCAATATATTATCTGCAAAAACATATCATATTGATTGCAGCAGGAGTCCCTGACACATTATAAGTTAGGCAGTTGATATACTTATGAATTCTCCATTATTCATTGCTTTGGTTTTCTTTTTCTTTTGTCAGCCATTCTACCAAAAGCCAACAAAATTAAAATCTTGTGAATCTTATTGCAGTTCAGATATTTTATTATTATATTTGAGTACAACTAAACACAAACAATTTTTTGATCACAGTTTTTTATTGAAGGAGTCTTTGAAAATGCAGCAACTGCAAAGCTGATACAACACCTCCACCTAACTGTCCCAACATTTATTACAAGCCTGCAGAAACATCTTTTCTAACATGTAAACCTTGTAATGAGCAAACAGCACAAAGAGTAAAGAAGCAGATTTGAAACGGTCATTCTGCTCCTCTGCTGTTCTTCAGTGGGACACTGTGACTTGTTGATGTTTTTCTCTGAAGTCTGGGAGCCCAGAGACACTTTACATGTGTAAAGCTTATCCATGTTCCAGTCTGAGGTCTGGATGGCCAGATAGCTGCTGATTTGGAAAGTCTGGTCCGGTTGCCGAACAGCGGCGCTGGTAGAGATCCCACTGCTCACTGGACTCCCACCAACCGACCAGGTCACATCTGCAAAAGGCACAGACTGACTGGACAGACAGACCAGTGTGACTTTGCTGGACTGGAGCTCAGCACTGGACGGAGGGAAGACTGTCAGGACGGGAGGAGCGAAGCTGGAGCCTGAAAATACATGGAGGACATTAGTGAAATGACTGAGAGTCTAATTATTAATACAAAGTAAAACTGAGGAAAACATGATAAATAAGACAGTAAAAGGGCAAATTAATTAGCTGACCTGACAATATAATAACCAGACTAAAGTCTGGTTTTTAACTCTGCAGAAATCTATAAATCTTCACCTAAATGTTTTTTTTTTTCAGCATATTGCTTTCAGCGATTTATAACTAATTTAAAATATGATCAATTGGAGTATAAAATTTTGCAACTTTAGAAAAAAATAGTATTTAATTTCTGAACTATAATTCAGTCACTGTGATAAATTATGTTACATTAGTCCTCACTTTGGTTTTTTTGGTGCCCCTCTAACCACCAGAGAAAAAAACATTTCAAAGAGCCAATATATAATTTAGATAAAATCGAATTACCAGTAAACTAAAAAACTCAGACTCACTGATTTAGCATTGGTATTGTAGTGAAAATACTCTTGACAGATCGTCTAACACAGACAGAACGGTTTTGCAAAGATTAAATACGTCACAGGATGTGAAAATAAATAAGTACATTCTTGAAAAGGTTGCCCTTCTGTTAAAAATGACTCAACCATCAAAAAACTGTGGAGCATTTATAGAAAAAATTTCAAATGTTATGATCGTTTACAAATATTTCTGTCAAAGACACAGTCTCTCAAATCTCTCTTGCTTTATGATCAGTTAAGAAGTACTTACTTGTCACGATCAGCTTGGTGCCTGTTGCATCATTTTGTTTTCTCGGAAATGTTTAAAAATTCAGAATAATGACGGTGAACACATTCTCCTCCATCGGAGGATCATTGATTCCTGATTATTAATCATGAATCAATATGGGGGTGGTATAACAGTAATTTGGTTCAACCTTATGTATTTCAGCTGATCCTCTTCGATTCTATCAACAAGGATCTATCAAATACTCTTCTGTTGCCTTAAGGGTCAAAATTCATCATCAGAGAAAACCCCCTAAATAAGACCTCACCTGAAGTAAACCTGCTATCTGGAAAACTGAATCATTCACTATCTTTTCATTTAAAAAAAAATCTGAACACAATAAGGGTACAAAGATTTTTGTTGGATCTTGTTTGACCTGGCACTTATAAAATCTTTTGGGGATTAACTGAAATGTTAATAAAGGGTTTATAGCCACTACAAACATCCCTATAGTACAACATCAGCTGGGTCCTGCATTCTTACGTAATCTTGTGGCCCTGTCATGTAGAGGGGCCCTGTGTCAAAATCTTGTTCAGGCAGCCATGATACTCAAGATTATCTTGCACTCACATTGTACATTTTCCTGAATGAAGTTGTTTTTCATCAAGTTATCACAGACTAATAATGTAATGAAGCTGAAATCTCTACTGAGCTGTGTTGAGCTGTGTGCACTGTACATGATGGGAACTGGGTGGAAACAGCGCTGCAATGGCAAATTTTAGCTCCCAAACAGGTTAATCCAGCCATGGTGGTCAGGAACTGAATGGAGTCCTGGCACAGATGGGTCGTTTCGACCGTTAGCTTAAGGGGAGTGTACGGGACCAAAAGACATCAAGAAAGACGAGAAATTTGTGTGAAAAACACAAAGAAACGACTCAGATAAGAACAGATTGAAGGCAGGTGTTTTCAAAGTTACATGTGAGGCTAGTGAGAGTATTGTTGATGGATTCATTCTCAGTAAAGATGAGCGAGAGACTGAAAAAGTAGAAGTTTGGAGTGAGGAGGAGGTTTTTGTCACAATGTAAATCACTGTGACACCTGCTCTTTGGCAGAGCCGTCCCACGTTTGACAGTAATAGACTGCTGAGTCTCCCTCCTCCACATTGTTGATGATCAAACGATAATCTGACGGGGCATTTTGACTGATGGTTAGATGTGAATTTAGGAGAGGAGAAACCAGAGCCATAGTCTACAGAGATCCAGCTATGATGCCATCTCAGCACAAACTGAGGAACTCCTCCTGGAATCTGTTTATACCAGCGAGCTGAACTGTCAGTAGCAGGCCCCAGGTTACAGTCCATGGCGGCCGTCTCTCCTTTCCTTAGCGTCACAACAGGAGGCTTCTGTGTCCCCGCCGTCACACACCGCTCACACCTGGAAACAACAAGATGACACGGAGTCAAGAGGAACACACAGAGCGACGAATCCAGCACGAGGCCAGAGCCGCAGTAAGTCGGCCTCCTTACACGTTAGAGCACTGATGAGAGTGCAGAGGGTTCCCCAGCATGTTGTCAGTGTGTGCTGAGAACGTCCTTGTAGCTTGGAAAGTGAGCTCACTGCTGAGAGATCAGAGGGTTTGGAGGATGAGGAGAGGAGGTGCTGGAGGAGCAACTTCATACAACACTGAGACTGAGAGACTGACAGGAGGAGCAGCTTTGGTTGAATCTGGATGGTTTGTCACGTTTGCGGGCTTTAATCCTCTCTGTAGAAAAATATCTTTAATTTATTCATTATTGTCAGTGTAGGTGAACACTAATTTACAAAATACAATAATATCATGATGTCAAAAAAGCCTGCAGTGGACAGTAATTTATTGCTATTTTACTTTCCTCATGGATAGGATCCATGCTTGAAAGTTTTTATTGTTTTTTATTCATTTTGCTAATTTTAGTTACAGTTGTTTTTTTTTTTTTAAATCATCTAATTTACAAGATATTTATGCCTCAAAAAGAATCGTCTACAGGATTTGAGCTTTGACTCCGCACACATGAACATAATTTACACACGTTAGAGGTAAACTGTCTGTGATTGACCAAACGATAGTAACAGCAGTGTGTTTCCAGTTAGTGACACTTGACCTAATCATTTACATGAATTAGCAGGGGAGGCCTGCAGGTGCATCCTGGGAAAGAAGAGAGGGAGTAGAGAGGTGATGCTTCACTGATGGAGGATGAAAATTCAGTTTCATTAACCACTCATTTTGTCTGATTTTCCTAACATCCTGACTATAGACTAAGTGACTCATGGCTTCTGTTTGTTTCATGTTACCAACCATTTTGCTACCGGTCACAACTTACCGACCCATTACAACTGTGTATAAATCCATCATAATACATCATCACCCCCTGATGTTTAGTTAGATCTATTTATTAACTCCATTTCTAATATTTTTAAAATATATATGACAAGTTGTGAACTTTCTTTTGGAACTTGTAGTTTTGTAGCCCAGACAGAGCTGAACGTATACAGAATATAGTCTTAGTTATGGGTTGTTTTAACTATAGTAAACTCCAGGGGAAACAAATTGTGCTATTTATCACAGGCAGTGTAAATAGGGCACATTTTTTGAAACCATTCACATTTTTAAACAGCGTTACAAAATTACATTTGTGTCGTTCCCAGTCAAAATTGACCTTCAAAATTCTATTAAATATTAATCTTTTTTTTTCTTTGTTGTACTTTAGCACACTTAATAACAGTGTCATTTTATATAATTTGCATCAATACCTTTTCTATTAATGTGTTTGCAATTTTTAGTAACCAAAGAAAAACTGAAAGGCGCACAGTAAAAACGATCCAGAAATATGTTTACTATCTGTGTTTCCTGAATTAACTGTGACAAATATTAAAGCTGCAATAGAATTTGATGTATGTAAAAAAAAAAAAAATGCAGTTGAAATATCCTACTACTATAATTGTAGTTTATAATGGTTGGTGTGTGTGTGTCTGTCTGTGAGTCTGTCTGTGTAATAGTTCTGTCTAGGAAGCAGCTAGGGGCATGAAATTGAGAATAGTGAGGCCTTTGAAATGACACCAAGTTTGTCCAGTTCGATCGTTCCAGGTTCTGGATCCTTGTTCTTTTTTCCCTTGTGCATTTACTGTGTGATATAAGGTAATACTGTCAAGAGCTGAGTCTTCTCATATTTTCACCCAAACCTCACTTCTGACGGCAAATTTACATATGGCAGTATTATAGATTTGTTGTTATATTTATACTTTCTATCTATCAATTATCTATTATCTATCTATCTGTGTTGTAATGCATAAAAGCGATGGGATAGGAACAATTCATACAGTTGTTTGGTAATATATTTATCATGTTTTCCTCAGTTTTAGACGTGTGGACTCTGTGTACCAAAGGAAATTAACATTAGAATAAGCCTTACAAACATTAACATTTTAATAATACAGAAGCCATGAGTCTATATTCTCCCAAACAGACCCTACTGACCTAAGAAATATAACTAGCCACCAACCAAACCCTGTATAATTTTCAGTGTATTTAAAAAGAATATGAAAAAAATATTAATTTGTTTTATTTTATTTCAAAATTTTCTCTATAGTGCCAGCAATGCAACACTGGTGAAAAAATACAAAATCCCTTCTATAATATTTTATTTATTTATTTGCCATTAAACTGTCATTTTTGTTAAATATCAAAGTCTGCCTTGAAAAGGCACGTTCGCACTATGTGTGTAATCAAAGAATTTAAACTCCTTTTAAATTTTCCTCATGCTTTTGAAACCCCCAGAACTCCCAGAATTATTACCAAGGACATGTCCCTGGTGTCCTCAATGGTTGCTATGGCTCTGTGTGCAAGTGCAGGTTAGTCAACAAACCGATCCAGCTAATTAGGATATCTAAATACTGTATAAAAGGCAGAGGCACCTGAAGAGACAAGTCTGTTCACAACTTTAATACTGCACTTTTAGTTGTAAACTAAACACTTTAAACATTTTAAAATGTTTAAAATGATTAATACTGCACTTAAAGTCAGAACCCACTGAAAACCAATATCATAAATATAACTTCATTTTATCTGTTACACCTTTTTTAATTTCATGGAAATAAAAGAATAGTATCATAAACAAACCCTCATGTCACAAATGGAGCCATTGATGACCATAAATTACACCTGCCATGCTAAGGTTTCAAGACGATACATTGGTATGGTCATTTTTACTAGATTAACCTTTAAATCAACGAGAAGCCAGAGTTAAATACATATGATTTTTTTTTTAAAAGACAGTGGAGTTACAAGAGAAACTTTCTTCATTCAAAATGGAGTAGAAAAAGATCACAGGGCTGTTTGGGGAGGATTCATTTGTTTTCCATCATATGAAAAAAAAATAGGGACAATTTTTTGCATAGTTTAATAACACTACTGAATCTAAAGCAAAAATCCTTTAGGAGCATATACTGATTAAATTTAGGAAACACCCCTTTAATTATAACTGAAGATTTAGTTATGTTTTTTTTGGGGTTTTTTTGTTCCTTTATGGGCAGAATTTATGTTTCATAGGTCTGCTAGACCAGCATCGTCTATTCACATTCAAAACAGGTTAATCTAGTATTTATAAGGGATAAGACAAGAGATTCAAGGGAAAATTTTGACATTTGGCATTGTTTTGAATGGGGTTGTCAGCATTCCCAACTGTCACCCAAAAGGTTCCCAAATGTCAACCAAGGACTTGGTGGTCCTGCAACTCCCAGAGACCCAGGATTTTGCACACACAGCATGGGAGGGGCCTTGAACAAGCCTCATGACCATGGAGGGGATTCTCCATGGAATCTAGGAGGGGGTTTTATATGGAATGATCAAGGGAGGATGGTGCGAGGAAAATTGCATTAAATTTAGTCAATTCAATTTACCCTGAACAGTGAGTCCCTGGTTCGACTCACTAACCAGACCATCTGCTCCATGTCACTCTCTTTCTCATCATTTGCTGTCTGTCTTCACAGTCCCTATCAAATCAAACAATTAAAAAAAATCAGTTTATAACTAAATTACATAATTAAATTCACTGAATTATATCAAATTGAGTGAAAATAATACAATTAAATTATATATACTCTGTAATTAAATTGATCTAAATTAATTAAATTCAGTAAATATACTGTTATACTGTAATATTAAATGTATTAATTTAAATTTTTGCAATTAAATTACTTACCTAACATTGTTGTACACAACACTTCCAGGCTACCTTCTTTAGAATAATAATTGCTCCAATTAATTTATTGAAAGTTCTCATCTCCATTTCAATTGGAAAATGCCCGTTTTGTAGAACTATTCCCTTAATGTCAAAGGCAATTCATATTCATTAAGTCAAAACATAATTCTAAAAAACTCTATTATAACGATATAGAAAACATTCTGGGAATTTGAGAGATGTGAAGTAGGATATTACATAGACTTCTGTTTTAAGGACTTTTATTTTGAAGTGTAAACCCGAAAACAAAAGTACTATCTTGGATTATGATGTAAAATATGTTCAGGATTTTAATTTTTCTTAACTTCATAAATAGGATGATTTAAAATGTAACTATGGGAATAAATAAAATAAACAAACAAACAAAATAACCATGAAACATAAATTTAAGGATTACAATTACAATTGACAGATTTAAATAAATGCTGAATGTATATATCCAGTTTTCAATAATAGATTCATTTTATTCCATTTAGCTAGTTGATTTAACTGTTGTGAATATAAATCAATACAAGTTTGTTTGGAAGCCAACATTTTTTATTTAATAAGTCTCTATCACTTTTTGGTCAGTGGAGAGAGAGAACAGCGAAACGTACAGGTTACAAGTTGTTTAGTACCTGCTTCCAGGACTTAAACTCCATTGTCCATCACAAGGCACAAGAGTCTTTGTCAGAAACTCCAGTCCTGCACCACACGGGCTGTGAGAAAATCTCTTCTGATAGAAAAGATTTTTTCTTCATTTTCTTCCTCTTTTAAAGCTCTCCAGTGGCTTTTCACCCCCTGCCGGCCAGGGGGTTTTTACAAGGAGACTAACGTTTTGCATGCATGAGAAACATTGGGATTCGGCTGCTGCCAATGCAGCAAATTTGATTTTTTTTTAATTCACTTTCGTTTTGTTGGCAACACCGGTTCACCTGCTTATTTATGCAGTTCCAGTCAGCCAATGATGTGGCAGCAGTGCAATGCAAAAAATCACGCAGATACAAGTCAGGCACTTCAGTTAATCAGTTAATAAGTTCACATCAAACATCAGAACGGGGTTAAAATGTGATCTCTGTGACACTAACCATGGCATGATTGTTGGTGCCAGACAACAATCATGAGGTCTGAGTCTGAGTATTTCTGAAACTGCTGATCTCTTGGCATTTTCGTGGGCAATTGTTACGGTTCATCCATGCATTCCTCTTCTGCTTGCCTTTTCCCCTCCTGTCGTTTCACACTCTGCCACTACCGATCACAGCCCAAGCCCTGACTTCGTCTAACATCTGTCCTTGCCTGCGTGGGCCTGCCGAGCCTTAATAAAGGTGAATTGTTTTGAACTTGTACCGGTGTCTTTGAGTCCCGCTATTGAGTCCTCCTAAACCTGAGCCATGACACACAATCATCTCAACAGCTCACTCAGAATGGTGCAAAAGACAGGGAACATCCAGTGAACAGCAGTTCTGCGGATGGAAAGACCTTGTTGATGAGAGTGGTGGCTGGTTGAAGCTGAAAGAGAGGCTACGGTAACTCAGATAACCACTCTTTCCAACTGTGTTGAGCAGAAAAACATCTCAGAATGCACAGCTTGTCGAACCTTTTGTCGGAAGAACTACAACAGCAGAGAACCACGCCGGGTTCCATCGGCGCGGACTTGTGTCAGCAGTGTAATGGTGTGGGTTACAGTCCATGGTGACCGTTCTGTGTCACCGCCGTCACACACCGCTCACACCTGGAAACAACAAGATGACACGGGGTCAAGAGGAACACACGGAGCGACGAATCCAGCACGAGGCCAGAGCTGCAGTAAGTCGGCCTCCTTACACGTTAGAGCGGTGATGAGAGTGCACACACATGAACTGTTTTTGCTGTCGTAAATCCATCAGATGTCAACAACAGAATTTGCTTCAATCTTCCAATTCCAGTCAAACTTTGGAATTCTGTTATAGTGGGCAAGCTAATCAGGACATTACAGACAGAAAAAGAAAAGAAAACTAAATTAAACTAAATTGTACTATATGCATGTAGTGGACCAAATGTTGATTAATATGCTCTCTCAAGAATCTTTTTTTAATAATTGTAAAAACAAATTGAATACAAAAAGGTCATACAGTGTTGATTAATGAAAAACGTTTTTATATACTTTATTATATTTTATATCACAATTCTACTACATTTTCATCCATTAAGTTATTTTATGCCCAGCTATCACACGTATAGCAGCAGGATGACAGTCAAGATAATTTGATAAATGCTGCCACCTTGTGGTTGAAAGTGACTTTGTACAGAGGGGTGAGGATAGGTACATTTTCAGGCGATTTCTAGAACATGCATCACTAGGTCAGTCTTCTTTCTGTGATCTTATCTCATATCACACTCATCAATGAAATAACTGGAACTAATCATCTTCTCCTGAAAACTCATCAACTTTTGTTCAACACATCAGCACGGATAACAGACAGGGTCTACGGTCTCTGCGGCCCTCTCCTCCTCGCTCTGATCAGCGTTGGCCTCGTGATAATCCCCCTGTCAGGAGCCCTCATCTGTGCTCGCAGCGGAGACCTCAGACCAACGCTGGGGGGGATCCTCTGCGCGGGTCGCCGAAGCAGAGTGAACCTGCTGTCCCTGAGGTCGTCCACAAAAGCCTCCACCCTGTCAAACTTTGTGGTGAGCCTCCCCAGCTCGTCTTTTAGAGCGTTAAACTGCCTGTAGAGGTCTCCCAGAGCGTCCGACAGGGGTTGGATCCTGGACAAATGCAGAGGCATTTGGGAAAGTACAAATTGATAAATGGCTTCAGTATTGAAATGATCAGTCAAAGGACTTTGGCACTGCAGTGCTCCATTAAGTCACTTGAAATAGGAACATTGTTTATTGGCAAAACATAAGTGAGGGGAGAGCCAAGTCAAACTGGCAACATGAACGTCATAGTCACGACATGCTGTTAAGCACAAAGAGCCCCATCGTCTGAAGGAAACATCAGGATAACATACATAAAAACCAGAAGTCCCATAAAAAAAAGATTAAAGTGTAAAAATAACGTTTTTTTCGCCCGGTTTTAACACAGGACATTGTTAATGTTCACATTAAACATGCTCCTGGCTGTTGAGATCATGTTCCAGAGCCCAGTCTCCAGAGGAAAAGGGTCAATGACTTCTAGCAATGTCTGCCACAAACAATTTATTCACCAGAACGTGAAGCTGAAACGTTTCCCGTTTTCTTTCGGCACAGTCATTTACAAAGCATTTGCGATAGTGGGGTCATTTACGAGGCAGAGTCGGCCTTTGCCAGGACCATGGCCATCATGGATAGTATTACTGGCTCTGGCAGGTCCGAGGTCGTATGCAGATCAAAGCGAGTTACATAGTTCCGAATATTGTACGACTGTGAGGAACAATAAAATGTTCACCGAGAGTGTTGTTATTCTGGCACGTTTCACTTCTCTCTTGCTCAAGATTTAGACTTTCTTGTTTTGTGTTGTAGCTTGTTTGTGTACCAACCATGCGGCATTCATTCAATCCAGTCAGACGCTAGCGTGACCCACCTGTTGTATTCAGGAAGGACAGATGCAGGGTCATTAATGAGCAGGTCTTTCACTTGGGATACAATAGCAAATTTCCAGTTGTCCAGCACCTGAGACAGGTTGGAACAAGTCTTGCCGTTGGTGTGTTCTGCTAAAGACAGAAACTTATACTAAAACTTTGCAGGCTAGTATTCACCCTAAATACTAAAACACAATCTTGATTTAAGTACTTTTGCGATGCAAGATTATTGATAACCATTGACAGACAGCGGACTGTAAAAACATATTTTCCCTGACCTTTAGGATCCCAACGTGGGGTTTCCTGTTTCCGTTTCTGAGCTCCACACATTGAGAGCATGCAGAGAAGGACCAGAACCTCCTTCATCCTCATCCTCCTCACCTTACAAAGACAGAAATATAAGTCATGGGGGCTGCTGAGAAACAAGTGCACAGGAAAGTGATGCAAAACTATTGTAAGTGGACGTGTTTAACACTCTTTCACTTGAAGCAAACCTCTTACACTTCAGTTAAAGTTAGAATTTCAGTTAATATATTTATTTGAATGTGCAAATGTTTCTTTTTTTCAAAGACAATAGGTAACCAAGGTTTTAATTCTCAGAATCAGCATATAAATGATAATTTTGTGAAGTAAGACTAGTGCACACATATATATATATATATACTGTTCTATCATCAATTAGAGTTACTGTACTGGAGGTGAAGCACTGTACAAAGAATCTGATCAACAGTAATCGTTTTGGCATTGGATGTTACGATACCTTTCTGTGAGGTAGTGCCAGGGGTCTCTCCAGGTCAGAGCAGCAGAAGACACTCTGTGGTACGATCCTTCGCTGGCGACACGCTGAGAGACCATGACCTGGGCGGCACTCTCTTATAACTGCCTCCGTCAACTCCCATTCCCCCACCTGCCTCCACCCACTACAGTGATGCAGGGTTGTGACACACTCGGTTCTTTTAGCAATCAGGCAATCTTGCTGCAGGGACAAGCACATAACATGGCACTGAAGGCAAGGCTCCGCAAACACATGTACAAACACATACTTTCCACCTCAGTCTCTTCTCAGATGTATCTTGCAGCCTCCACGTCTGCCACAATGATAGAAAAAAAATACCAAAAAAAACCCCACAGAGCCTGAATGGGAGCTCCCGATGATTCCCTGTCTATGCTCCGTCAATCCTCCACGTCTTTTAGCTGCTGTGAGCGGTGTATGGTGGTGACTGCACTCCCTATGGGCTCTAATCCAGAGGAGGTGTTTGATGTATCAGTGTGGCGCCAACATAGCATTCTTACTGCCTACTGTCATACAATCTGCTCGGCATCTGGGCTACAAAAAACCCAGCCAGCAATGGTGCCTTTAACTGTCAGGGCAGATCAAAACCTGAAGAGCCACACTTACATGTGATGAAGCTGAAAACACATGTTGTTTGGTGTCAATCATTTCAATAAAATGGACTATTTTAGAGACTATTTAACAGTATTTCAGACTAGGAAGTTGACCAGAAAGATTTTCTAGTCAACTCTCACCCCTGAACTCCCTGCTCAAAGAGGTTGCTGATTCACTCAATGACTTTACTCAGATTGACATTAAGTCACCTTTGACGGATCTAGATAATTTATGTGAAGCAACACATTTTCTTTAGCTTCATTGCTAAGAAAGATTTCTTCGATTTATAATCCGGAGAGTGTTGGGCAGACAAATGCAGCTGGACCAAAGAGAAGTAGAAAAAAATATATCACTAAAGCACATTTTCCTTCATTTTTAAATAACGGGCAGAAGGAGTGCTTTTCGTCGTCAGCTCCGAAATGAAATACCCTCCGTGGTGAGAAATTCCAGCTCTGATTTATTCCAGATCAGAGCTCCTAATTCCATTTGGAAGACCGTGCTGCATCCTGTGCTGATATGCGGAGATATTTGAACTGATATACGACATGAGACCGGCTCATCACTGCTGAAAAGGAATGTGGCTGGGCAACGGTCCCTGCCATCCACACTAACTTTAAACCCGTGGAGACAACAGAGTGTATTTCATGCCGCACATAGGATGAACACTGTGTCATCTGCTCTATACATCTTCAGTGCTGACAACACTCCACAATATGTTGGGTTCTGCGCAAGGAGTGGAAACTAAACGCACTTTGTCCACCCTCCCAAAAGATTTATAAACAAGGAAACAGTGAGATTTGTCAAAGAAAAACTATCTGACATCCAACTGCTGATTCTGCCAGCAACCAGTCACAGTAAATTTGTTGTAATCTTATTAAGCTGTTAACCACATTTTCTATTTGAACAAATTATTTATTACCTCATAATTGACATTTGAGGAAAAAAGTTTCTGTTGGTGCTTGTTTGTCTTTTGGCCCAAGCAGATCGGAGTTCATTGTCCATGCAGTTTATCATTTTCCACTACATCAGTGGAAACATGCAGCAGAGCACTGAGAGAACGTTTGCGTTTTCTGGGCAGTGGAGGAAGAAGCATTTTACTTATGTAAAAGTAGTAATACCTCACATTACACATAATCTATTAGTAAAAGTTAAATGTTCAATTTTTTTTATTCTGTGCAAGTA